>NC_052513.1:40819600-41155930 GCF_014356525.2 Nilaparvata lugens | reverse complement strand
AAAGAGAAAGAAGAAGAAGAAGAAGAAGAGAAGAAGAAGAAGGAAGAAGAAGAAAGAAGAAGAGAAGACGAAGAAGAAGAAGAGAAGAAGAGAAGAAGAAAGAGAGGAGAGGAGAGACGAAGAAGAAGAAGAAGAAGAAGAAGAAGAAGATAAGAAGACTGGAGGAGAAGAAGACAGATCAAATCATTTAAGAACTACTATACTGAATGATTTGAAACTTGATAAAGTCTCATACAATCATGTGTGTAGGCTAAAAATAGATAAATAACGCAGGCTAATATACAGAAACCACTTTTTCAAATAATATTACAGTATTATGAAACCACGTATATGGGTTGCGTCATCCACTATTATTTATGATCTTTTCGTATGCAAATTATTTAACAAAGCGTTGACAGGATGAACTTGGTATTTTGGAATGATTCAAATCAAACGGTCAGCATTGTTCGAATTCAAAGCATTGATGCTATTTACAAGGGATGCTGACAGAATGACATGAATCTCAGTGGTACCTGATCGATAGCAAACTGATAGTAAATAATTTGATCTAAAAAGTTGTGTGACCTTGAACCGGAGACGTTCTAGTTTGTTGTGAAAATTCTCATTCAAGTCAGCCAACAACATGCAATTAGCAAAAACTAATTTATCTCTGCTTCTTCATTCATAGTACTGTATTATCGTAGAGAAAAAAATAGCATAATAAGATATCTCATGGTATAGGTACTGTACTTTATGTTCTGAAATTGAAGCCGATTTTCTGTTACCTCGTCAGAACTGGCTTCTTTCACTAATACTCATGTATACTTGGGTTGATTTGGACAGTGTACACTATACTGCATTAGATTTTTTTTAAAAATATTTTAAAAAATACCAGCTGATTTTTTTCACCAATCATGTTTTAGATTCTAGGCCTACACTGCGACGTTGCAATATCGTAGGCCGCGGCCTTGTATTAGAGGTGGCTATGGTAGTACACATACTACACTATACGAATTTATACACTACTAGCAGTCAGGCTCGCTTCGCTGGCCATATTCGTCTAGCCAGGGGGCTCCGCCCCCTGGACCACCGACCGGATCGTCCAAGAATGAGATCAGCAGGCTCGCTTCGCTCGCCTGCATTTTTCATTTGAGCATTTTTATCATATGTTAAGGACGATCCAGTCGGGGGTCCAGACTAAGTGTCTGGCTGAACGGATATGGCGAGCGAAGCGAGCCTGACGGCCAGTAATATAATATTCCCAGGAATAGCTCTGATTAAAGTAGCAGTGCCCAATCAATTTTTCCGCGATAAATGCATTTCAATCTTCAACTTGGTGCCAACCTAACAAAGTCAACTCAACTTAATGCCAACCTGACAAAAATTATAATTAGTTACCAGTTAACAACTGTTTCGAAGAGGTACTCTCTCTAGATTATAGTTTTCTATATGGACATTTTTCAATTATAATTAAGATAATAAGAAGAATATACATGCTAAAAGACGAACTTTAAACCCTTAAAAACCACCCTTAGAGTTAAAATATTGCCAAAAGATTTCTTAGTGCGCCTCTGAAGGGCCAACTGAACATACCTACAAAATTTGAACGTTTTTGGTCCGGTAGATTTTTAGTTCTGCGAGTGAGTGAGTGAGTGAGTGAGTGCCATTTCGCTTCTATATATGATTATAGATCATAGAGAAAAGATAACATAGGAAGATATCCAATGTTATAGGTATTTCATCTTCCAGAGTTCGAACTACAAATAATGAAAAGCTAAACCATAGTGAAAAGATAGTGAAGATGTATAATAAATATAATAATTTGTGATAGTAAAAGATGAAGAGATAGTGAAGATATTCTTCATGTTGTTTGTGTTCCAAAATTCAAGCCGATTTTCTGTTAACTCAAGCCGATTACTGTCGACTACTGTCTATTATTACTGTGTTGATGGGATGAGAGTGTAAGAACGGCACAGTATGAGAGACTACCAGCGTCACATAGATTCACCAAAAATAACTACTATATAGGGACTATCAGCTTGACAGTGAAATTTGGAACATGAGATATCTTCTTATGCTATCTGTGGTATCATCATAGATGATACAGTATCATCTCATATGATACCGTAACAACACAATATGATACAGTATCATCTCAACTTGATACACAACACCAAAATTCGATACAAACCTTCCAAACTTTGAATGAATTCTACAAACTCATGCTATCTTTTCTCGATGACCCTATTTATCTTTTTTCTATCTCTTAAAATGATACAGTATCACCATACATGGTACAATATCAGTACAATATGATACAGTATCATCTCAACTTGATACACAACACCAAAATTCGATACAAACCTTCCAAACCTTGTATGAATTCTACAAACCATGGGATATCTTCTCATGCTATCTTTCCTCGATGACCTCATTTATCTTTTCTCTATCTCTCAAAATGATACAATATCACCACACATGGTACAGTATCAACACAATATGATACAGTATCACCTCAACTTGATTCACAGCACCAAAATTTGATACAAAACTTCCAAACTTGAATGAATTCTACAATTGGGATATCTTCTCATGCTATCTTTTCTCATGCTATCTATCTCTCACTAAATGATACAGTATCACCATACATGGTACAGTATCAACACAATAGGATACAGTATCACCTCAACTTGATACACAACATGAAAGTTTGATACAAACCCTCCGAACTTTGAATGAATTCTACAAAACATGATAACGTATCAACACAATATGATACAGTATCAACACAATATGATACAGTATCACCACGGTACTGTATCAACACAATATGATACAGTATCATTTAAACTTGATACACAACACCAAAATTCGATACAAAACTTTCAAACTTTGAATGAATATAATTACAAACCATGGGATATCTTCTTATGCTTTATTTTCTTTATGGTATCATTATAAATTATACAGTATCACCACATATGGTACCGTAACAACACAATATGATACAGTATCTTCTCAACTTGATACACAACACCAAAATTTGATACAAAACTTTCAAACTTTGAATGACTTCCACAAACCATGGGATATCTTCGTATGCTTTCTTTCCTCTATGGTAATATCAAAATGAAGAAGCTCATTCATCCATCTTGATCGGTTTACCGGACAAATACAACTTTAAAGAATCATTAATTTTGGACACAAATAAAATCTAATTACAATAGAATAGTCCATGAATTTGAATGTCAAATCCTGTGAATTCCTGGAGGTGAAGAAATTATTTTTGTAATTTCTACAGTTAGTGTAACAAGTTATTGATGATAATTATTATAATAATTAATGTCAGTGCAGTTGCTATGACGTCATCTACTGACGTATACTAACAGGAAGAAACAAGAGTTTGACAATAACTTTCCTTGGAGTAGGTAATAAAAATTCACACATTCATTTCACTGAACGATCACTAATTAAATATGTTTCATTCATCAGTTCCTGTAATTTTTCTGTCCAACAAGATGTATTTTCAATATTTTTTAGAATATAATAGTCAAAAGACGATATTTAATAGTCGGTTTAAAAGTGCATTTCCGTTTGTGCGTAAATTTCCGCAGTCGACGACGACAAGCATTGCTGACATTCATATTGTCCAGATTCCAAGTGTGCTAAAACAGCTGATCAAATAACTCTTCATTATTTGTCTTTATTATTAAAGAATAAAACATTTCTAATAATATCAACATATTGCCATTTAAAAGTATAAAAAGTATAAGCTCAACCTGCCCCTTTGAAACATAATTGAACATAATCTTTAAGGTTATGTAGACAAATTGAAATCTACCCAATCTGAGATTCTCTCCCTGTCGTGGTCGACGAGGCATTCACGCACAAACGAAAACCTAGCTTAAAGAGTAAGTAGTCGGTTCAAATTCCATTGCATTATTATGATTATTGCATCATCATTGCTTTTCCACTGATTTTCATCAATCAGCTAACAAGTGGATTATCCATTGCATGCATTACACAGATGTCTGGAGAAGTCGGTGAACAGGTGACACCAGATGCTTGTGGATGATAAAACTGCGTGAGGTATACTGTTCACAGAACTACTACTAAAAATGGTCTGGAGAGGAAAAGTAATTGACCGAATGACTTAAGGTCTAAGATTCAAGTCGACGGTTTAGCATTTCTCTCAATGTTTAAATGTTCAAATGTTTATATGTTGCGCATTTACGTCGAAACGCGGTAATAGATCTTCATGAAATTTGACAGGTATGTTCCTTTCTTAATTGCGCGTCGACGTATATACAAGGTTTTGGAAATTTTGCATCTCAAGGATAATATAAAAGGAAAAAGGAACCTCCTTCATACGCTAATATTAGAGTAAAAATCAGACTATAGAATTATTCATTATAAATCAGCTGACAAGTGATTACACAGATGTGTGGAGGAGCCAGTCTATTACTGTAAGGTCTATAGTTTTTTTCAATCAAAGACCTTAAAGAGGTATGCATCTTTAAGCTGGGTTTACACCAAAGTTATTAACAAAATGTTAATAACTTGATCCTTATAAATTCTATTGGATTGAACGGAAGTTGACAAACACACATCTTCATCATGTGTATGATAAGTTTTGTTCAATCTAATGTAATCTATAAGGATTGAGTTATTAACATTTTGTTAATAACTTTGGTCTAATCGCAGCTTTAAGGTCTCTGGTTTCAATATTTGGTTTAACAGTCATGGTATTATTATGCATGCCCATTAGTATCAATATTCTCAAATTGGAAAACTCTTAAGTTAATAGGTGATTAAAAATAACCTAATGATCTAAATAATGCTGGAGAAATTATAATATTTTTTATTGTAAAATATTAATTTTCATAGAAAGATTATCACGGAACTGGATGGATTATATCATATGGAATACAAATTCAAACATGAACTGAGCTTGATAACATTTAAAACAAGTGACATCAGGTGCTTGTGGATGCGAATACTGCGTGAGGTCTACTGTTCATAGAACTAACAGTTAAAATGATCGGGAGGGGAAAAATAAAATTTCCTAATAATATTACTACACTCCAAAAATTAAATTTATTGATTATTCTCTCAAGCCGGAGCAGTTTATATCTGACAGTTATTTCAAAATTTTAATACCATAGTACGTTATGGTTCATAGGAGCCTACTACGACAATATTATTTCAAGAAGAATTAAAACCCCAGATAAAGTTGTTGACAGTTATGATGATGATGATGATTTTAATAATATTGATGCTCAATCCAGCATAAAGAGTAGGTCAAGGTCAGTTATTTTCCGATTACCGACCTTGAAGAGACAATACAACACTTTATTTGTTTCGACGTCTCTATTGAATTTATCGTAGTAAACTGTATGGAAACTGTGTTTCCATAATCATTCAACTGATTCAACAGATGATAATCATTCAACTATTTTTACTGTTCTTTGCTGCTCAATTTATTCAAACTCGTTTTAATCATTATCATCTTTTTTACCCTGAGTCAAAAAAGAGGAAGGAAAATACAGAAGAAAGAAGACGGCAGGGATAAGGAGGATTTAGGAGGCAGAAGAAGAAGAAGAAGACAAGAGAAAAGAAGAGAATATAGGAAGACAGGACAAGATGGAGAGAAAACAGAAGAAGAAGATGAAGAAGAAGAAGGTGCAAAAGAAGAAAGAGAAGTATAAGCAGAAGAAGAAGAAAAAGAAGAAGGAGAAGAAGACGACGATGACAGGAGAATAAGAAGAAGTCATGAGAAGAGGAAGAAAGGAGAAGGAGAAGATGAAGAAGAAGAAGGTGCACAAGAAGAAAGAGAAGGAGAAGAAGAAGAATGTGAAAAATGTTTGAAGCATTGTGGAGCAATATCCATAGAAGACTAGAGCGTCGCCCAATCAGAATCGAGAATGGGCGTGTAGGCCTACTGCATGCAACGTTCTCGCTTGTGATTGGTGGAAGCTGTTTGACACAGTAGTCGGTAGGTGGCAGCACTTACAATGTGACTATTGACACAAAAAGAGAGAAACTTTGGGAACTATAGGAATAATAATAATAGTAATAATAATAATAATAAAAATAATGAAGAAGAAGAAGAAGAAGAAGAAGAAGAAAAATAATGAGAAGAAGCCGACGATGATAGGAGGATAAGAAGAAGAAGAAGAAGAAGAAGAAGAAGAAGAAGAAAAAAAGAAGGAGAAAAGACGACGATGACAGGAGAATAAGAAGAAGTAGAAAGAAGAGGAAGACAGGACAAGATGAAGAAGAAGAAGAAGAAAAAGAAGAAGAAGAAGAAGAAGAAGAAGAAGAACCTTTCCAAGAATGTTCACTTGCGCTCTCCCACACATCGTCATGAAAATTTCAAATGGCAAGAAGCGAAACTGTAGTGAAATTTTGCAACCGGCCAAAGAGAAGTAAAATCATGCGGAACTGGTTTGAAGTTGAGTGAGGATTTAATATGTGCACGTATGTGGGCCAGTAGGCTAGTATATTGGTAAGTATGCTAAGTACGGACCCTCAAGTGATTTCAAGTACTCATTACTCTCTGTACATAGCCAGCAAATGCTCATTACTCTACACGCCTGCTTCCCATTATCTAGCACAGGGCTCTCCAACCTAAGGCCCGCGGATGGATTTTGTCCGGGCCGCCGAGAGTTATTGCAACAGATTCTAAAATAGTTATTTGTGCAACTAGTGCGCAAAGTGACAGTTTGCTGCACCGAAAGAAACGTTTACGCCCGAGCCGTAGGCGAGGGCGGAATGGTTTCTTGAGTGCAGCAGAGGAACTTTGCGCACGTATTTCACATTAAGTTTTTCCTACAGTTACCATTGAATATGAAAAGTGGGTAATATGGGTAAAATTGCCTGAAATCCATCAAATGTTTTTCTGGTAATTTTATTATTGATAAAAACCTTATCCTAAAATCCTAAAGTCCTCGTTGTCCTTGGTTTATAATATATAATGATAATAATTAGCGCGTTGTGCTTCGTTGCACCTCTGCTCACTATAGCAGCCACAGCAGTCACTTTACCAACTTCATTTTGATTTTGCTGCACTGTTGCTCCATATAACCTACTAGTATTTTGCGTTGCCATGTTGCAAATCTGGAGTGCAGAAAAATTTTTCCCGCACTAGAGCGAAAAGTGATTCTTTGCGTCTGTAATCCAGTGCAGCAATGGCCACTTTTCAACGTAACTGTAGGAAAATATATAATACCCAGTTTTGACAACAACTGTGAGTTCAGTACTCTCTCTTACTAGCCACTCCATTTCTTAATAAGTGTAAGATTAGCTGTAAGCAAGCAGCGATCAACCATTGTGAGATATTAGCAATGGTCTGCACGGACTGTACATGTCCCTGTTTGAACGCTACAAGAAGGTAACTTACTTCCATTTTACAGTCTCTCCCAGAAAAAGACTTTAAAATATAAAAAATCATGCTCAAGCTATGTTTCTCTTTTGGATCTACCTACAAGTGTGAGCAGACATTTTCAAAAATGAGTTTGTTAAAATCCAATACTTTCTTGTCAGATGAACATTTGAAATCAATTTTAATGATCGGAGCCACAAAGTTTTATGGTTGAATTTGTGACAGACTGTTTGATCCTAAATGGGCGGACAATTCAAGTGGAAAACAAATTCTCACTAAAAATGAGTATTCTCTTTTAGCATGGTAGCTTTTTATAAATTACTTGCCTTTTCGTTTCCCATTTATGTTATGTGATACTTCAGCCGGAATTGACAGTTTAACGTGCCCATCCGATAACACGGGAGGTACCGTACCTGGTCAAAAATGTTTGGTGATGAGCGGTTTTGAACCCCGTATCTCTAGGCTGGTACGATAGGCTCTATCCACGGATCACTCCAGCAGGTATAGTTTATTGTAAAATGTAGACTATTTTTGGCAATGGAGTATTATTTCAATTTAATCCCAAATCAATGTTCTGATCGAGCAGCCGATGCGAACGGACGGTATCTTATCGCGCTTCCTAAACAGCAAGTGCCGCCGGCCAGCGTGCTATTTTTCACCAATAAAGTCATAATAGTTAAAATCTTCAATCGGATTATTTTATTTTATTTTAAGTGAAATTGGCCTACATAGTTTGTGTGATGGAGTGTGTACGGTGTGAAGGGGAAATTAACAAGGATATTGTGAAGTGTCTAGATTGCCAAACCGCTTTCACCTGAACTGTGTCGGACTAACCACTAAAATAAAAAGGGAGTGTGATGAATGTGCCACATTAGCTACGGGAACTAGGAGCAATAAAACGGAGCGGGTGAAATATCTAATGAGACATTTTAAATGCAATCACCGATTTTAGGAGAGAGACTAATATCAAGTGGAAGGAGAATAATTCAAATTGGGAGGAAATGAGAAACAGTTTAAAGGTTAGAGGATAAGTGTAATAAACATGTGAAACCGTAGTAAATTGAGAAAAAGTGCGCGCGTCTGAAATGAACTTGATACGCGAAACGAAATAAAGGCCTACAACAGCAAACGCGGAAAAATAATATTATAATATCAGGTGTACCCGTACTTTCAGGGAAAATGTATTGGAAATACTAGGGGACATTGCCCGCGTGCTACAATAAACTATTACCCCCAAGCTGATATATCAGCTGCGCATAGGTTGGGGGGTAAGAGATCAAGACAGTAAGTCTCCATCCATAGTCGTAAACTTCACTTCTCGTGCACAAAAGAAATGTGGCTGGCTGCGAGAAGAATGAAAGGAACGTCTCTGCTAAGGAACTGAGACCCATATTCCCCGACAGCCCAATTTTTATGAATGAACACCTAACGCTTCAAACCAGAGAGATTTTCAACGCTGCAAGAGAGCTGATGACTGACAAGAAACTGTCGCATGTATGGACCTCGGACTGCAAAATCATGGCGAGGGTATCAGCGGATCAGCGACCATTTCGCGTGAGAGACCTGGCCATGTGGAGAAATTGAGGCCAGACTACGCCTAAGCCGCGCCGCCCCGCCTACAACCAGCAGCCAGGGCAGTGCAGCACCCCCCAACCCCACGCCAGTCAAGTCAAGTAACTGTTCAACCCGGTGGTATTTCTTCTTTTAGTTGCTCTGAGTACAGGACAGTTTGGAATAAAAGTCTTTTATATTTCCAGCTAATTATTAAGGAATTTATTATTTTTCATTTTTTAGTTGATAATTGAAAGGATTAAATACTTTTATTTGAACTTTATTTCTCTTATTAACTTGGAGCGGAGTGCTTTGAGGGTAAAAGAACCTAGAGACTTATAAGATATACGAAACTGTTTTGTGCTGTCTATTAATTTGAACCGCAATTATAGAATAACCTGATATGATCTACACAAAAACTACAACTATGATCTTAAAAAATAACGTGATATTAACTATACAAAATACTACAACTATGTTTGGAAAAATATTTATTTAATTAATAAAATGAATGATCAAGTTCAGTAAAATAATAATAATAATAGTACCCTTTTATCTCTTTGAGTGTATTGATAATAGTGAGTCTATTCTTGTGTTACTTAATTAATTTTTTTTCTTTTCTCATATTACCTTTTAATATTATTTTGTTTTATTGTCTTCTTTATATATTGCAATTGGAGAGGTTTGCATATTTTATTTTGCTCTTTATTTCTTTTTATATAGACTAAGGGTATTCAGAGACTCTAGATGCTAAGATATTCGTATCATTTATAGAGCTGTTACTTATCTATTTATCTGATAACCATGTAATAAAAAGAAAACTTAGCCATACTTAGATGAATAATAATACAGCATACTATAATAATTTAGCATACTAATAATAATTTAGCATGCTACACCTATTATAAACTCCTTGCTAACTCTATAAAATGAATAAATAAGTTCAATAAAATAATATACATTCACACTATAATTATTAAGAAATGACTACTCTGAATTCTGCTATCGAACCTAAAACTGAATTTTCTTTCTAGACTGTAGAGGTGGCTAATTTCTAATTGAAGGAATTTGATAAATAAAGCATCGAATATCCTGATTATCACCCACCGTCCTAATAATTACAGAGTTCCTTATCTATGTAGAGATACGGAACGTTTAAGGTTTTAATTTCTTCTTGGCTTCAAAGATTCCTTTTCTTCTTTTAGATCATTTATTATCCGATTCTATTTCATTTTAATTATATCATTACATCAATTATTTTAATATATTACAATATTTAAGCCTTTGTAAGCCTTTATAGTAACAAGCTACTGTATAAGTTTTTATCTGCTTTCAAGTATATATTCTTATTAATTTATTCTTGATGTGGAAATGTGCTGATCTTAAGTCTCCTATTTAGTGTCATATCAAACATGATGAAGAGTTGAGAAAAATTAATATTATAACTATACTGTCTTATACAAGACAGACATATAATGTTAACGTTAAGAGAAAATTGGAACTCGCAAAGCTTATGTATTTCTTCTAGCTTAATCAATAAAGTATACCTTGATCAAGAATGATTCCGAGCATCTTCGTTATCGCTTGTTTGTCTTACAAACTACAAAAGTATCCTTATCTAGGTGAAAGAAAGTTTCGAGTATTAATCAATTTTTCCTCTTTTACTTCCAAATTCTTTCTCTCAATCTATTATTATACTGTACTGGCATTCAATTTTGTTTTATTCATTTTTTAAGAATTCCTGTATTCAATTGATATTATATATTTTTCCCCCTCTTTTTTAATTTATTTTCACGTCTGGCGGACGGCTTGCCGTTGTTTAGGTTTTTTGGCTGCTCTTTTCTTTTCTTGATTAGAAACTGCTGTAGAATTATTAGATATTCCAACAATTAATTGCACAGAGTGTTCAGATATTAAGAATTTTTGTAGTAATTTTATTGAAAGCGGGGGGCTTGGGAGGGGCGGTGATGCGAATCAACAAAATTTTACTGTAATCCAACAAAATATTAGAAGTTATAGAAGAAACATTGACGAATTCCTTATAGTTGCAGAACTTGCCTATCATTTCACATGCATAATACTTACGGAAGCTTGGCTGAACGATGAGAGCGATTTGATGGAAATTCCCGGTTATAATTTGTACAGGTCATTTAACAATCTTAATCAAAGTGATGGAGTTGTCGTTTACATAGACCATGAATATCTGCATCGTGCTGCGAGTTTCAATTAGGGGGTATAGCCACATGTCTCTCCCTCACTTTTCACTGGGCTGGTGTTCCGTGTGAAATTCTGGCAATTTATCGCAGCCCCAACTCAAATCTTCATATTTTGTAGAATCTATAGAGTCATACTTTATGAACAGGTAAATAACAATAGGTGTTTAAAATATATTTTCTGGCGATATAAATTGCAACCTTTTGAATCTTAATCCTCATACACTGGAAGAAAAGTACCTGGATGTAATGAACGAGGCGGGCCTTGTGTCTTGTGTCGACAAGGTGACCAGACCGGCCAGCAACACTTGCATCGATCATTACTTTGTCAGACTACGCCCTCTTTTGATGTAGCAACAACTGTACTCCAAACTGCAATTACTGACCATTATGCCATATGCATGAATTAACAACTCAAAAATTTGTCAAACCACCTGTAAAAGAAGAATATTATTCAAAAATAGATTGGAACGGTGTTAAGAATTCCTTGTCTCGACAGAATTGGGACGATGTTACTAATGAAAATAATATCAATCTTTCAACTAATTTATTCATTGATACTATCCAGACTATTCTCCTTAATAAGACATCAAAATAAAAATATCATCTAAAAATACAAAAATAAAACCATGGATTTCCAGAGGTTTGGTAAACTCTATCCGCCACCGCGATAAATTAAAGAAAAAACTCAACAGACAACCTTACTGTCTTGCTTTAAAAAACGAATTCATACAATACAGGAACCTCCTACACTCAACAATTAAGCGAGCTAAATATGATTATTATAAGAATAAAGTTGATGAAGTATCAGACAATCCACAAAAGTTCTGGCCCGTTGTGAGAGAAATTGCTGGAAAAGCTACAGCACATCAACCTTTCCCAATTGGAGCATTTGCTAAAACTGGAGATTCAGCACAAATCCAAGATGTCAATGATCTTTGTAATAGTTTTAATAAATATTTCACTGCTGTTGGAGCTTCATTATCTCGATCCCTAAGCCCGGTTGGTGAACCAGAAATTAATGATCACGAATATGGAGTTAACACAGTATTTGAGTTTAAGGATGTTACCAAAGAGGAACTTAGGGTGGTAATAAACAGTCTCAAAGGAAAGAGTGCCCCTGGGCATGACCTCATACCCACAAGAATATTCAAAGAAAACATAGATTCACTAATTAACCCTATTCATCATCTAATAAATCTAAGCATTCATGCAGGTCAATTTCCAGAAAAATTAAAAATTTCAAAAATCATTCCAATTTACAAATCAGGGCCAAAAAACGAACTAACTAACTACCGACCTATTTCTCTTCTTGCTACTTTGTCCAAAATTATTGAAAAGTGCGTTAAAATACAGTTGACAAAATATTTAACAAAAAATAACATCTTAGCAAAAAATCAATATGGTTTTCAAAAATCTAAAAATACTGACGATGCCCTATTTGAAGTAACTAAATATATAACAGAGTCAATTAAATTGAAAAATAAGGCTATTATCACATTCCTGGACCTGGCCAAGGCCTTCGATTCAGTTGGAGTTAAAAATACCGCCTTGCAATGGTTCAGGAGTTATCTCTCGGAGCGCCAGCAATTTGTTCAAATTGAAGGAAAATCCAGTGAAATGGACAATGTTGACTTTGGAGTAATTCAGGGAAGCACTCTGGGTCCAACATTGTTCCTGGTATATATTAATAATATTTCCCAATTGAACACAACAAGTAAAATATTTCTATTTGCTGACGACACTGCTGTAATTTCTGTAGGTAGAGAATGGGAGGAAGTTTATAGAAATGCCACAAATGATCTCGCTAGAATAAAAAATTGGTTTGACCACAATAGTTTAACAGTAAATCTGAGTAAAACAAAGTATATGCCTATAGTGACCAGGAACCAATCTGATCCAGGTTCTAGGCAAGTAAAAATGCATTCCTGTAGGGATATAGAATCTACTGCATGTGCATGTGGGTCAATCAAGAGAGTCGACCAATATAAATACTTAGGGGTTATTTTTGACAATCATCTGAGTTGGGTCCCTCATGTACAGAATTTGAAACAGAGGGTTAGGAGGTTGCTTTATGGTCTGTCTCAACTCAGTAATGTACTAGACATCAGGTTGTGTAGGAGGATTTATCATGCCTACGTGCAATCAGTGTTGCAGTATGGCATAATAGCATGGGGAGGGGTATCATCCACATGCCTGGAGCCACTGGCCGTTACCCAACGTACAATCATGAAGACCATCCTGAAAAAGAACCCAGGTACCCCACGTCGCTGCTTTTCTCGGACTTCCCTGTGTTAAATTTAAGACAGCTATTTATTAAACAATTCTTACATATATTAGGAAACATAAAATAGAACTTCTTGCCAACATACAGCACAATTACCATACTAGACTAAGAAATAACCATGGCTATTCTATCCCCAGATTAATGCATGGAATAGAACTTAAATCACCGTTCTACTTAGCTCAAATTATCTATAGGAATTTGCCGGAAGACATGAGGGAGGCCGAGGGTTGCAGCGATGTGGTGTATAAAAGGAGGTTGGTGGGGTGGCTCTTTGGCTTGGGCTGGAATCGGCTGAACAACTTCTTCTTTCACCCTACACGTAGCATCCCAGCATTGATTATATACTAATATTACATTTGCATCACCGCTTGTCTTGATCCCTTTGCTCTTTCACTTTTCTGTATCTTACTTTTATGATCACTCTGCGCTAACAAACAAAAACAAAATGTTTTGTCTTGTTTTTTCGTCAATTGTCGCATGCGACAGAGAACGACAATTTGTTGTCGTCCCCGGAGACCGCCTCCTAGACTGTCCACAACAGTTAGGCCTACCTGCCCACTTCCTCTTCCTTGTTTCACCGTGTCGTTCCTCTATAGTGAGGTCCACGTTATAATGGCAGTATTTGATCAACTTTGGTGTTGCTATCCTTGTCTATCATCCTTGTATCATCTATGTATCATCTTCCTATCATTTTTGTATCATCTTCCTATCATTTTTGTATCATCTTCCTATCATTTTTGTATCATCTTCCTATCATTTTTGTGTCATCTTCCTATCATTTTTGTATCATCTTCCTATCATTTTTGTATCATCTTCCTACCATTTTTGTATCATTTTCCTATCATTTTTGTATCATCTTCCTATAGTGAGGTCCACGTTATATTGGCAGTATTAGATCACCATTGGTGTGACTATCTTTGTCTATCATTCCACAAAACAGATAGAGCTATCCTTCTCTACCTCCGTATTTTTCTCATTGAAGATGACACCATAGGTGTAGAAACATGTATGTATTTTTTTACCAAAATAAATACTTAATATTAGACAATATTCTTGTGTTTTCAGTATGGATAAGTATCACTATATCTCGCCTAATACAATATCAGAAGTCAAAGAAAAAATATGAATAAAACATAGCCTCTTGTCTACTAAGAATATGATTGATTGATTGAGTACTTTATTTATGTAGATTACAATATATACTGGCTTATACACTTATATACAATAGCTTACAATACAGCAAAGTTATAGATGAATTTACATGATATAGACTAAGAAAATATTATTGAACTGTATATAATATGAAAAAGCAATTTGTAATATAATAACTATTGATAATAATTATATTGTTATGCATCTACATAAATTTGCGGAGCTTTGGACATATCAATGTACATTCTTCGGAAAGAATATTCGAAGTATCCTTCCCACTAACTCTCTACCAAAACTATAAGAGTTCATCAGAGAAAATTGATAAACTTCCAAACGTATTTCCATGATAATACTTCTTCTTCTTCGGGTACCTTCTCCATTACAGAGGTTGACCACTATCATGTCGATCTTAAAATTGTTAAAATTGTAATAACTGCTTCTCTAACGTGTAATTGAATACTTGCCTTGGTTTCTCAACCAAGACATTCATGATAATGACAATGATAATGATAATGATAATGTTAATGATAATGATTCAAGACAATGATTGGCTATTCTTTCACCTTCATCTTGAAGTAGCTCACTAAATTTACTGCTTTAATTTTAAACACGATATAATATATTCATTGAAAATTGAATATTACTCGCTTATTTCTTTTGTAGCCTGATGGTCGATGAAATTATTCCTCATCTATTCCATTACTTTTAGTGAAAATAATTCCTGAATATTGAGTCTTGAATCTGTTGTGATAACTTCAATTCAGTACTCAAGTGAGTACTGAAAGTAAAAATGCTTTCTCCACAGGTCGAGCAACTTTCCAATCGACGAATAACTCTCAATTATATTTGCCAACAGTGTTTACAAACAAGTCTGTTAAAACGTCATAAATCCGAGCGGCGATTACGGCAGCTTTTTTATCGATAGGGTCTCGAGTGAGCAAGGAGAGTATATACCTGTGTATGTACCTATATACATACCTATAATCCTATATACCATCCTTGGGAGTGAGTGTTTCATCTGAGCAAAAACTTACGGCCAGTTTTTCTGAATGTACCTCAACCAATGTCAAGGCCTGCTATTTCTGTTACATGCCGGTTTAGCTCGTTATCATAATGCAAACAGACAACTTATGAACCCTTCGACATGATACACCTTTCACTTGTATTCCTACCTTCTTAACTATAGCGAGGTCCACATTATAATGGCAGTGTACGATTGACAATACTATTGCTGTCCTTTTCTATCATACAACAAAACAGATAGCACTATTTCTCTCTCGCTTTGCTATGTTGTCTATTTGCCAGAATATTTTATATTTACTTTTGACAGTGACTATACAAAACTGAACAAACCATATTCTCAGCCGCCATTTTTTTTCATTTTATCAAAATACTTGAGTACACAAGTCGTATAATTGATTTAAAATGTATTTTTGAAACAATGAAATAATTTTTAAACATTACCTCATGAGAAACATAAATTAGAATACCTGAAATGACATTTTAAAAGTTGATAACTAACCATCATAGACTTCATCCATGCTTCAGTTAGCCTACCCGTATAGGTTAGACCTACTCGTACCGGTATAAATAATATTGTAAAGTTATTTCAGAATTAATCCATTGAAATTACTTATTTTAAAATAGGATTTTCTATTATTTTTAAAGGAAGTTGGAATAGAATACCTACCAAATAACTTAATCTCTGTTGTTTTGAAATTCAGATTGTTGTATCACAGCTTTTTAAATTAGCCGCCATTTCAGGTTTGTATAAAAATAAAAATCTGATCTCAGTCATGAAAGCAAAATTTTGAATCAAATTATGAATTAATAGACTATATTTTCTTGATCAATTTGACATTAAATTGATTATTTTATCAAAGAAATGATAATTATTATTAGAATAAAATTTAATGGGATGAATTGAGTAACAGCTGTGTACAGTCAGTGGCAAAATGGAGAGACTTGGCAACGTTTTTCTCCTATCTTTCTTCACTGCCATTATAACGTGGACCTCACTGTACCTTCTTTAACTAAGAACCAAGTCAGAACTATAGAATGAGGTCCACGTTATAATGGCACTGTTTGATTAGCAATGGTATTGCTATCCTTGTCTATCATTCAACAAAGCGGATAACGCTATCTCTTTCTTGCTTTGCTCTGTTGCAAATTCGTCTTCCAACAATGTAGAATTGATAATTAATTAACAAAATATTTCATCTTAATCATGAAGATTCATTATGGAATTATTGGAATATATAATTTCTCGCTTACTAAAATATGATTGATTATTTTAAACGAGAATGAACAGTTAATATTACATCAATAAACCTGTATCAGCTACCGTCTATGGAAGGCATTGACAAGACAGAGGATCGGCAACGTTGTTCTCTTATCTTTCTCCACTGCCATTATAACGTGGACCTCACTGTAGTTCGGACTTAGTTCTTATAGCGAGGTCCATGTTATAATGGTAGTGGAGAAAGATGGGAGAACAGCAGTACCGATTCTCTGTCTTGCCACTGCCTTCAAGGCAGAAGATAGCTGACACCAGTATGTCTGATGTAACATCAACTGTTCGATCTTGTTTTAAATAATCAATAACATTTCATCCGTCAAGGAAATGTATTATTCTCAAATGTATAATAGATTCCCATAATTGAGATTCATATTTTGTTAATTAATTATATTTCTACATTGTTGAAAAACGACCTGGCCAAGTTACGGAGCTAGAGAATGATAGAGCTATCTGCTTTGTCGAATGATAGACAAGGATAGCAACACCAATTTTAAGGCTGTGCAAAGGCTAAAAATAAACTTTCTACTGCTGGTGATATTTTTCCAAACTTTTCGATTTGGATATCATCAAGCTATCAAAATGAAAAAGTTTTCTCGGGAAAACATTTTTTTCCGATCATTACTTTTTGAGATATGAGCGCCTAAAGTTTGAATTTTTGGGACAGAACATTTCAAATTCGGTAAGAGATAAATCGATGAGATTAAGAGGATGGATTCTTCTTCACGGTATTGTTGAGCTAGTAAAATAAAAATTTTCTGAAAATATCTATTTTTGAAAAAGTTATTCAATTTACCAAAAATAACTCAACTAAAAGAAATTTTTTGTAAATTGAATAACTATCTTAGAAATTGATATTTTCACAGTTTTTAGTTTTACCAGATCAACAATACCATGAAGAATCTATCCTCTGAATCTCATGGATTTCATTACCGAATTTGAAATGTTCTGTCCCAAAAATTCAAACTTTAGGCGCTCATATCTCAAAAAGTAATGATCGGAAAAAATGTCTTCCTAAGAAAACTTTTTCATTTCAATAGCTTGATGATATACAAATCGAAAAATATCACCAGTAGAAAGTTTATTTTTAGCCTTTGCACAGCCTTAACAATGCTGTTGCTATCCTTGTCTATCATTCAACGGAGATAGGGCTATCCTTTTCTAGCTCCGTAACTTGGCCAGGTCGTTTTTCAACAATGTAGAAGTATAATAAATTAATAAGATATTCAATCTCAATTATGGGAATTTATTATACATTTGAGAATAAAACATTTTCTTGACGGATAAAATGTAATTGATTATTTCAAACAAGATGAAAAATGTTTCCCTGAGAAAACTTTTTCATTTTGATAGCTTGTTGATATACAAATCGAAAAACTTTGAAAAATATCACGAGTAAAAAGTTCATTTTTAGCCTTTGCACAGCCTTAATCAAATACTGCCATTATAACGTGGACCTCACTAAGTCCCCGGTAAGTCCCATTCTTCTCTCAAGTCCCCTTCACAATGCATACAATCTTCAACACATCCTGGTCCCCAAGAGCTTTTTCAACCTTGGTTCAGTGTCCAAGTTTACGACTCTTATTTAGAAGTGGTTTACAGTTTTACAATCATTTCCTGGAGTGGCTACTTAACGAACTGGGTTCTTGGATAGTTTTTTCAAGAAGATGATGAAGAAGAAGAAGAAGAAGAAGAAGAAGAAGAAGAAGAAGAAGAAGAAGAAGAAGAAGAAGAAGGAGGAGGAGGAGAAGAAGAAGAAGAAGAAGAAGAAGAAGAAGAAGAAGTTAGCAAACACTTTCTGCTGGTCAGTAGCTTCATCTAGCGAAGGACAGTAAGCCAATATAATAAATGACACCAATAAAAGTAATGATAGTGAATAAATAGAACCTGGACTCAAAACTAGCGTTATGATACGTTTGATGATGTAATGACCCTAATGATGTAGAGTTGTTATAACCATCCAAGTCTAATATTGTGAATAAAAGTTTTTACCTCTTTTTCATTTAATAGTACCAAGTATAATTCCATGAGAGATGAAGATAAACTTTTCCCAGTCCATTGCAAAATACACATAACTAGTAGCTCTGTGAACAATAGACCTCACGCGGTTTTCTCATCCACAAGTAACTGGTATTACCTGTTCACCAGCTTCTCCATACATCTGTGTAATGCATGCAATGAATAATCCACTTGCCAGCTGATTCATCATGAATAATTTTCTATAGTCTGATTAATCCTATCTTCAGAGTAGATGATGTTATATAGTGATAACGGAGTATGGAGGAAATTCTGTTTCCTTTCATATCTTCCTTAAAATGCAAAATTTCAAAAAACCTTGTGTGTACATCGACGCGCAGTTAAAAAAGAAATATTCCTGCCAAATCTCATAGAATTCTATCAACGCGTTTGGCCGTGAATGCGTTACATACAGACAGACAAAAGAAAATCCTAGTTAAAACATAGACCTCACTGCGTTCGGTCTATGAACCTAATGATGTAGAGATGTTAATAAACCATGGAACTCTAAAATTGTAAATAAAAGTTTTTACCTCTTTTTCAGTTAGCAGGACCATACAGAAAAGATAGCATGAAAGACTAACTTGTATCAGAATTGTCTCTGGCAGTACCCAAGTAGAACTCGATGAAAGCTTGTAAAACCTTTCTAATTTTGGAGTGATTTTTAATTTAGTAGATAAGTTTGGATGAACCAATAAGGAATAAGAGAACAAGCGGAAAACATCTATTAACACTTAATCACAGTTGAAATTCAAAAGACTTTTGTGCAACCAAGCAAGCCTCAGCACTCTTTTGTAAAGTGAACTATTTGAACCACTGGTGGAAGTAAAAGAAGAATAAGAAAATCCTCATATACATGTATCTTCCACTACTATAGTGAGGTCCACGTTATAATGGCAGTGGGGAAAAGATAGAAGTCAACGTTGCCGATCCTCTGTCTTGTCAATGCCTTCTATAGACGGTAGCTGATACAGGTTTATTGATGTAATATTAACTGTTCATTCTCGTTTAAAATAATCAATTATATTTTATTAAACGAGAAATTATATTTTTCAATAATTTCATAATGAATTTTCATAATTAAGATGAAATATTTTGTTAATCAATCATAAATTCTACATCGTCAAAAGACGATCTAGCAACAGAGCAAAGCGAGAAAGAGATAGCGCTAACCGCTTTGTTGGAGGATAGACAAAGATAGCTATACCATTGCTAATCGAACACTGCCATTATAACGTGGACTTCACTGTAGAGTAAAGTGTTCAACAAAATAGTATATTTATCTATACACTAGCCGTCAGGCTCGCTTCGCTCGCCATATCCGTCTAGCCAGGGGGCTCCGCCCCCTGGACCCCCGACTGGATCGTCTGAATGAGATCAGCAGGCTCGATCGCTCGCCTGCATTTTTCATTTAAGCATTTTTATCATATGTTAGGACAATCCAATCGGGGAACCAGACTAAACGTCTGGCTAAACGGATATGGCGAGCGAAGCGAGCCTGACGGCTAGTAATATAATATTCCCAGGATTGAAGTAGCAGTGCCCAATCAATTTTTCCGCGATAAATGGATTCAAATCTTCAACTTGGTGCAAACCTAACAAAGTCAACTCACCTTAATGCCAACCTGACAAAATTATTAATTTAGTTGCCAGTTAACAACTGTTTCGAAGAGGTACTCTATCTAGATTATAGTTCTATAGTAACATATGATATGGAAATTTCAATTATAATTAAGATTATTGATTGATTGATTGATTGATTGATTGAGTACTTTATTTATGTAGATTACAATATATACTGGCTTATACACTTATATACAATAGCTTACATTACAGCAAAATTATAGATGAATTTACATAATATGGACTAAGAAAAATAATTATTGAACTGTATATGATATGAAAAAGAGATTGGGGAGAAGAAGAATATACATGCTAAAAGACGAACTTTAAACCCTTAAAACACCCTAGAGTTAAAATATTGCCAAAAGATTTCTTAGTGCGCCTCTAAAGGGCCAACTGAACATACCTCCAAATTTGAACGTTTTTGGTCCGGTAGATTTTTAGTTATGCGAGTGAGTGAGTCAGTCAGTCAGTCAGTCAGTCAGTGAGTGAGTGACATTTCGCTTTTATATGTATAGATATCTATACATACATTATGCACATAATGATTGAAATTACAGCAGCATTAGAGGTGACAATGATTTATGATGTTTTAAAAGATTGCTGGAAACAGTGCTTGTGGGTGAATTTACGAATTACCAACGAGGTATGCTAATTGAAAACGTGATTTGAAGTTCTATTGAGCTCATGTTATTGCAAACAACTGAGAGGATAATTTTCATAAGGATTCAATCTATTATATTTCCTCACCTGTGTTACCTCTTTACAGCTACAAAATTAACATCCAAGTATTTCAAGGAAATGTGAAGCCTTTTATAAAAATCTGGTGTGGCGCACTCACACAACTTTCCTTGCCGTTATGAAAATTTATCACCTGACGCTAGTGTTCACGCGCATCTCAAGTCTACTATTCAAAGATTTGAGCCAGCTGGTGACAGGACAATAGCGCTGGAGACATACGAGGTGCTATTTCTTCATAGTGAATGATTTAAAAGAATCAACAGTTGCCAACAGTTTGCAATTGAATAATCAAATTTTCTCGAATTTCGAGCTTATTTCCAATTTTAGGTGAAAATGTTACTGAACATTAATTGTAGAAATTTTTATGGTCAATCATTTCCACTTAAAATGTTTTGTTTAAATTGTATCTGAACCCTGATAATTTGGAATCTAAAATCAAACTTTGCATAGTTGGGGCGGAGCTCCTGACATTTTTACAGATATGGGACTTGTGGCAGTTGATAGAGCTTATCAATGACTATTTTAGGTATAAATTTAATCAAAATCGTTAGAGCCGTTTTTGAGAAAATCGCGAAAACCCCTGTTTTTTCTCCATTCTAGCCGCCATCTTGAATTGAATTTGATAGAAATTGTTCGTGTCGGATCCTTTTATTGTAAGAACCTTAAGTACCAAATTTCAAGTCATACCGTTAATTGGGAGATGAGATATCGTGTACACAGGCGCACATACACTCATTCACACACACACACACCACACCCCCACACACCACACACACACACACACACACACACCACCACCCACACACACAACACACACACCACACACACCACACACACACACACACACACACACACACACAACACACACACACACACACACACACACACACACACACACCACACACACACACACACACACCACACACCACACACACCACACACACAACACACACACACACACACACACACACACACACCACACACACACACACACACACACACACACACACACACACACACACACACACACATACAGAACAATACCCAAAACCCTTTTTGGACTCAGGGAACCTTGAAACGTATAGAAATTTAGATATTGGGGTACCTTAATTTTTTTCGGAAAACCAATACTTTCCTTACCTATGGTAATAGGGCAAGGAAAGTAAAAATTGAGTACATTATTCTTAGACTGGATAGTAATTTTCTGGTATTGAGTAGTTTTGTAGCTAGTAGTATAGTATATTTCACACCTAGAGCAGAAAATGATATTTTTCCGGCTCGAAATCGGTTTTCAAGTCCAAGGCCGTAGGCCGAGAACTAGAAAAGATTGAGAGCCGGAAAAACATTTTTGCCCGTGGTGCGAACGCTATTTTTCGCCACACAGAAATATAAACAATATATATATATGAGAATAGTTGTTTACTAAGCACTTCCGAAAGCAGAAGTGGAAGGTGATAGCTCCAGCAAATCTGAGGTAATCTGAATATCAGGAAATTGTCCAAGTATTTTTTTTATTCTGATTTGTCTAAATAACCTAAAAGATGATGTTCAATTATGTGGGAGGTTGAGTTTATACTTGTTTATTCTTTCAATAAGATGACAATAAGATGATATTATTATAAATGTTTTAATTATTGAATACTGAAAAGTTTTTTGATCAGCTGTTTTTTGATCACCTTTCTTAGTTCCATGTTAGCGGCTAGAAAGGGAACTCTTTCCGGCCTAGGCCGGAAAGAAACCTGTTCTGACGTCAGACGAGAGTCGTCTGCAAACAATGTCTTTCAGATCTAAGTAGGGAGTGGAAAACAGCTGCTTTCTGTGTAGTGTGGCGAAAATATAGTATCATGCTTTAAAGGATTATACAAAGATGATACGAAGATGATACAAGGATGATCTGGCAACAGAGCAAAGCGTGAAAGAGATAGCACTATCCGCTTTGTTGAATGATAGACAAGGATAGCAACATCAATGTTAACCAAATAGACTATTGCCATTATAAACATGGACGTCACTATGGGAGATATATTGAATCTATACACATAGAGCCCGCGGCGTTTCATCCTGATAGAAAGAGTTAATGTTAGGAGGACATAGGCTCAGAGGCCAGAACGTTTCGAGCATTATTAATTTCCACACAGTTACACAACACAGGGTTTCAAAATGTACCACAATAACTGTATACGATGAGCAAAGGTCATAACATTATATTGAGGCCTCTCTTGTACACGCATGTGGGTATACGGATCGTGTGTGACCTATCATTACGCTATTGTCTATTGATTTCTAATGAGAGAAGACATAATATGGTGCCGGCTGCTGTATGGGAGATAGATAGCTCTGGGTGTCTTAGGTAACACCTGGAGAAGAAGAGAGGAAGGAGAAGTTTGGAGAAGAAGAAGAAGGAGAGGAAGAAGAAGAAGGAGAGGAAGAAGGAGAAGACAGGAAAAGAAGAAGAAGAAGGATAAGAAGAAGAAGAAGAAGAAGAAGAAGAAGAAGAAGAAGGAGAAGAAGAAGAAGAAGAAGAAGAAGGAGAAGAAGGAGAGGAAGAAGAAGAAGAAGAAGAAGAAGAAGAAGAAGGAGAGGAAGAAGAAGAAGGAGAGGAAGAAGAAGAAGACAGGAAAAGAAGAAGAAGAAGGATAAGAAGAAGAAGAAGAAGAAGAAGAGAAGAAGAAGAAGAAGAAGAAAAGAAGAAAAAGACAGGAAAAGAAGAAGAGGAGGAAGAAGAAGAAGAAGAAGAAGAAGAAGAAGAAGAAGAAGAAGAAGAAGAAAGAAGACAGGAAAAGAAGAAGAGGAGGAGGAAGAAGAAGAAGAAGAAGAAGAAGAAGAAGAAGAAGAAGAAGAAGAAGAAGAAGAAAAAGACAGGAAAAGAAGAAGAGGAGGAAGAAGAAGAAGAAGAATTAGGAGAAGGAGAAGGAAACAGGTGAAGATGATGAAGAAGAAGAGAAAGGCAGGAGAAGAAGGAGAATACCAGAGAAAGAGAAGAAGGAGATGAAGAGGAAAAAAGAGAAGAAGAAGGGAGAAAAAGGAAAAGAAGAAGAAGAAAATGGAGAAAAGAAGAAGAAGAAGAAAAGGAGAAGGAAAAAAGGATAAGAAGGAAAAGAAGGAGAAGATGGAAAAGAAGGAGATAGATAGATAGTTAGGCTGCCTTTATTTTAACCTGGAGGGCGAAGTTTGGGCGCAGCCGGCCCTCTCTCCCACTTAACCGTCCTATACAATAATTCTAATGTATCTACATCACAACATAAGAAAATAATATTTCGAATAGAATTATAAGTAATATGATAAAAAAAAGTATAAATCAATATTTGAAAAAAAAAATTTATTCAATTTAGTAGAATATTTTTAGACTGAAAAAAAAATAATAAAAAAGTTAGAAAATAGATGAAGGGGGAAAAATAAAAAAGAAGAAGAAAAAGGAGAAGAAGAAGGAGAAGAAGAAGAAGAATTAGGAAAAGGAGAAGGAAACAGGTGAAGACGATGAAGAAGAAGAAGAAGAAGAAGAAGGAGAAAAAGGCAGGAGAAGAAGGAGATGAAGGGGAAAAAGGAGAAGAAGAAGGAGAAAAAGGAAAAGAAGAAGAGAAGAAGAAGAAGAAGAAGAGGAGGAAGAAGAAGAAGAAAGAAGAAGAAGAAGAAGAAGAAGAAGAAGAAGAAGAAGAAGAAGAAGAAGAAGAAGAGGATCACCAAATAAGACAGGACAAGACAGGAATATGAAGAAGAAGGAGATAACAGGAAGGGAAGAAGAAAAAGAATAAGAAGAAGAAGAGGATGACCAAAGAAGACAGGAATATGAAGAAGAAGACGATGGCAAAGGTGGAGAAGAAGTGGAAAGAGAAGATGTAGGGGAAGAAGAGAACGATGAAGAAGACAGGACAAGAATATAGAAGAAAACGAAGACAGAAGGCAGGAGACGACAGGAGGAAAAGAAGAAGAAGAAGCATAAGAAGAAGAAAAAGAAGAAGAATATCTCTTTTTTCAATTTTTAAAACGAATCATATGCAATCATTCCAGTAGTTTTTGTAGTTTTTATGAAATTATGCCTCAATTATCACTTATATAAAAAATTTTATATAACAAAAAATATAGATCAAAGCATGATCTACAAATAGTTATCAGTGACATTTTGTCGTAAAACTAAGCATTAGGCTGTAATTTCAAGTTAAAGCAGTGCTCTACTACATACAAGCAAAACTCATTTCTACAGATAGCAGAAGCCAAAGCTTGATCCAGCCAGCCAAGCCGAGTTGAGAAATGGAGAGCAGCGCTCATGCTACCTGGTGGCACCAATTAGTACTACAATGCTCACTCTTGGACAGCTTACGGCATCTAGCGGCTCAAAGTGGAACTAAATGGAAACAAAGCCAAAGACTGACTGACTTGTTATTATAGTAAGGTCCACGTTATAATGACCGCCGTTAAGCTGGCCCCACCATATCGAGCCCAAAATTTGAAACATATGCCAATATTTAGGGCTTTTTTTGGGCTTCCAGAATAACCAAGTTTCAATTTTTTGGGCTCAACCGGAAATGGGTTCACGGCGGTGTTTATAATGACAGTATTTGATCAACTTTGGTTTTGCTTTCCTTGTCTATCATTCGACATAGCCGGTGATACTATCCTTTTCTAGGTCCACAACGATGCCAATTATGTTTTTGACAGTGTAGAAATATAATTAATCAATGCAGAGAATCGGCATCGCTATTCTTCTATTTTCATCCACTGCCATTATAACGTGGACCTCACTATAGGCTCAGGTTGAATTGAAACGCTTTGTTTCTGAGAAAGTTTTACCATGAATTAAATCAATTTTATGAAAATTATATTATAGATTATCATATTTTTCTTCTTTTTCCCCTCTTATTCTTCTTCTTTTTCTGTTGTCTTCTTCTTTTCTTGACTTTGTTTTCTTCATCCTTCCTCTTCTTCCCCTACTCTAATTCTCTTTCTACTTCTTCTGCTCATCATTCTCCATCATCTTCTTATTCTTCATATTCCTGTCTTGTACTGTCTTTTTCGGTCATCCTCTTCTTCTTCTTTTTTTTATTCTTCTTCTTATTCTTCTTCTTCTTCTTCTTCTTCTTCTTCTTCTTCTTCTCCTTCTTCTTCTGTCATCTCCTCCTTCTTTTCCTGTCATCTTCTCCTTCTTCTCCTATATCACCTCTTTCTTCTTCTCTTGTCATCTCCTTCTTTTTCTCCTGTCATCTTCTCCTTCATCTCCTTCTTCTTCTCCTTCTCCTTCTGTCATCTCCGTCTTCTTCTCTTGTCATCTCCTTCTTCCTCTTGACCTCCAACCCTCTCTTGAGGGTTGAGTGTAAGAGAGGGTCGGCTGCGCCCTAACTCCGCCCTCCTAGATAAAAATAAAGGCAGCTATTCTATTCTATTCTATTCTATTCTATTCTATTCTATTCTATTCTATTCTATTCTATTCTATTCTATTCTACCCTTTTTCCTGTCTGTTTCTTTCTTCTCTTCTTCTTCTCTTGTCTTTTTTCTTCTTCTTCCTCTTCTTCCTCTTCTTCTTCATCATCATCATCATCATCATCATCATCATCATCATCATCATCATCTCATCATCATCATCTTCTTCTTCTTCTTCTTCTTCTTCTTCTTCTTCTTCTTCTTCTTCTTCTTCTTCTTCTTCATTTTTTTCACATATTTTCTACTACTCCTCCTCCTTCATCTTCTTCTTCTTCTTCTTCATTTTTTTCACATATTTTCTACATCTCCTCCTCCTCCTCCTCCTCCTTCTTCTTCTTCTTCTTCTTCTTCTTCTTCTTCTTCTTCTTTTCTTCTTCTTCTTCTTCTTCTTCTTCTTCTTCTTCTTCTTTATCTTCTTTTGTGGTAAGATCACTGCTTTGCTCAATAGTAGTCATCTGGCAAAGTCTCAATTCTCAATTCATCTTATTCAGACATGTCATGTGACAGGTGACCCTAAAATATGGCATTACAACGTTGCCATCTCGTCAAATAATAGAGATTGATGCTCGACTGGTTTATTCAGGAGAAGGAGAAACCGAAGAAAAATACACATTCAATTTATAATATTTAATTTTCCAAGCTGACATCAATTTACTGAGCAGCAACTCTAATGAAATATTGAATTTCTCTCCAAGGATATCCTCTCCTTAAAATTTCTCAACCTAAAAGCCATAAGTTACCAACAAATTGTCAGCTTAATGAGGAAATCTCTGCCTATCTTCAACAGAAAATAAACCTCTTTTAATTTGCATTCACGTGTGTAGGCCTAAACCCACCGATAAATAACATATTTCAATAAATCAAAAACTTTTTCGACATAATATACTTCAACCATGCAACCCTATCAAACAGGTGTGAGCTTGAAAATAAAAGAGAAAATTCTGTGTATGATACCGTGCTAGCACATTATTTTCTTAAGCCGTCCTTAACGCCAGTTAAATCTGATTGGAAGGTGGCCTGAAAATCTGTGGAAAAATATTTTCAAGAAGATTACAGCCGAGAGAAATTATTACATCTTTCATCTCTGATTACAGTTTTCAAGCACATAAATGGGAGTCAAACACGCTTCAGTAAGTTACTGCACGAGTTAAATTAAATTCAAAACCCAAAGAAGGCCGTTCAAAGACTGTATTCGTTTAGTATAGGCTACAGTAACTATATTATTATTGGGTAAAATAGCTACTGTAGTATAGGCCTACCGTAGTGTGAAACGAAGAAATCAAGTTTTTCAAATTGATGCTTGTTTCATCATAAGCCTTCGTTCAGGCTCAAATTGAAGAATAGGATGAAATTTTATTTCCACTTGTCACAGGAGCCTAAATAATTTGTTTTAATCATCCGATAAATTTATGCCTAAAAGAGTGGATGACCTTGGATGCTAGAGGAATTTTAAACTTCAGTTCTTCAGCCTACTAAAGCTACGTTTACAACAAAGTTATAAACAAAATGTTAATATCTTGATCCTTATAGATTCTATTAGATTGAACATACCGTAACTTATCATAAACATGATGAACATTTATGTGTTTGTCAAGTTCCGTTCAATCTAATAGAATCTGGGATTAAGTTATTAACATTGTGTTAATAACTTTGGTGTTAACGCAGTTTTAATCATCTTTTGGTCTCAATAAATTATATTAGAAGTAAGAAGTGAGTGGAAAAATACTTATTTCTGATACACACATCAAATTGGTCATTGAAGAGATGTTTTCTTGACAAATAATAAAAATTCTTTTTTCGGTCCTTTTTCAAAATTATTTAATATGTGAATCTTCTCTATTTAAGTGATAATAATGTGAAATATCTGTTCTATGTTTGGTTTTGAAGTATCTAAATTCAAAAATCTAATTGTGAAAATAATTAACGACTGAAAATTTTGTGCAGTGAACAACTACAAGACTTGACTTGACCTATTCGGGACTATGTGTAACCTTATCTAAATTTGGGAGAGGGATAGCACAAGGTTACCTTATTTTTTCTCTTCCTATCATTTTAATTGTGTAGGCTACTAACTTATTGTATTGTCAATAAAATTATGGATTTGAAAAATACGTAAGTAGGCATATTTTTGATTCAATCAAATCAATCAAATTTATTTCTCAAACAACATACACAATTATAATAATATAATATTATAACATATAAAAATAATACAAGAGAGATACTATTAAATAATTATATAAAAATACTCCCAAAACTACAGTAGCCTATATTTTGTATGTCCATCCATGTTTAAGGAGAAGCCTACCTGTGCGTAGACCTAAAATGATTACACACCTCACAATCACATTTAGTGATTAAGAAAGTAATTAATCTCAATTATGAAAAAACAACTATTTTATGATTCATTATTCTAAACAAGAATGAACAGTTGATATTGCACCGGTATCAGCATCATCTAAACAAGGCAGAGAATCGGCAACACTGTCCTCTATCTTTGTCCACTGTCATTGTAACGTGGACTTCACTATGTAGTGCAAATCCTCACCTTTTGCAACATAGCGGTCCTTTACCATGGCATATCACCATATATGATACAGTATCACCACAAATAATATGGTATCACCACAATATGATACGGTATCATCTCAACTTGATACACAACACCATAATTTGATACAAAAATTCCAAACTATTACAAGCTGATGTTATGCTTATGAAATAAGTACCTACAAAAACCTCAATGCTGGTATGAAAAAAGAGACGGGTGTTCCAGAGAAGCTAATAGGCTACCTCCTGCAGTCTCCGATATTTTTAGACAATGGCCACTTCTGTTAGTAGAATATAAAGAAGCAAAGAAATAGTGGTAGTAGAAGAAGAAGACAGGAGAAGATAAGAAGAAGAAGAAGAAAAAGTGAAAATTACGAGACTGATCCTTTATGTTTGGTGATCGTACCGTACTTGTTTTTTGTTGTCACTTGACAGATTACGCAAGACACTGTCGTCGTTGGTATTGCATTTTGACGCATCTGAAATAGGCTACCTATTGTATTATGAAATATATTATACGGTATTGTATTTGTAGACTCCAGGGCCAATGAAAGCGCCCCAAATAATTATATGCATATTCATGAGGACCGTACTGAATTAATCTATTATTAAAAAATTTGAATTTTAAAATATTTATTACGTGAAAAATGCTCTTACTACAGTATTAGTATTGAGGATCGTTTTCAATTTCAATTTTATTGATGTCATGGATTGTACAATAATACAATATTGACACAAGTCAAATACATAGCCACATTGATAATAAATTACATTGTAAAAAATATTAAGATATTAAAATGACAAAAAAGGTTTCGACCTGGTGTAGGTCATCATCAGACCAGTGAGGACAGAATCTATACATTCTATAATAATGTTACATTCTGTACTCTCTGCATCAGATTGAAGAAACTAACACTAGTCTATTAATTTATTCAATCACAAATAATTATATACAGCTTGCAAAAATTAAAATACAAGAAAAGTTACATTCTGGGTTTGAAAAAATAACTCGAAAAGATTTGTAACGTTCAAATCGATCAATCAAATCAAACTTTTAATACCATTAATTTATTGATTTGTTTGACAAATACCTGTTAATGTAGGCCAACTATATTAACAGGTTAGACAAATGTTCACCTTCCAATATATGGTAAGCAGCAATGTAACATTGCTACTATTGCCTTTGCATGATACTTATCTACTATATAATTCTGAGCACATAGTATATTAGTTTATATACATGATGAAACTTATATTACAAACTATATTGTTCTAAAAGTATTGAAGACTGGCAGGTAACCCGTGCTCCACGAAGGTCTAATTAAAAACTTGATCTACTGAAATCTTGAAAAATTTAAAATAGAACTATATAACCATCCTCAATAAATTAATAATCTATACCGTATGTAAAATAACAAGTTGATCAGTCTAGTGGTTGATCATTCGTGAATTTTCTATCCCGTGTATAAGCCAATTCTTTCCCTTATTATATTATAGAATATTCAAATAAATAATGGGTGACACCCGAATTGAAGAAAACAGCTTGAGAAGAACTGTAGGAATTGAATCAATCAATAAACTTCCAATATCATCAATATTATTTTTTATGAATTATAAACGAATGGATGGATAATGAATATTAATTTGTCTGACAAATACGTCATACTGTAGCCTACGTCATACCAACAATATTTAAGATACCATATAAATGAAAATATAAATCCGAGTACCCTTTTGAATTATTTTTTCACTACATGTTTCGGCTACTAATGCCATTTTCACTTGAAAATTAGTATCCGAAACATGTCAAGTCAAAATAATTCAAAAGGGTACTCGAATATTTATATTTTCATTTATATTAAAGGTAGCCCTAAAGAAAAAGTCAAGATACCATAATATCGTAGATTGCATTATGCATACCGTTCTCAGTATTTCTTAATTCTATAATAATAATAATAATAATATTTGTATGGCTTTTATTGGTGGGGAGTTCCTGATGGAAGTTCCACCTCGCCTGGATATATCATTTGAGCCGTCAATGGGCCTTACGACTGTCATACTTCAGCCAGGACCGACAGTTAACGTACCCATCCGATAACACGGGAGTGACCTGTTCAAAAACTTTTGGCTCTGATTAAAAACTTTGATTCTTAACTCTCTGAGAATAATAATCTGTTCAATTTTTCCAAGAATATATATAGGATTTAGTTTTATTCATATGGACACCGGATTTTCTGCTATGTTGATATTATCAAGTGTGAGATTTAAAAACATAATATAGTTCAATAACAAGCAATATAATATATAAAGTAACGTAGTAATGTTCCTGCAAACCCACAGAAGAAGTAGCAGGACATCAGGATAGTACCATAGAGAAACGATATCCCATGGTATAGGGCGTTTATGTCGCAACTTTTACTGTTATCTCAAGCCGATAGTTCATGTAATTCTTTCCCGTGAAGCTGTGTGATACTGGTAGTTTCTCATATTGTGCCGTTCATACACTCTCACCCCAACAAAACAGTAAAATTCGACAATAATCAACAGTAATCGGCTTGAGATAACAGTAAAAGTTGCGACATAAACGCCCTATACCATGGTACATCTACTCATGCTATTGTTTCTCTATGATAGTACCTACTTAATTAGAATGAAGAGCCAAAGTAACGAAACAAATTGGATAATACACTCCTTTATTCAGTACAATAAATATTGTCAATAATTAATTGGAATATATGGTAAAAATCACAGAAATAAGAATTGAACTCGCTGAAAACGAAATGTCAATACGTTTTCATCGCACAAGTAATCAATAAATGAGTCTACAAATATTCCAAAGCCCGTTTGCACAAAAGTCAGTTGAATTTTAACCGTGAATTAATACCACGAGAACCTTTTAATCAGAAAAGCCTTCTTTTCAAATAGCTTTCTCTGATTGGTTCTCTTGACATTGGTATTTAATCATGATTAAATTAAAAGGCTTTTGTGCAACCGGGTCAAAGTTTATAACATCAAATAAATAACTACAAGTCGGTGTTTAAAAAGTTATGAAATATATTGTGTTTATTTAGGCTATTCATTTATTACAATGAGTAATTCCAAATTTTATTTTTGTAATTTTTCACAACACATGCTAGTCTATTTATTTTTGTTCAATATTCCTTTAACAATCATTTTTTCAATAAAATACAGACGAACAATTCAGTATGAAAAACTTTAGTTCAATATTATTTAGTTAATATTACCTAAATTCATTACAGTACACTTATTTCAATTATTTTAACTCCTGTTATCCTGTTGTAAAATAGACTAGAGTTTAAACAATGATTAACATTATAAATGAGGTATTTTACTGGCTAAAGTTGAAAATATATAGATAGATCCTCCAATTGTCACTAGGAATGTGAGAAGTTGAATGATCAGTTTATGATTCAAATCACCGACCGGCACTGTCACTTTTAAGGGGTCCATGTTCTGAAAACGAAAAAAAAATTGTTTGTGATAGATCAATTATTGTTAAAGATTATGGTTTCTAGGTAAGTAAGTAGTATAGTAAATGAAAGATTTTGATTATTTACTTAAATATTTGACTGCATGCCGTGTGAAATATATAGAAAAAGTTTGTTATTAATATTGTTAATATGTTTGTGATAATTTGGTAGCCCATTCAACTATTATAACAAACGTTTCTCGACGAATGCTATTTTTGAAAGAGCAGGATTGCCCTTCAAAAAGTTATAATAGTTGAATAAGAGCGTACAGATTTATGCGCCTTAGGACCGTTTTCACAGTGTAGATTGCTAAACTATAGTGAGGTCCACGTTATAATGACAGTGAAGAAAGATAGCAGAACAACGTTGCCGATTCTTTATCTTGCCAATGCCGTTTGATTTATGACGTTTTTAAAAGTTTCCGTTATTCTGTGTCACCCTGTACTTCCTATAACCTTTCCTTTGTGTTTCAAGTTTGCAAAATACACACATTCCACACAAACGTCAAGAAAACTTGAATTCAAGGAAACTTGACTAATGTAAACGCCCCTTAACTTCATTAATAATGAGTTAAGGACGATATTGTATCTATGAATGTATAAATAAATTTGAGCTAAATAAATAAATTTACCGTTTTGAAGGAGAACTCAAGCCATGAACACTTATTCAGACTGCACCGATAGCAGGGAAACACCATGGTGCCTTGCTTGGGACAGTCCAGCCTTCTGGGACACCGTAAGAAGAGGCGGGGCTTGGAGATCTTCACCACTTCGTAGCCTCCACCGGCCCTCGGTTTGTGATACCTTAAATAATAATAATAAATTTTATTTCTCACAAAACACAACATAATTCCACAGAAAACAATATACGATGATATTGAACAAATACTGAATTATTCTGAATCAAAACAAAATTGAGTTGGAAATTACTGAAATATTGCAATTATTTCATCAGCTGTTTACCCTGTTGTCAATATTTGCAGTAGCAGAAGTCTTCGGGGTCAATTACAGCATTTAATTAGGATTTTCGTTCAGTAATAACAAAATAGAGGTCTTCAATGTAGTTTTCCCTCACGAACTGCTTACTATTTAATCACTTTCTTGTTATTAAATAGAACGTCTAGCAGTCAAATTTGAAAGCAGACAAAATAAAAGTTTGTTGAAGTCTAGACACTGTGTTTCAACGTAAATACTTTTGAAACACACCCAGTTGCACAAAAGACTGTTAATAATAATAATAATTATTATCAAACGAAAATCCAAATCAAATGCTGTAATTCACCCAGAAGACTTCTGCTACTGCAAATATTGACAACAGGGTAAAAAGCTAGATGGAAATTCGATGAGCGCTACTATTCAAAAATTATTTGTCAGCCCGGGAATCGAACCCAGTACCTCCTAATTGCCGGTCAGGAATGCTTACCCTTACACCAAACTGACAATCTGTGGATAGCAGTGCTCATTTTATACGAAGTCATAGCGGCCAGACAGTCTACAGATGGAAATTACTTCTTCTGGTTCCTTCTCCTATCGGAGGTTGGAAATCATCACGGCAATTTTCACTTTATTGATTGCAGCCTTGAATAGTTCCCTTGAGTTGCAGCCATACCATTCTCTTAAATTACTAAGATATTGTAATATCCTATCTCAGTAATTTCCATCTGTAGACTGTAAAGACTGTTAACTTTTAGTCTCGATTAAATGAAACGATCAGAGAAGCCTTTTTCACAGAAACCCCTTCTCTGATTGCTTCTCCAGCCTTTTTCTCAGAAACCCTTCTCTGATTGGCTCTTGCGGAATTTAATAAACCCAAAACTGTTTCTCTCTCTAATATCTCTCTCTTTTGGTAGAGAGTTAGTGGGAAGGATATTTTGAATATTCTTTCCAAAGAATGGACATTGATATGTCCAAAGCTCCCCCAATTTATGTAGATGCACAACAATATTATCTATAGCTATTACCAATTGCTTTTTTCATATCATAGGCTATGCAGTTCAATAATTATTTTCTTAGTCTATATTATGTAAATTCATCTATAATTTTGTTGTATTGTTAGCTATTGTATATAAGTGTAAAACCCAGTATATATTGTAATCTACATAAATAAAGTACTCAATCAATCAATAATCTAGAGATGAGAAGGCTTCTGTATATCTGTTGTGTGGATGGTTTCTGTCCAATTTACCTCAAATGGATGGGAAGAACGAGGTTAGCGACCAGCAGATTCCCTGTGGTGTTCAGTGACGAGTAGACATACACCTTGAGAGGTGGAGAGGTAAACTGGGGCTTCTCAACGTCCACGGTCTCATTTGCACAGGCCACTACCTGAAATAATAACAGTACACCTACATTATAGTTATCAAATGAAAGTCCAATTATGTTATTGTTATTAAACGAGATCCTAAAAAATGTTATCAACTATTGTTTATTGTTTTTGAAGGGCCGGATTCAAGGATCCAAAGGTTCAAAGAACTCCACACGTCAACCGAAGCTTATTGTGTTCCCAAGTAGTATGTTAGTTGGGCAAACCAATACCTATGTCCTTTACAAGAACCAGGAGTTTTTCCATATACTGACATTCCATTCATCACCTGGTTGTAATCCTTGTCGCAATCCAGTGTGATATGCTTGGCAGTCTCTTCAGACTGATTAGTTCTCGTGACCTACGTGAGTTCCACTTCTGGCCTTCTTTGTAGGTCCTTCCGCTGAGAAGGGGCGGCCAAGTTGCCTCTAGGGCGTCCGGCCACCCTTGACTCACATTTGTACTTGGTTTTTCATCCATCTCTGGTCTCTTGGGTTTTTCTTTTTGCCCCTCTGAAACTCAGCAGGGTCAAAACCTCACCTCTCCCAAGAATTTTTGCCTGAATGGCCGCCCTTCTTTGAGCAGTGGTGAGTTTGGGCCTCTCCACCTATAAACTCTTGACCTACTTGAGTTCCACTCCTGTCCTTTTTGTAGGTCCTTCCGCTGAGAGAGGGGACGCCAAACTGCCTCTAGGGCGCCCGGCGTCCGGCCACCCTCGACTCAGCCTCTTGACCCACATTATTTTTGTGCCTAGAGTTTCACACCCATCTCTGGTCTCTTGGGTTTTTCTTTTTGCTCCTCCGAAACTGCCCTGATGGGCAGATCCCGTGGGTTTGAAGGCAAGGCAACTTCTGGAGTGCCTTGAGGTCCATTTTAGTCGCCTCCTACGACAAGCATGGATGCTGTGGGTGAATCTGGTTTTCAACACATTCTTGATACGATGATCGACTCAAAGCTCCCCCAACCCACAGGGGGCGTTATCAACTATGCTGAACACCTTTTTTAGGGATATTTAAATTGGGAGAACGAACGTTTTCATACATACACCGATTTCTCGCCGACACGATATCATCCCGAATGTCAATGCAAATGAAACAGCTTTCACAGACATATTTTTTGTTTGTGTATCTATAAAATTACTTTACAAATTATTCTGACTGACATTTTCAGCCAACTCTACATGGCATTCTCAGCCATTACCTTTCCATAGGCTCCGAGATTGTTGAGTTGATCAGGATCAACATAGAAACTGCTAGGCAAGTTTTCTTCAATACCACTTGGCAATCACGAAGCTTTTCAGTTGACTTTGTCGTTACAATTTCCACGAGAGATCTGAGTTCCCTGTAAATAAAGAGAGATTATTATGATAATGAAACACATAACACGAATAAATTGTTTGCAAGCATTAAATGAATCATAAATCCTCCAACTCTCCAATAAATCTCAATTTAATTCATCGAGATTTACGGTATAAAATTTATTAAACTGATTAGTCATTATGCTATAGGTTATTAAATTTACCATACCATACGTACAAAGATTCAAGTTGACGGTTTAGCATTTCTCTTTATGCTTATTGTTTTTGCATTTACGGCGAAATGCAGCAATAGATTTTCATGAAATTTGATAGACTGTATGTTCTTTTTTGAATTTCGTGTCGACGTAGGCCTATATATAAGGTTTATTGAAATTACGTAGTTTAAGGGTAATATAAAAGGGAAAGGAGTCCTCCTTCGAACGCCGTAGAAATCAGACTATAGAATTATTGATCATAAATCAGCTGTCGAGTGGATTGCGTCAATTAATATCTCAATGTAACTTGTTAAAAAAATCAGCTGTCATGTAGACTATTAATTGCATTCAATGAGGCATGCAATTGATAACTCGAAATAGCATAGTATTTTCTACCGACTTTTTTCTGCTTTCAACTCGGTAAGCTTTTAATGATAGTAGCATAGTTGTTTACAAAAAATTATCAGCAATGTGGGTACAACAACCCAAACAGCATTAGTTGTTTACACACAAATATCGCGCCTACACGACAGGACATTATACATTACATTATAGTAGTGTACACTATATGTAGCTGGGGAGCTATATGAAATTTGAGCTACATATAGCTCTGCTATAAGGAGATCTATGCAAATTTCATGTAGCAGAGCTACATATAGTTTGGAATAACCACTATTCACTGCTTAGTTATCCCAACCAGATGCCAAAGAAGAATGTACATAGTTCTTGCAGCAGCCACTGCTTTCGGCGAAGCTACTGTGATGCTTTCAGCACAGAGAAGAGAGAGAAGATATTGGATAATTTTGTAAATTTTGGATAGCTCATTTTCTGCTATATAGCTGAGAAAATAGGCTCAACTGCTATATAGCATATCTCCAAAGTCACTCTTTGAACTTGTAGCAGAGCTTTATAGCTGAGCTACATGTAGCTCTGCTACATAGTGTAACCTAGCTTCATAATTCCCTTTTTCTCCAGACACTGGAAGAAATATTGGGCACGAACATGGGTATTTTGCAAAACAAGGAAGCTGTGTAAGACTGGGTACACCAAGGTGTATTGCACAAAATGTGGAGTACGTCTTTGCTTAGTCCCAAACAGAATGTGCTTCAATGATTACCATAGATAAAATAAAAAAATCCAATAGGCTACAAGGAACTACTTGTTCTACAAAAATAGTAAATATGATAGAGTAGTAGATGTAGTAAAGTAGTAAATATGATAAACCCGAATTTCCAGTTTTTAGTTTGTTTCATATTATGTAAGTATGTATCAGTTAGATATGAACATAATAAATAAGTTAGTAACCAAAATATAGTTTTAAAAAAGTAGGAAATTTATTATATTTAGAAATTATTTTCAGTTTCAATTTCACGTTTTTATATTATGTAAATATGTAGGCCTATCAGTTATGAATATAATAAATAAGTTAGTCACCAAAATCTGGTTCTGTGTATCACATTTTTGAGAATCCATTTTACTACTCTTGAGAATTTTATTATATGACTTTCATTGTTATAATGTTGAAATCAAATAAAAATTATTGATTGGGAATGATTCCATAATAAAATCATTCACCTTTCCTTGAATAAAGCATGATGAAAGTACCATTGATTTTTCTAATGCAAAACCAAAATTTTTTACTATACGTATTTGAAATGACCCAAATGTCCCAATGTTGTTTTAAAACAACAAACCCCTAGGGGCCCCTGGAGGGTGAGAAAAATTTGGGGAAAATTATTTTCTCATTTTTAAGAGTGTTTTGAAACATAAAAACACCAGAATAATTTTTTCATCTTGTTTTTGAAGGGCCGGATTCAAGGATCCAAAGGTTCAAAGAACTCCACACGTCAACCGAAGCTTATTGTGTTCCCAAGTAGTATGTTAGTTGGGCAAACCAATACCTATGTCCTTTACAAGAACCAGGAGTTTTTCCATATACTGACATTCCATTCATCACCTGGTTGTAATCCTTGTCGCAATCCAGTGTGATATGCTTGGCAGTCTCTTCAGACTGATTAGTTCTCGTGACCTACGTGAGTTCCACTTCTGGCCTTCTTTGTAGGTCCTTCCGCTGAGGAAGGGGCGGCCAAGTTGCCTCTAGGGCGTCCGGCCACCCTTGACTCACATTTGTACTTGGTTTTTCATCCATCTCTGGTCTCTTGGGTTTTTCTTTTTGCCCCTCTGAAACTCAGCAGGGTCAAAAGCCTCACCTCTCCCAAGAAGTTTTGCCTGAATGGCCGCCCTTCTTTGAGCAGTGGTGAGTTTTGGCCTCTCCACCTATAAACTCTTGACCTACTTGAGTTCCACTCCTGTCCTTTTTGTAGGTCCTTCCGCTGAGAGAGGGGACGCCAAACTGCCTCTAGGGCGCCCGGCGTCCGGCCACCCTCGACTCAGCCTCTTGACCCACATTATTTTGTGCCTAGAGTTTCACCCATCTCTGGTCTCTTGGGTTTTCTTTTTGCTCCTCCGAAACTGCCCTGATGGGGCAGATCCCGTGGGTTTGAAGGCAAGGCAACTTCTGGAGTTGCCTTGAGGTCCATTTTAGTCGCCTCCTACGACAAGCATGGATGCTGTGGGTGAATTCTGGTTTTCAACACATTCTTGAGTACGATGATCGACTCAAAGCTCCCCCAACCCACAGGGGGCGTTATCAACTATGCTGAACACCTTTTTAGTGAGAATATTTACAATTGGGAGAACGAACGTTTTCATACATACACCGATTTCTCGCCGACACGATATCATCCCGAATGTCAATGCAAATGAAACAGCTTTCACAGACATATTTTGTTTTGTGTATCTATAAAATTACTTTACAAATTATTCTGACTGACATTTTCAGCCAACTCTACATGGCATTCTCAGCCATTACCTTTCCATAGGCTCCGAGATTGTTGAGTTGATCAGGATCAACATAGAAACTGCTAGGCAAGTTTTCTTCAATAGCCACTTGGCAATCACGAAGCTTTTCAGTTGACTTTGTCGTTACAATTTCCACGAGAGATCTGAGTTCCCTGTAAATAAAGAGAGATTATTATGATAATGAAACACATAACACGAATAAATTGTTTGCAAGCATTAAATGAATCATAAATCCTCCAACTCTCCAATAAATCTCAATTTAATTCATCGAGATTTACGGTATAAAAATTTATTAAACTGATTAGTCATTATGCTATAGGTTATTAAATTTACCATACCATACGGTACAAAGATTCAAGTTGACGGTTTAGCATTTCTCTTTATGCTTATATGTTTTGCATTTACGGCGAAATGCAGCAATAGATTTTCATGAAATTTGATAGACTGTATGTTCCTTTTTTGAATTTCGTGTCGACGTAGGCCTATATATAAGGTTTATTGAAATTACGTAGTTTAAGGGTAATATAAAAGGGAAAGGAGTCTCCTTCGAACGCCGTAGAAATCAGACTATAGAATTATTGATCATAAATCAGCTGTCGAGTGGATTGCGTCAATTAATATCTCAATGTAACTTGGTAAAAAATCAGCTGTCATGTAGACTATTAATTGCATTCAATGAGGCATGCAATTGATAACTCGAAATAGCATAGTATTTTCTACCGACTTTTTTTCTGCTTTCAACTCGGTAAGCTTTTAATGATAGTAGCATAGTTGTTTACAAAAAATATCAGCAATGTGGGTACAACAACCCAAACAGCCATTAGTTGTTTACACACAAATATCTCGCCTACACGACAGGACAGGACATAATTTACTAAGATTGACAGTATTAGAGGAGTCTCTGTTTTATAACTGTGCGAGGTCTAGGCTACTGTTCACAGAACTAGTGATATGAAAATGATTAGCAGAAATTTTATCTTGAGTTAGGTCATGTCAGAGGCCCTGAAATTGATCAGTTGCGACCTGAAAACTCTGACACCAGACCTGAACCGGCCAGATCGATTGATATTATTATTCATCCTTATTCTTTTGACCAAACAAAAGTACAGTATTTGATATTTTAGTTGATATTGAGTGTTCAAAGCACAAATTCTATGGATAAGTAAATTGTAATCTTTTACGAATTTATTACATTAGGCCACTAGAGAGACACCAAGTGAGTTATTTGTGGGGCATTAGTCATTATTGCGTTAACTCTGTACACCTCCTTATAATGCGACTGCCCTTGGACTAGGGTTGCCAAACGGGACACCAAATTGCGGCCGGCTTGTGTCTTACCTAGGTCACCAGCCCGGAAACCAATGGTGTCTCACTGGTAACTCAGCTAGACTTGGCTTCTTATGGTTGTTATCTGACAATCCAATAGTGGCTTGTAATGTAATGCAAGTCTACATCTTGTTGATTTTAATTAAAAGTTACTTAATAATGAAAATATAGTGTTTCAGGTGATTTTCTGTAGCCTACTTACTTGTGAAATCCTTCCTTTTCAACCGATCTAATCATGGTGGCATGAAAGTCACATTCAAATCCATTAGACAATCCATACATGAAGAGCAAAATAAACAAGGAATGTAGTGAAGTTCCATGATGTTTCATAATAAATTCATTTAAAAATCTTTTAATTTAATAAACTACAACTTCCTGCATAATAAATAACATAACCTCAAAATAGAATTATTTACTTCAATTCGAACACAACACTTGAAATATCAAAAAAATATAGACTTCACAGAAGAATAAACACTTAGGAAGATGAAAAAAATTATAATTTTCCTTGAAAAATCATTATTTAGATTAATTTTCTTTCAAACATGATAGTTACAGCAGACACCACACTGCATCAAAAATAACAGCTGCTGTGTTGAGCATCGATATGCTGATATCGATGTAAGTTAGTCTCGAAATGTCTGCTATCGACTTTTCTTGTATCAACATCAATCAACTGCTAAATGCTAAACACATTCTCAGCAAAATAGGTTATGTGAAAATTTATGTTTGGACTTGTGCAAAAAAGATCAATTTTATTACACTATTCAACTTGTTAGAGTTTTTAAAAGTTGTTTTAATCCAATTTATAACTCCGCAAAGAGAGATTCACATTTTACTATCAATTTCTTATTTGATTATGTGCTGTTATTGTAAGTATTTGAGGACTCAACGATACTGTATTTCAATTTATCAACAAAATTTCAAAATGAATGGGTTCACTATTAGGTTAATTAATATAAATAGATCATACTCTCTTTCTGTTATAGAGAAATAGCCTACTGTACATTCTTTTTGAACGTGTGCTAAAAATTTCAATGATTGAACCAACTATTTTTCGCAATTAGGATTGTTAGTATCATCCATTTATGTGCAGACTAATCCATTGCTGTAGCATAAAATACTTGTAACTGCTACAGGTGACTTAACTTGAACAACTCTTAATTTGTAATTAGTTACCCCTGAATTATAGTACAACATACCGGTAGGCCTGATAACATGAAGGCCTTTACTAAGCTCAAAAGCTCTCACTCAGTGGAGTAAAAGTTGTATTTTAGACTCAAGTAATCACCTAAGGTCCGGTCTCCATAACACTTATCAAACATAAGAATTAATAAAGCATTAAATCTATAATAAATTAATAGGTTTAATGGTTCATCAGATTTAATAAGAGTCCAAGAAACCGGGCGTAAGTAACTTAACTATATGAGGTGATGAAAAATCTTTTTCGCCCCACTTGGATGTAATGAGCTGGTTTTCGTGCGTCATATGGAGGCCGAAAATGACTGTTTTCTGACCAGGCCGGTAAAAGTTTTACGGCCCTAGGGCTGTAAAATAACCTTGAAGTCAGCTGATTCTGATTTGATGTGAACGTGTTTACAAAATGGTTTATGAAACGGAATCAGTTTATGCTTCTAGAGTTGAATAAGTATTCTGCAATAAGATAATATCATTTTATTTGGATGAATAGATTTATATATTATAAATTATTCAAATTCGATTTTCAGAGTAGGATAGAACTTCTAACCTAAACTTCCGAAGTCAACGACAACAAGCATTGTTGACGTTGACATTCAGATTGCCAAATTTCAGTGCTAAAACAGCTGATCAGAAAATTTTTCATTATTTGTGTTTATTATTCAAGAATCAAAACATTTATAATAAATCATCTTATTGTCAATTGGAAGAATAAAAAGTATAAACTCAACCTCTTACATAATTGAACATAATCTTTTAGGTTATTTAGACAAATCAGAATAAAAAATAAAAATACTTGGACAATTTCCTGATATTCAGATTACCTCAGATTTGCTAGAGCTATGACCTTCCTTAGCTTTCGGAAGTGCCTAATAAACAATAAATTATTCTCATATTTATATTGTTTATTTTTATTGGCGAAAAATAACGTTCTCACCATGGGCAAAAATGTGTTTCAGAAAAGTCTCATTTTCGGCCCTAGGTGCGAAATATACTATTGCTCAGCATACATAGAAACTGAAAAATGTATCAATGATTGGTATCATTTACATCTGTGTCGTAGGGAGGTTTCACCCAATGAAACCCAGGTTATGAAACGATCTCTATATATACCTAAAATTAAATAAGGTAGACTTATCTAAAAATAACGCATTAAAAATTAGTCTATCTGTCACCTCTGTGGTGGATACGTAAATAAAAAAAATTATGTAGCTCAGTTTAAAAAATGAATCAGCCCTGATAATTTTAAACGGCCAACTCAACATGCAACAGTTCTAAATCAAATATTTGGTTTAATTTACAAAGTCATCTATTAGTGTATTGAGGGGTTGATAGCCTTCTCATACTGTGCATATATTTGTAAAGGCGACCCCTTATCACAGAATAGGTACAGAGTGGAAACTGTCAATCAAACGCCTATCTAACCAATGCTTATTACATGGCACAAATACTAGACACGTCACTTGACCTTAGGAAGTTCCAATCCTGGTCTTCTGATTGGCTCGCGGCAGTGAACAAAATCAATTGATCCGGATCAGTAAAGTGATCCGAACCTTCCATCAATACTATTACAATGCGGAACTTCCTAACAAGATGGCGTATTTTCGCGCCAGGGTACTATAGTGCGGTCCACGTTATAATGGCAGTGGATAAAGATAAAAGAATAGCGATGCCGATTCTCTGCATTAATTAATTATATTTCTACACTGTCAAAAACATACTTGGCATCGTTGTGGACCTGGAAAAGGATAGTACCACCGGCTTTGTCGAATGATAGACAAGGATAGCAGAACCAAAATTGATCAAATACTGTCATTATAACGTGGACCTTACTATAGCCAAGTTTCCATACTGTATGTATACTGTGCCCTTATTTAGTCCACATGTTGGCCCAGTCTGGTAACCCAACTTGAGCAAATTGAGGCCAGCGTTGGCAAACCTCCCATCCACACACTGGCGTTGGTCGTTATTGGAGCAACATGTGGATGCCGTATTACACATTAACTCGATCTTTTTTAATTTTCAGATGAGACGTGAGGCGTGTATAATTATTGATAACTGAAATTTAACTGCTTTGAAGAGAACCATTCAATTCCATCATGGTGGAAGGGGTTGGAACAACAACCAATGATCAAGTCATTTTTGCTACTGGAGGATATGATTACACGATAAAACTATGGCAAGCCCATTCTGGAATCTGTCAGAGGACAATGCAGCATGCCGACTCTGTATCCTTTTTTGCAAAATTTTATCTTTAAACTCATGTAATACACTTTCTGTGTAGTTGAGAACTTGATATTGTGGTAATTATTCATATTAAATAAAAATACTAAGAAATTGTCAAAAACCACAGATTTATTGATACTTAGAAAGACCGGTTGCGGTTGTAACACCATTGTGTTACATTATCTTAGATAAACTAAAACTAAATACAAGAGCAGCAGAATTTATACTAGTAGGCGAGTACTGCTATTGGTCAAGGGCATGAACGCCTGCCATTGGCCCAGCTAGACAGTCTCCTCCCACTCAACGGTGTGACAAAATGGCGGCTTAAGCAACAGACTCGGCTTTGATAACAAAATTTACTTTTAGTACATAATAAGAACCAAGAAAACAAGTAAAAGATAATAAAATAAATATGTAAATAGTAAAACTATTGACTAATGTATGCTTACAATGTTATGATAAAACTAAATTCGTAGTTATTTGCAGCATTTAGTTAGGATTTTCGTTCAATAATAATTATATATTAATTAACATTTGAATAAATGCATTCTCTATTTAATTCCATCTGTAACTAGTTGGCCGCTATGGCTTCGTATAAAAAAATGAGCGCTGCTATCCAGAGATTGTCAGTTTGGTGTAAGGGCACGCATTCCAGACTAGCAATTGGGAGGTACCGGGTTCGATTCCCGGGCTGGCAACTAATTTTTGGATAGTAGTTCTCATCGAATTTCCATCTAGCTGTTAGCCCTGTTGTCAATGTCTGCAGTAGCAGAGGTCTTCGGGGTGATTTGCAGCATTTATTTAGGATTTTCGTTCAATAATAATTATATATTAAATAATTAATAAATTATTAATAATAATATTATTAATAATAATAATATTATTTAATAATAATTAATAATTAAATATATTAAATATATATATTAAATAATTAGCATTTGAATAAATGCTTTCTCTATTAATTCCATCTGTAAATTCGTAGTGTTGTATTGGTGAAATGAATCTGGTCATTTAAACTATACTGGGAATTTTCCTTAATTGCTCTTGTTAAAGAAATAAGAAGGCTTTAGAAATAACAAGAGTAATTAAGGACAATTCTCAATATAGTTTAAATGACCAAATTCATCATCATCATCATAATCCATCTCACTCATTACCCATGCACAAGCCTAAGAGCTTATGTGGCCTTCACCCTCATTATTATATTATTATAATTGATATTTCAAATTCCTTTCCTGTTCATTTATCCAAGCAAAAAAAGCGGATTATCAAACATTGAACAAAAATGAAAAATAGTTTTCTCTATGATAGAATGGAAAACTCACTGACAACATTCGTCACCATTTGGAACTACATATATTATAATATATTCATGTTTGGATAAATAAATATTATCTAGAGATCAATCATTATCTTGGTGTTTTTCTCAATTGATATTGAATATTTTGTTAATTACATTTTCTACATTGTTAAACACCAATCTGGCAACGTTGGAGAGATAGCAAAGGATGGAGCTATCTGCTTTGTTGAATGATACACACGGATAGCAACATCAATGTATCAAATAATGTTATTCAATATAACATTGTTATTATTAACATTAATATAGATATACAGTTTATATCTAGGCATTTGAGACGCATGAGCTATATATTTGTTGTGTATCTGCCACACGCTAAATAATAATAATCCAATATAACGTGGACCTAACAACTATATTTCATGTAGCTGTTGGTCATCAAAATTAATTACTATGATCTAATTCCCTTCAAACTCTTTATTCGCCACAATCCAACTCTGACGTCAATAAGTTCCTTAGCCAAATTCTTTTCAGCAAGTGAACGCTCTCGAAATAATGCCAGATAAGCAGTTATTGGCAGCAGCCGGACACCAACACATTCGCATGTATGATCTCAACTCCAACAATCCCACCGCCATTATCAACTATGAAAGCATATTGAAGAACATCACCTCTGTTGGGTTCCAGGAGGACGGCAAGTGGATGTTCACAGGTGGGAAGAGCAACAATATATTTACCTAGTAAACAATTAGAAACGATCAAAAGTACCCTTTAATTTATTGAAATACTACTAGTTGCGACTCTTCAAGAGCCATTTTCAAGTGTAAGTTCACACTTTAGGGGTATTCACAATGGTTGAGTTCAAAGCCACTGATCAATTCCATCGGTTTTTTTTACGTTCAGTTAAAAACCTGATCACAGATTAGTGATCAAAGATGAACCACAGATTGGAAAAGTCGGCTAGTATCTTGACGCCATAATCCGCCATCTTGAAAGAAAGTGTAGCATTGTAATACAGCTGTAGTTTTAATTTCCAAACAAGATGATGCAGTCATGTGTCGTGGTCTTGGTGCACTCAAATCTTGGTTAGATTGATACCTTCCATTTTGTGTGTATTCTGTGGCTGAACGGTTGCTCATGAGTCGTGACTGACAGATGTTTCCCTTGTTGATCATATTTTGTAAACAGAACTAGAACTTAACCTATTTCATTGTAATCAATTAAAATGGAAAACCATCAGGTGATTGGAGTAGTTTTAAATGCTTTGTAAAATATTATAAATGTTATTGAATTTATGTAATCATGCATTTCTCTGCTCCCAAATACATTATAATGGAGTCCATAATTTGTAAACAACCTCATATTCAGCCATGTATGTTTACGTTCAGCTACTCTATTTACGTTCTTTTCCATCGGTGGAAAAGTACGATTAACTGATCAGTGAACGAACCGGATATGATGTATTTTTTTCTTATCAGTTAGACCAAAGATCTTGAAGAGGTATAAACGCACAATACCTATGCCTTCCCAATGCTAGCTCTTACTTGAAATTAAAGGTTCCATTGAGGTATTTTAGCACTAGATATTATATAATATATTTTTTTTGTAATATATAGATCACAAAAATCTTCAAGATCTTTAGTATGTAATAATCTCCCAGGCTGTCCCTTAATGGCCGATTTCAATTCCAAATAATCTAGCGCTGCATGTGAGTCTATGCATCGTTCAACGACAAAACAGTACATCGTTCAGAGCCACGTTCACTTACCGATCTCATCGTTCACTCACCGATTAGTGGCTTTGAACTCAACCATTGTTGTTTTAGCCAGCTAAAGTGCTACCGTATTTGATAACTCTGGATTGTGAACGCCCCATCTAAAACCATCTGCTATAAGCTAACTGCAGTAGCGATCCAAGCGGATAATTTGTGTAACTTGAAGTTAGTTTGAAACTTAGACCAGTTATAGAATAGACACGCTGGGAAGTCTAGCCTCTGAAGCCAACATCTACTGCCATATCGCCCTATCGTGACGTCATCATCGCATAGAAAACTTTTAGATTGTATCTATTTCAGATGAAAGTAAATTATTGTTCATAGGAATGGTAAACTCCCGCTGCGCTCCCACTGAATTAGACGCAATCTGCTATGGAAAACCACGTAAACAAACTCTACAGAAAAGTTTTCTATCCGACGCTGACGTCACGATGGAGCGATATGGCAGTAGATGTTGGCTTCATCGACTTTCAGTATGAATATACAATATACTATTCTATAACTTGTCTAAGGTTTGAAAAAGTAAGATTATAAACATATGGCTGCCGTTTTAACAGAGTTAGCGGACTCAAACCTGCGCTATCTGCTATCTCGTCTGTTAATTTTTTTCTAACGTACCACTATAGCATTGAGTTAACACAGACTTAGCAAATAGCTGGAGTTAGCGAATAGCTCGACTTAGCCAGCTAACTCCAACATTGTGAATACCCCTTTTATATATTATGTGAGTTTACACTTGAAAATGGCTCTTGAAGAGTTTGGACCAGTAGAGTTGCAATTAAATGAAGGTTACTTTTGATAATTTTTCATTGTGGTTTAATAAGCTGTAGACCTAAAAAAGCCCTAACAATTTATTAAAGGCAAACTCACACATTAACAGACGAACGTATGCGGACAGATGGAAGAAAAATTCCTCCCCGAATGCTCGAACTCACACAGATATCCGTCTGTTTCCGTATATCTGCTTGTTTGATTTTTATCCGTCTGCATACGTCTGCCTGTTGCTGAATCACACAGACATCCGTCTGTCTCCGTATATCTGCTCAAGTTTGATTTTTATTCGTCTGCATACGTCTGCCTGTTGCTGAATGCGTTCGCCGTAAGACGCGTACAGACTTATGCGCCACGAACACGCGCATTCCACTTTTAAACAGCTGATGGTGTGCCTATTATATCTGTATCTTACTGTTTCTGTTCAAATAGATATAATAAGCATGGCATCAGTTGATGAGAAGTGAAACTATAGTGAAGTCCACGTTATAATGACAGTGAATAAAGATAGAATAATAGCGATGCCGATTCTCTGCATAATTTAATTATATTTCTACACTGTCAAAAACATACTTGGCATTGTTGTGGACCTAGAAAAGGATAGTACCACCGGCTCTGCCGAATGATAGACAAGGATAGCAAAACCAAAGTTGATCAAATACTGTCATTATAACGTGGACCTCACTATAGCATGTTAATCCGCCTAAGGTGGGCCGTCCATTGGAACCGATTTCGTCCGAACTAGCATCAACCGAAAACTACCGAATTCGTCCGAACTAGCATCGGCCGAAAACTATCAAACTCGTCCGAACGATCCCCCAACAAAGAAAACTATAGATGCTTGTCCATTGCAACAGGTTCATACGTCCTTGCACGGCCGTCTCCGGCTGATCAAGTTTTCGATCCGAATTGAATGGGATTTTCCGGCTCTTTCCGGACCTTAGACCAGTTATAGAATAGACACGCTGGGAAGTCTAGCCTCTGAAGCCAACATCTTCTGCCATATCGCCAAATCGTGACGTCATCATCGGATAGAAAACTTTCAGATTGTGTCTATTTCAGAAGGATGTAAATTATTATTCATTAAAATGGTAAACTCCCGCTACGCTCCCGCTGAAATAGACACAATCTGCTATGGAAAGCAATGTAAACAAACTCTACAGAAAAGTTTTCCATCTGATGCTGACGTCACGATTTGGAGATATGGCAGTAGATGTTGGCTTCATCGACTTTCAGTATGAATATACAATGGGCCGTGTCTAAGATCCGGACGAAGTCGAGCTAAGACAACATCATCCTAACCTCAAAATTGTTTCTCAGTCTTGTCTGTTTTTGTTTTTTTGAACTTGTTCTGTTTTATAAATTTCTAACTATGGACAATGAAAAGTTGATAAGTCTGGTTCAATAGCATGTCCAATGTGGGATATGCGAGACAAAAGATATATCATCGTCGTGATGTTCAAAGGAATCTGTGGACAAAGATTGCTTAACAAATAGGATCGGAAGGTAAGACTATTGTAATGAATAACTAATTTAGTGGATATTTGTTTATTCAATTTTCAAAATCTTAATATAATCATTGTTTATGAAAAATTTTGGTGGCTATGATAGTAGTTAATTCAATAATTGGCATCTAAACTGAAGTAAACTGTTCCAATGGACGACCATATTCGGCCGAATTGACGGCCGGCAGATTCGGCCGAACGGTTTGGTTGAATACGGTTCCAGTGGACGGTTACCCTATAGCTGGCCACTAACAACAGGACATGACATGTGTGCACACACAAGTTCATCATGTTTGTTTTGTAATCAGCGAGAGGCTTTGAACAAAAACATTTTACACAAAACTTGAATTCAAGGAAACTTGAATCATTTAAACGCCCCTTAATATCTCTGCTTTGATCAATAAAATAATTATCATGTAACTCAGTGGTTCTCAAAGTGTGGGGCGCGACCCCCAAGGGGGAGCGGTGAATGTTCAGGGGGGGGGCGCAAGGTTTGGTAGAATTTAAATAATTTACTTCTAAAATAATTACTATAAGCAATCTTTCTACTTTTAAAATTCTACTTGAAAATATTTTAATGAGAACTTGAATGGTTTGGCATGGATTCAAAACCCATTCAAATTCTCAATCAATGAGTGCTCCCTCAACATTTAGAAAAAGAAAACCTCATTGATCTCCAAGGTGACTATGCGCTTAAAATGAAGTTTGAAGAATATTCTCTCACATCCTTCTGGATTGGTGTGCACAAGGAACACCCATTTTTGAGTGAAAAGGCATTGAAAATATTGACTTCATTTGCGACAACTTATTCGTGTGAAACTGGATTTTCTTCTCTAGCTGCCATGAAAAGTAAATTTACATCAAGACTGGATGTGACCCAGGAAATTAGAGTAGCGTAATCAGAGCTGACACCTCTTTTCAACAAACTCTGTGCGAAAAAAACAAGCTCATCCTTCACACTGAAGCTTTTTTTATTGTTAATTGCTATGAGAAACAAAAGTAACAACCATAAATTTATAATTGTTTGTATAGAATTTGTTGTTATACGCTTATACATGTAGGGGGCCCCGGCTTACAGCTGAATTATGCAGGAGGGCGCGAAGTGAAAAGATTGAGAACCACTGATGTAACTGTATTAAAGCTTCGATATATCGGAAATTTCGATATTTTGTTTCCGATATATCGATATTTTCTACTATCGATATGTTTTGATGACTGGTTGCAGGCGGCGAGGACTGCAGCGCTCGCATCTGGGACCTGCGCTCTCGTAATCTGCAATGTCAGCGTCTGTTCCAGGTGAGCGCGCCTGTCAACTGCGTCTGTCTGCACCCCAACCAGGCGGAGGTCATTGTCGGCGACCAGAGTGGAATCATACACGTGTGGGACCTCAAGACTGATCACAACGAACAGCTGGTCTGTACTAACTAATCACATCTAAAGATTGAAAATCTTTAATCCTCATCTTTCGTTCTAATAGGAAAATAATGAATGATTAATCGACAGAGCAAAGTGAAGTCCAAGACTCAAGTCGACGGTTTGGCATTTCTCCTAATGTTTGAATGTTTATATGTTGCGCATTTACGGCGAAACGCGCTAATACATTTTCATGGAATTTGACAGGTATGCTTCTTTTTAAATTGCGCGTCGACGTATATACAAGGTTTTTGGAAATTTTGCATTTCAAGGATAATATTAAAAGGAAAAAGGAGCCTCCTTCATACGCCAATATCGGAGTAGAAATCAGACTATAGAATTATTCATCATAAATCAGCTGTTTAATGGACTACTAGTAGTTCTGTGAACAGTAGACCTCACGCAGTATTCTCATCCACAAGTACCTGAAACTATAGACCTTATGGAAATACAGCAATAGACTGGCTTCTCCACACATCTGTGTAATCACTTGTTAGCTGATTTATGATGAATAATTCTATAGTCTGATTTTTACTCTAATATTGGCGTATGAAGGAGGCTCCTTTTTCCTTTTATATTATCCTTGAAATGCAAAATTTCCAAAAACCTTGTATGTACGTCGACGCGCAATTTAAAAAGGAACATACCTGTCAAATTTCATGAAAATCTATTACCGCGTTTCGCCGTAAATGCGCAACATATAAACATTTAAACATTAAGAGAAATGCGAAACCGTCGACTTGAATCTTAGACCTCACTTCGCTCGGTCAATAATACTACCCGTTCAAAAACATCGAACATCTTGAAAATGTATCTTTCCATCAACGTTGTAGACAGTTGCAGCCAGACCTGATAACAGCGCTCACACTCACATTCCGGGACGACACGTCACGGTACGATAGGACAGAAAGCTCTATGTTTGTTTAGGATTTTTTCTAGATATTTTAAATTGATAAATTATTTACTAGTAGTTCTGTGAACAGTAGACCTCGCGCTGAGTAAGTTACATTGACCTGTTGTTATGTTTTCTCAAAAATTAATAAATAATTTATCAATTTAAAATGTCTAGAAACAAATCTTAAATGAACATAGAGCTTTCTGTCCTATCGTACCGTGACGTGTCGTCCCGGAATGTGAGTGTGAGCGCTGTTATCAGGTCTGGCTGCAACTGTCTACAACGTTGATGGAAAGATACATTTTCAAGATGTTCGATATTTTTTAACGGGTAGTATTATAGTCCACTAGACAGCTGATTTATTTATATATCTAGTTATTTATTTATTAGATAGAGCGAACAATACAATAGTCGGAAAAGAAAAAACAGGCTATTGCCCAAAATTTCCTGATTTTATCACAAATCGTCCAAATATTATGTAGGTTATGTTCACTTCAATTTATGATGAATAATTCTAAAGTCTGATTTTTACGGTAATATTGGCGTTCAAAGGAGACTTCTTTTCCTTTTGTATTATCCTTAAAATGCAAAGTTTCAAAAACCCGTATGTATATGTCGACGCGAAATCCAAAAAGGAACATGCCTGTCAAATTTCGTGAAAATTTATTGCTGCGTTTCGCTGTAAATTCGGAACATAAAAACATAAATATAAACAAAAAAACATAAAGAGAAATGCAAAACCGTTGACTTGAATCTTAAGCTGCGTACACATATTCGCGCTTCCTACCCGCACCGAGCACGCTCCTCCCTCGTACCGCCCTCGTACAACCATCGAATAATTCCGCCTAAATCCGCCTACGCACCCATCATGAACGTTACGGAAGATGTTAGATCTTCTCGCGTTCCCCGGTCGAACCACTGTTGCTCGCCGGTCGATCATCAATCGCTCTGCTGGAGTGACGTTCGGTTGCGGAGCAGAGCGAAAGTCTGTACGCACCTTAAGACCTCACTTCGCTCGGTCATTGATTTGAATTTTGAAGGTTGATGTTATACTCTAAATAAATCACAATAAATTAAAAACTCGAGAAATATTGCACTTATTTGAAAAATTTGAATACAAAATCAAAAACCTACTCACTATTTGTGGAATTTATATTGTTTTTGTAGTAGAATTAAAATCCATTATCAATTATAATTTCTCTCGAAGTTTACATTGTTTTTTTATACTGTACCAGTTTTATTAGAGGCAACTTTTGTCCTGCAGATTCCAGAAGCTGAAGCGTCAATCCAGTCGATATCTATAGACCCGGATGGCACACATATGGCTGCCGTTAACAACAAGGGTCACTGCTACATATGGTCGCTAACAGGGGGCGTGGCCGAGGAACCAACCAAGCTCAACCCCAAACACAAGGTCATTTCATTCATTTATTCGTGGAACAATTACAAATCATAAAAAATATGATTAGGAAGGAACAACAGGCTTGGCCCAAAACTATTCCATTCCCAAATTTTGATAATTATTATCAAAAGCCATCGATATGGTTATGTAGCATATTGTTATATGGCTTCATATAAGCCATGTAAGCAATATATGGACGGCGGGAGAAGCCTCCACCAAATATGTAAGCCAGATATGCCTACACCCAATATGTAAGGGGAAGGGGAAAAGAACTATGAATACAAGAAATGAACAGAATAACTAGAACTTTAATGAGTCTTTAACATATTTACATTTGAACAAAACAAGATTAATTTGATTATAAAACAATATTTTATATGAATTAATGGGGAAACACTCGCTTGCTGCTAATGAGGATTCAATGTTTGTGGTTATGAAAAATTTAAGAACAATGATTCAGTAGTCACCTACCTTTTCGAAATAGCTTCCCACTTTGGCATCCACTGGTATTTCGCGGCGTTAATTATTAATTAAAAAATCAAAATAACTGATCTAATGAAATGGGTTCAGATCCCGTCCTATTCAATAATACAATTCTCTCTAAACTGCCCGAACTGCGACAGGAAAACTGTATTATAAAACAAGAGCAAAATCTATCCCCTTCACCAGAACAGCCGGACTTTACTTACAGTCCTAACGAACGAGCTCACACACTGACTCAATTCTCTCACAACAAAAGTAAAATTTTGGGTATTAGATATAAACTCAGTCAATGCCAAACATGAAAGCCATTTCAAGTACATATTTTTATCAGTCGCACAAGTGGCACGTTTGTTATTAAAAACAAAAGAGAAGCTACATTAATTTTGACAACAAATGAAATAAACAATCCTTTTGTCGATGACAAAGATTGTTCAAAGACAAAAACACTGTTCATTAAACTTTTCCAATTCAAAACTCTAAAATCCTGATCAATATGAGATAAATAGACATTATGATTCATTTATATGTCCCATATGACCAGGTGACAGCCATAACAATATCTATTTTTGGTCATATATATCAAAATTTGGGAATGGAGTAGTTTTGTGCCAAGCCTGTTGCTCCTGTTATTAATTATTAATAACATGACCAAAAAATAGGTGATGTTTCTACTGTTAAACTGTATTAGAGAAGAGCTAGAGAAATGATAAACAAGGTCATAGAGAAAAGATAGCATGAGAAGATATTCCATGGATTTTAGAATTCATTCAAAGTTTGGAGGGTTTGTATCAAATTTTGGTGTTGTGTATCAAGTTGAGATGATACTGTATCATATTGTGTTGATACTGTACCATGTGTGGTGATACTGTATCATTTTGAGAGATAGAGAAAAGATAGCATAAGAAGATATGCCATGGTTTGTAGAATTTATTCAAAGGTTGCAAGTTTTGTATCAAATTGAGGTGATACTGTATTATATTATGTTGATACTGTACCATGTGTAGTGATACCGTATCATTTCGTAGTGATAGAGAAAATATAAATAGGGTCATAGAGAAAAGATAGCATGAGAACATATAACATGGTTGTAGAATTCACTCAAAGTTTGAAAGGTTTGGTATCGAATTTTGGTGTTGTGTATCAAGTTGAGATGATACTGTATCATATTGTGTTGATACTGTACCATGTATGGTGATACTGTATCATTTTGAGAGATAGAGTAAAGATAAATGGAGGTCATAGAGAAAAGATAGCATGAAAAGATATCCCATGGTTTGTAGAATTCACTCAAAGCTTGGAAGGTTTGGTATCAAATTTCGGTGTTGTGTATCAAGTTGAGGTGATACTGTATTATATACTGTACCATGTGTTGTGATACTGTATCATTTTGTAGTGATACTGTATAATTTTGTAGTGATACTGTATCATTTATGATGATACCAAAGAGAAAAGATAGAATAAGAAGATATCCCATGGTTTGTAGAATTCACTCAAAGTTTGGAAGGTTTGTATCAAATTTTGGAGTTGTGTATCAAGTTGAGATGATACTGTATCATATTGTGCTGATACTGTACCATGTTTGATGATACTGTATCATTTTCAGAGATAGAGAAAAGATAGCATAAGAAGATATGCCATGGTTTGTAGAATTTATTCAAAGGTTGCAAGTTTTGTATCAAATTGAGGTGATACTGTATTATATTATGTTGATACTGTACCATGTGTAGTGATACCGTATCATTTCGTAGTGATAGAGAAAATATAAATAGGGTCATAGAGAAAAGATAGCATGAGAACATATAACATGGTTTGTAGAATTCACTCAAAGTTTGAAAGGTTTGGTATCGAATTTTGGTGTTGTGTATCAAGTTGAGATGATACTGTATCATATTGTGTTGATACTGTACCATGTCTGGTGATACTGTATCATTTTGAGAGATAGAGTAAAGATAAATGGAGGTCATAGAGAAAAGATAGCATGAAAAGATATCCCATGGTTTGTAGAATTCACTCAAAGCTTGGAAGGTTTGGTATCAAATTTCGGTGTTGTGTATCAAGTTGAGGTGATACTGTATTATATACTGTACCATGTGTTGTGATACTGTATCATTTTGTAGTGATACTGTATAATTTTGTAGTGATACTGTATCATTTATGATGATCCAAAGAGAAAAGATAGAATGAGAAGATATCCCATGGTTTGAAGAATTCACTCAAAGTTTGGAAGGTTTGGTATCAAATTTCGGTGTTATGTATCAAGTTGAGATGATACTGTATCATATTGTGCTGATACTGTACCATGTTTGGTGATACTGTATCATTTATGATGATACAAAAGAGAAAATATAGCACAAGAAGATATCCCATGGTATAGGGCGTTTATTGTCCAAATTTCATTGCCAATTCAAGCTGATAGTCCTAGTAGTGAAGCTATGTGACATAGAATAATGAGTTACCCAGTCAGAATAATGAGTTACCCAAAATGAGTTCTAAACTCTTCAGCTATGTAGACAGTATCTCCAGTAACTCTCTCTTTAGCTGATCTCTGACTTCATAGTTAATAATTACAAAATTATAATGAGTTACCCACAATGAGTTCTAAATTCTTCAGCTATGTACACACGTATCTCCAGTAACTCTCTCTTTAGCTGATCTCTGAATCCTTGCCTCTGAGTTCCCTGAGTAGTGTAGGTAGAATATTATACAAAAATTTTAACACCTTGCTCATACAGAGTGGTGTGATGAACGTCGACCCTCAGGTTCTGACGTTACTTGGCATCGTAATTGTGAATTGAAACACCAGTATTAAATTCATATCCTTTTTTTTATAAAACAGATGGCTTCAAGAATGTAAAGGCTGGGTAATGCAGAGTTTTAGGGTTAAATAAACGAGACGGGGCCGCCGAAAACAAGATTCACGATTCAAGATTCGTTTTATTAACCATCAGGCCACAATTATAGCATTAGGCAAGTCATAATAATAATTATATACATTTTAAAAGTAGGCTACACACAACGGAACAGAAAATCATACCTGATAAAGCAAGTTTCAAAGTTTTTTTTAATACTTTACAAGTGTTGAATGTGGCCTCCGGCTGCTGCACGGCAAACATCTACGCGGTAGCCAAACTCGTCCCACACACGAGAAAGCGTATCTGGTGTTATTGAGTGCACGGCAGCAGTGATACGGTTCCGTAAACCGTGCAGCAGCCGGAGACCATATTGACCACTTGTAAGGTATTAAAAAAACTTTGAAAATTTCTCTTTCCATTGGTATATAGAGATTGTTAATTTTGCATTTTTACTTTAATAAATACCCAGTTTTGAATATGGGCCCATAATTTGGAATAACTCTGTACAATTACAAGTACTGGATCACTGATAACTGATTGATCACTGACTTGATAACTGATTCAATAATTGTAGAAAATACAAGTACAGATATGAGGTGTAAAGTAGTAGATAAGTTGGTGCTATCAGATACAAAAAATTATTTATTAAAAACACACAAAACAAGACAAAACAAAATTACAAAGAACCACGAAACAAATAAAACACAATAAAATGTTACAAATATAAAAATCTGGTGTGGTACACTCACACAACTTTCCTTGCTCATTGAACTATTTAAAATTTTTCATCTATTTTCGTTTAAAAACCTTTCCCCTTATTTTGATCAAATATTTCTCTTGTAAAAAAACATCCACGGAACAAGTGCCCTTTTTATAACCCTACCTTAAAATTTCCAATATAGTTCGCTAAATAAACCTAAGCCTCAATATCAAACGAGAATAATTTAGGAGAAAAACATAATGAAGATTGACGGCAACATATTTGCAACTACGATCAGACTACTGTATATGTGTATATACAATTGTTTTCAGAGTACTTTTTCCTTTATGTAAATATTGTGAAATTCGATGTTTTTTTTAAATTCGTCAAAACAGCTGTTCTACAGATGAAATATCTTGACTATGACTGTGTTCTTTTTACTTTCCTTGCCCTACTACCATAGGTAAGGAAAGTATTGCTTTCCAAAAAAAATTAAGGTACCCCAATTTCAAGTTTTCTATACGTTTCAAGGTCCCCTGAGTCCAAAAACATGATTTTTGGGTGTTGGTCTGTGTGTGTGTGTGTGTGTATGTGTGTATGTGTGTATGTCTGTGAACACGATAACTCCATTCCTAATCAACCGATTGACTTGAAATTTTAAACTTAAGGTCCTTATACCATGAGGACCCGACAATAAGAAATTCAATAAAATTCAATTCAAGATGGCGGATAATTACTAAAAAACCATGTTTTTCACGGTTTTCTCGAAAACGGCTCTAACGATTTTCTTTAAATTTATACCATGGATAGCTATTTATGAGCCCTATCAACTGACATGAGTCTCATTTCTGGGAAAATTGCAGGAGCTGCGTAATATTCTCGAGAAAAATGGCGGATAATTACTAAAAAACCATGTTTTTCACGGTTTTCTCGAAAACGGCTCTAACGATTTTCTTCAAATTTATACCATGGATAGCTATTTATAAGCCCTTTCAACTGACATGAGTCTCATTTCTGGGAAAATTGCAGGAGCTCCGTAATATTTTTGAGAAAAATGGCGGATAATCACTAAAAAAACATGTTTTTCACGGTTTTCTCGAAAACGGCTGTAACGATTTTCTTCAAATTTATCAAATGGATAGCTTTCTATCAGCTCTATCAACTGGCATGATTCTCCTCTCTGGGAAACTAATGGGGGGTCCACCCCATCCTTGAGAAATGGACTTAGTAACCTCCTTCTCGTGCATGAGGTAGGTAGGTAGCGCAGTTCATAAAAATAACACATAGTCGAGATATTTCATCTGTAGAACAGCTGTTTTGACAACTTTAAAAAAATTACGACTAAAAAATTATCGTATTTCACAATTTACTCTAAGGATAAAGTACTCTGAAAACAATAATTATATTATACACATATACAGGTGTAAAGTAGTATAGGAAAATTATGTTTGACGCATCATCACGTCTGAACTACTGGACTGATTAACTTGAAATTTTGCTTATAGATTCTTGCTTAACCGGGATGGTTACAAACCGATTTTAAATTCTTCAATATTTGATTACATCAAGTTTTCAGTTCAGAACATTTCTCTTAAAAGGGTAATTAGAAGATAGGTAAGATTAGGGATCCTTTTCGAATGATAAAAACAGGTTTCCGTCACACCCAAATTTTTTCCGCCATTTTGGAACCACCACTTTGAATTCAACTTTTTTTTTAATTGAAAGGTGGTCATATGATAGGATTTCCAGAGAAAGGTATGGTGAAAACCGCACATTGATATCTCAAACCTTTCAAAATTTATTCTCATTCATTCCTTTATTATAGTATAGAAGATGATAGATAAATGGATGATATATCCATCTATCTATCATCTTCTATACTATAATAGAGGAAAGAACTGGCTTAAAGACGTATACACGTGTAGAGGATAGGGAAATTATGTTTGACGCATCATCACGTCTGAACTACTGGACTGATTTACTTGAAATGCAGCTTATAAATTCTTAATCAACCGAGGATTCTTATAGGCCTATTTTCAATTCTTCTGGATTTCATTACGTCAAGTTTTAAAATAGACCCTTGCGAAGCACGGGTTACCTGCTAGTAGTTCATAATTACAAAATTATAATAATAATGAGTTACCCAAAATGAGTTCTAAATTCTTCAGCTATGTAGACACGTATCTCCAGTAAGTATCTCTTGAGAGAGCTGAAGAAGAGATCAGCTGAGAGAAGCTGATCTCTGAATCCTTGCCTCTGAGTTCCCTGAGTAGTGTAGGTAGAATATTATACAAAAATTTTAACACCTTGCTCATACAGAGTGGTGTGATGAACGTCGACCCTCAGGTTCTGACGTTACTTGGCATCGTAATTGTGAATTGAAACACCAGTATTAAATTCATATCCTTTTTTTTATAAAACAGATGGCTTCAAGAATGTAAAGCCTGGTCCACACGCAACGATATATTGCACCAATCTGATCGGTACCGACCATATCGTTACAATAATTGAAGAGTATGGACTGAAGATTGATGCGATTGAGCAAGATTGATCGCGATATATCGTGGTTGAACGGTTAATTAAAAACTAGATCAACCTGGCAACGATTGCAACAATATGGCAAGATTAGAGCGACAGGTTGTAGCGTATAGACAGTGCTTCGATCAATGATCAAACTAAATTGTTTCGATCATCTGTTCAATAAAATCTTTTTGGAACTTACCCTTATGTATTTTCTCATCACTTTGTATAATATAGCCTCACAGGTTTCTCAAATAACACTCATACTTCGTTTTGAAATTATGGTTGTGAATTCCATACATTTTAAACTGCGTCCTGTAGTAAGATTTCTGAAGTTAGCGGTGAGTCGTTAATGGGGAGAAATTGATTTTCGCATAACTGTATCCTGTTTCTTTATCAGGGGAGAAACCAAGTTTAACAATTCCACGTATGAGTCTTCTGTCATTCTCAAATAGTTGCGCCAGGCATTTGGTTCATCCCTCAACTCTCTCAGTAGTCTCACATGCAAAAACTTGCCTCTCTTGAGAAGCCAAGAACGACACCACTTACTTCTTTGTTTGCATTGTCTCTTTCTCCCTTCTTTCGCCAAACAAATTACATAAAGGGACCACAACAGTATCTCCTCCATGTTGATCACAACTGAAAGAAAGGAAAGAGGAAAAACCAATAAATTGCGAAGGAAGTTGGGCCAAAAAATCGTTGTATGTGGATGGAACGTTGATGTACAATTCATTGCAACGATTATTGGTGCAATCAGATTGCTGCGATCATATCGTTACGTGTGGACCAGGCTTAAAGGCCTGAATTTAAAAGAATGTTGTATTATTCAACTGGACTACTTGTCTCATAGTCTAATTATTACTTTTAATTATTATTATATTATGATCTTAAATCTTGCTGAGCTGTATGAGTTTGTTATTTCATCGCTGGCAATTGGAATAACTTAAGCTTTGACTGTTTTAGATCGAGGCACACCGGCGCTACGCACTTCGCTGCAAGTTCAGCCCTGACTCGCGACTGCTGGCCACTACGTCGGCCGATGGCTCGGCGAGAGTGTGGCGCACGAAGGACTTCAGCCTCAAGCAAGTGTTCAAGCTGGACGGCCAGCGATGGGTGTGGGATGTCGCTTTCAGTGCTGACTCCCAGTATATCTTCACTGGTATGTCTCAGACAATTATCTATCCATCAGACACTGCTCTATGTTCAGAACTTAGACCAGTTATAGAATAGACACGCCCCATTGTATATTCATACTGAAAGTCGATGAAGCCAACATCTACTGCCATATCGCCCCATCGTGACGTCAGTATTATATAATATACTATTATAAGTTATAATTTTAGTTCTTTAATTGACCGAGCGAAGTGAGGTCTAAGATTCAAGTCGACGGTTTGGCATTTCTCTTAATGTTTAAATGTTTGAATGTTCATATGTTGCGCATTTACAGCGAAATACAGTAATAGATTTTCATGAAATTTGACAGGTATGTCCCTTTTTTAATTGCGCGTCGACGTTTATACAAGGTTTTTGGGAATTTTGCATTTCAAGGATAGTATAAAAGGAAAAAGGAGCCTCCTCCATACACCAATATTAGAGTAAAAATCAGACTATAGAATTATTCATCATAAATCAGCTGAGATTTATGAGAATAGAAAATTGATTTATGAGATCAGGATGAGAATACTGCGTGAGGTCTACTGTTCACAGAACTACTAGTAATTTACTTCCATCTGAAATAGACACAATCTGCTATGGTAAACAATGTAAACAAACACTACAGAAACGTTTTCTATAAAAAAGCTGACGTCACGGTGGGGCGATATGGCAGTAGATGTTGGCCTCATCGACATTCAGTATGGGGCGAGTCTATTCTATAACTGGTCTAAGGTTCAGAACATCACTGTTCAGATAATCGATAGCTTGAACCCTGCACACACACATCGATCTTTGTTCGTACGATATTTTTTCGTCCTTATAAATTCTATTATAGTGAGGTTCACGTTATAATGGCAGTGGAGAAAGATATGAGAAAAACGTTGCCAAACCTCTGTTTTGTCAATGCCTTCTATAAACGGTAGCTGATACTGTGGGGTCCCATATGACCGAATCCCAAAAGGTCGAAAAGTATACTTTCCCATATGGTCGAATCCCATCTAGCCGATAAGATTTGTTCATTTGCGACAAACTACAAAACTTTACTACCGAATAGGAATCGACCATTTGGGAATCGGTCAGTTGGGGAAATCAAATCTCCGACCTTTTGCGACAGTTGAGATTTTCGGCTAAATGGGAAAGTACAAGTTTCAATTCTATCATTTGGGATTCTTAAATTTTCGATCTTTTGCGACGAAAAAGATGATTTTCTCAACTGACCGATTCCCAAATGGTCGATTCCTATTTGGTAGAAAATTCCTATTTTGGTAGAATCGGTCATTTGGCATGCCACCGCTGATGCAGGCTTATTGATGTCATATTAACTGTTCATTCTCCTTTAAAATAATCAATTATAATTTATTTAGAAATGAATTATATTTTCAATAATTTCATAATCAATTCACATGATTAATATGAAATATTTTATTATTAGTTCTACATTGTTAAAAGACGATCTGGCAACAGAGCAAAGCGAGAAAGAGTTAGCGCTATCAGCGTTGTTGAATGATAGACAAGGATAGCAATACCATTGCCAATCAAACACTGCCATTATAACGTGGACCTCACTATAGATTAAACAGATGATGTTTGTCCAATTCCGTTTAATCTAATAGAATTCATAAGGACGGCAAAATATCGTACGAACAAAAATCGATCTGTATGTGCGGGGGGACTTTAGTACACAGATGTGGTAACTGCTGGAAATATTATAATTTCTCAGATCATTTATCATAGAAAAAATGTAGCATAAGAAGATATCCCATGGTTTGTAGAATTCATTGAACGTTTGGAAGTTTTGTATCAAATTTTGGTGTTTTGTATCAAGTTGAGATGATACTGTATCACATTGTGTTGATACGGTACCATGCGTGGTGATACTGTATTATTTTGTATTGATACTGTATCATTTATGATGATACGAAAGAGAAAAGATAGCATAAGAAGATATATATAATCATATATAAGAAATAAATTAATTTTTGAATTGAATTGAAATTGAATATTCCATGGCTTGTAGAATTCATTCAAAGTTTGGAAGGTTAGTATCAAATTTTGTTGTTGAGATGATACTGTACCATGTGTGGTGATACTGTATCATTCATGGTGATACCATAGAGAAAAGATAGCATAGAAGATATCCCATGGTTTGTAGAATTCATTCAGGATTTGGAAGTTTTGTATCAATTTAGGCTTTGAGTATCAAGTTGAGATGATACTGTATCATATTGTTTTGATACTGTACCATGTGTGCTGATACGGTATCATTATTGTAGTGATACTGTATCATTTATGATGATACCATAGAGGTAAGACTTCCACAAAAAATCTCCCATCAATTGAACGAACAGTACATTGCTTATACATTGTAATTGCAACGGCTTATAACCTTCCTCGGTTAACCAAGAATCTATAATGCAAAATTTCAAGTTAATCAGTCCAGTAGTTCAGACGTGATGATGCGTCATTCGTGTATCTCCTATCTCGTACATGTATAAGCCATTTCTTTATTATATTATATAGATTTTACAATTAATATCCTTCCAATTGAGAAAGATAATTTGAAATGTATTAATTTATGTTCTTTACAGCATCATCCGACAACTTCGCGAGACTTTGGAATGTAGAAAAAGGGACTGTTGAACGAGAATACAATGGACATCAGAGGGCAGTTACAGCCCTTGCTTTGTGTGATGAAGTGGTTACTACTGAGGCGGTAGTCCCGTAAACAGCAACACTTCAACAAATAATTTAATTAATTAATAAATAGGCATTTGAATGCTTGTTTGTACGTGAAAAACTTGTCAAGAGCCAAACTTTCTCTATAGTTTGTATAAAATAAGTTGAGACTTGGCCCTCCATCCAGAAAAACTACTACAACGTTGCCAAACTGTGTAAAATTGCATCTTTTGATAGTGGAGCTAGAAAAGTTTCAGGGTTGAAGGATTAAAAGAAAATTTAATTTTTTTGATAAAATTGTGAGGATATGTTTTTTATTTGAATATCATTTCTCTCAGAATATAATAACATCGAGTCACCTGGCTGGCTCAGGTCTGGTTTCTATTTGACATATAAAGTTTATTTTCTCTCTCAGAATTTATTATGGGATGTTGTAATTAGTAGGAATTCCATATCAAAATAACGAGGAAAATGTGTCCTTTCTATTGATGTTTGAATCATGTTTATCCAACCTATAGTTATTATTTTCATAGTTAATAATTATTTTCGTCAATGTTCAGACATTTTGAGGAAAATGTGTCCTTCCTATTGATGTCTGAATCATGTTTATCCAACCTATAGTTATTATTTTCATAGTTAATCATTATTTTCGTCAATGTTCAGACATTTTGAGCGGAAAACATGACATTTTTGACAGGCTAGAAAAAACGTTTTTGTTTCAAAAGATGAGTGTTTTTTTAAGCAACAAAAATTCTCAGACATAGGCCTAATTGAAATTATTTTCCAAATTGTCAAAAGTAGTCGGAAGATCGTATTTTTGTATCTTAAGGTGCGTACAGATATACGCGCCGCGAACATGAGCAATTCACTTTTAATCAGCTGATGCCAAGCTTTTTATATCTGTATCTTACCGTTTCTGTAAAAATACAGATATAATCAGCTGATTAAAAGTGAATTGCTCATGTTCGCGGCGCGTATATCTGTACACACCTTAAAGTTAGGAGAGCTGCTGCATGGTAAAATTGCAATTTCACACAATTTGGCATGACTGCATTTTTTCGGATGGAAGGCCTAGTCTCAATTTATTTCAACTTATTCATACAGACTATAATAGATGAATATATAGGCTTCAGTATGCTGGTTTTTATGTGAAAAACTGGCCAACAACTAAACTTATCCTGGTAAACCTCTTGCAAATGACTTTTCTACTGTTACTTTATTTTTGTCAATAAACGATTTATTACTAATGGTTATTTTACTGTTTGTGTCAACACATTAATTTTCATAAGCTGGCTGGCAGAGCTCTAAATCATATTATATTAAGGGAGCAATTTCTGTATTTTTATATCTGGCTATTTATGTTTTACGGATCTCGAAAACGGCTCTAACGATTTTTACGAAATTTGGAACATAGTAGGTTTATGATATAAAGATTCGATTGCACTAGGTCTCATTCTTTGGAAAACTCGCTGAACGACATTAGAAGGATAATAAATTCATCCTTGGCTGAAACAGTTGTGGATAGTAAAAAAGTGAGTGAGCGAGTGAGTATGTGAAAAATCAAAATATCGCATCCCCGAAATTCATAAGATGACGTATAGCCAGCTGTGAAATGTAACACGATCATTTTAGAGAATTGTGTTCTGTTTATCAATAAATAAAAATACGAGCGAAGCTCGGTGCCCCGATAGATAACGAGCGATAAGATAAGATACGGTTCCACTCACCAGCAGATTATTAAATTACTGATTCCTAAATTTTATTCTATGGTAAATGGCAAGTTTACAAACGTCTTTGTATTATTATACTAGAAGGTAACCCGTGCTCCGCAAGGATCTTATTAAATACTTGAACTGAAAACTTACCTACTGAAATCTTTAAGAAAATAGGCCTATCGTCGGTAAATTTACCATCCTCGGTAAATCAAGTATCTCAGATTTGGTTGAAATTTGCTCCCATAGATAAAGCTTGACCTGAGAAATGTCGGAGTCAAATTTGGCACCCCCAGCTACTATACAGAGTGAGTTATGAAGCTGCAAACATAAAATTTTCAAATGGTCATATCTTCTGAACGGTGAGGAATTTTGCAAATCTGATTCCAGATTCGTGTTTCTCGCATCAAAGACCATAAGATCACGAAGTTTGAGCAATTTTCATTTTTCACAAAACATTGATAAAAACCATGGACTAACCATCGTGAAACAAAAAGTATCTCAGATTTGGCTGAAATTTGCACCATAGATAAAGCTTGACCTGAGAAATGTTGGAGTCAAATTTGGCACCCCCAGCTACTATACAGGGTGAGTTAGGAAGCTGCAAACATAAAATTTTCAAATGGTCATATCTTCTGAACGGTGAGGAATTTTGCAAATCTGATTCCAGATTAGTGTTTCTCGCATCAAAGACCATAAGATCACAGAGTTTGAACGATTTTTATTTTTCACAAAACATTGATAAAAACCATGGACTAACCATCGTGAAACAAAAAGTATCTCAGATTTGGCTGAAATTTGCACCATAGATAAAGCTTGACCTGAGAAATGTCGCGAGTCAAATTTGGCACCCCCAGCTACTATACAGGGTGAGTTAGGAAGCTGCAAACATAAAATTTTCAAATGGTCATATCTCCTGAACGGTAAGGAATTTTGCAAATCTGATTCCAGATTCGTGTTCCTCGCATCAAAGACCATAAGATCACAGAGTTTGAACGATTTTTATTTTTCACAAAAAGTTGATAAAAACCATCGTGAAACACACTGAAACGAAAAGTATCTCATATTTGACTGAAATTTGCACCATAGATGAAGCTCGACGTCAGAAATGACGGAGCCAAATTTGGCACCCCCAGCTATACAGGTTGAGAACGTTCAGGAGATATATCTGAGCTACTTTTCATTAACTGTTTCAAAACGAACGATGGTTAGTCCAAGGTTTTAACAATTTTTTTGTGAAACACACAACAAATCACAGATTTGGCTTAAATTTGTTTATATCTCCTTGAATGGTGAGGAATTAACAAAATATGATTCCAAATTCGTGTTTCTCACATCAAAGACCATAAGATCACAAAGTTTGAGCGATTTTCATTTTTCACAAAAAATTGATTGGAACTTGGAAGCATGGACTAGTTAGTTATGCGGCTTCAAACATGAAATTTGCAAATTTTCAAACGGCCATATCTAATGAACGGTAAGGAATTTCGTCAATGTGATGACATTATATTGTTTCCCTCGTCAAATATTAATTATATCATTGCTGAGAGTTTTAGCGATTTTTGGATTCATGAAAAATGTTGCTTTTTTCTGCTGTGCTGTTCTAATTCTCATCCAATACAAATGAGCTCAGTAGTCACAAAAATCCTGAGAAATTTGAATTTCCTGCTCAAATCAGTCAGTACCTCTTGCATGTGTTTCTGTTGCCCTGGTAGTATTCAAGTTGGTTTTAATTATGTACCAGGGATTCAGAACACTTGAAGAGGTAGCAGGGTTTTTTCAACTCCTTCCAATGCAAGCATAGGCAACCCGCAACACTGATCTAGTTTGTGTACCTCTTGCATGTTTCTGATGCCCTGGTAGAAATCTGGTTGTTTCTAATATCCTCTTCAGTCCCAAGCCATCCTCAGTGTTTAAAAATTGTTTGAATGAACTTTTCTGGGTTCCTATAGGTCATTTAAGACCTCTCATGGCATTTTTTAATTTTTAGAGTTTTTTGGGGGGGTGCAACAATTTATGCACATGTGTGTACATTGGGTCTCAATAACTACTTCCATTGAAAATGACAAAAATTACAATCCAAGGATATTTCTGACAAAAATAATAATTAAAAGTGAGTAATTCAACAATTTAATGTTTTTCAAATGCAATCTTAATTATTCCAAACAATAAAATACTTAATTCTTATTGACAAAAGTAGAATCTGAAGACATTTCTGTCAAAAATACACATTAAAAGTGAGAAATTATGCTATTCAATGTTCTCCAAATGCAATGTTAATTATTTCATACATTAGAAGAATAATACAATCAATTGAATGTCAATTTAAATTGACAAAATTAGAATCTGATAACAATTTCTGACAAAAATAATTATAAGTAAGAAACTATGCTATTCTATGTTCTCCAAATACTAATAAATGCAAACTTGATTATTTTCTACAATTAAAAAATTCAAATAGAAATTCTGATGATAATTTCTGACAAAAATGATTATAACTTAATTGAGAAACTATGCTATTCTATGTACTCCAAATACTAATAAATGCAAACTTAATTATTTTCTACAATTAAAAAATTCAAATAGAAAAATGTACAATTAGTGTACAATACAATTCAATGAAGAAAAGTGTTTTTAAAGTGAAATGCATGTTAGGAAAAACCCAATCCATCAGAAAAGATAATAATACTACATCAATGAAAATCTTTAAATAAATTCAAAACTAAAGTTAGAATAGAACATCTTAAGCAGTACAAAATTAGAAAAAGTATTAGGCAATAAAATCAATCTGATTGATTAGATTGATTAGATCAAACATCGAAAAACACTGAAAAACATTGAAAAGCATTGAAAAATATCGAAAAACATTGAAAAACAATGAAGAACATCGAAAAACACTGAAAAACATTGGAAAAACATAGAAAAACACTGAAAACATTAAAAAACAATGAAAAAGCATTGAAAAACATCGAAAAAAACATTGGAAAACATCGAGAAACATCGGAAATACATCAAAAAACATTGGAAAACACTGTAAAAAACATCGAAAAGCATCGAGTCACATCGAAAAACACTGAAAAACATTGAAAAAACATTAAAAAACATTAAAAAACATTGAAAAACATTGAAAAACATCGAAAAACATCGAGAAAACATCGAGAAAACATCAAAAAACATTGAAAAACACTGAAAAAACATTAAAAAACATTGGAAAACACTGAAAAAACATCAAAAAACATTGAAAAACACTGAAAAAACAATGAAAAACGTCTAAAAACGCTGAAAAACATCGAAAAACACTGGAAAACATTGGAAAATACATAATGCAGTGAATATTGTACTATCTGATTGAGACCTAATGTGCACATGTGTTGACAAATTCATTTTGCCTAGTCTTGTTATTGAGTCCCAATGTACACATGTGATGATAAAATATTTTCACCAAGCTTAACAAATTAAATAGTCAGAGTAGAGACATAAAACCAATAAGAAATGTTTATCTGATGTATCAACCAAATAAACCACTGAAAAAAATGGCATTGAAACTATCAGGTGATTAATAATAAAGATAATACTAGCCTCAGTACAGACGTAAACACAAATCATGTGCAGTCCGTGGCAGCCATCTTTATTCTGCTGGTTGGCATGAGCATAGACGTACGAAAACTAGAGAGGCTATGGAAGAGACGTTATAGAAGGCAACTGAACATAGACAGACGCGAAATTCAAACTGTGTCACTCTAGAAAAATCACAGATAATTTATCCACAGATGTGCATTTGGGCTAATGAGCTACTATTTGAGCGGGAAATTCAAATTTCCTATGATTAGCGGGAAATTCAAATTTATCATGATTCATACTATTTGAGCGGGAAATTCAAATTTTACATGATTTATACCATTTGAGCGGGAAATTCAAATTTCTCATGATTAGCGGGAAATTCAAATTTCTCATGATTTATGTGACTACTGAGCTCATTTGTATTTTAGAAATGTAACAGGTAGTTAAAACATAGCAAGTGGTAACTGAGGCATTACTGATTAATGCTTACACACATTAAATACTATATGTGTTTAGTTCAGTTGATAATGTGTCTTTATTTTCAATTTCATCAAATGTAAGACTTTAATTTGGTACCAAAATCAAACAAATCCGACCATCCTTTCGGAGTTTCCAAGATAATTTACGTCATTTGAATTCTGGAAACAGACGAAAAAATTACAATTACAATATTGAATATATTTAAAATATAAAACTACAATATTGATTGTAATCATGGTCTAACCCATCGTGAAACACTGAAACAAAAAGTATCTCAGATTTGGCTGAAATTTGCACCATAGATAAATAAGCTTGATCGTGCCTTTTATAAGCATTTGAAGATGAGTGATTTCTGAGTGGACGAAAGATTTTATGTTTGAGTGAATAACTCAGCCTGTATTGTACCGAAAAGTCTCATATTAGAGCACAACACTTGTTAAGCTGGGTTTTCCTTAGTGCGTAAATGCCGTCGTCGACCACGACAGGGAGAGAATCTCAGATTGGGTAGATTTCTATTTGTCTACATAATGTAAAAGATTATGTACAATAATTATGTTTGTATGGGGCAGGTTGAGCTTATACTTTTTTAAAGATGGAGTCCGATGGTGGCAAGCACTCAAAAGGCACACCAGTGATTAATGTTAAGTCGGGCCTAGGCCACAAACTCAAGTTCTGTCGTAAATTTGTCAAACTCTTTAAATAAGGATGATATACTTTTAAATGGCAATATGTTGATACTACTAGAAATGTTTAATTCTTCAATAATAAAGACAAATAATGGAAAGTTATTTGATCAGCTGTTTTAGCACACTTGAAATTTGAACAATTTGAATGTCAACAATGCTTGTCGTCGTCGACTGCGGAAATTTACACATAAAGGAAAACGTACCTTTAGGTCAACCTCTATCCATAGCGCCAAATATGGGAGATTTGCATCTGGACCATCCGTTCAGAATTCTTAAAAATTCATGATGTATATAGTCCATGATTATTTTTTTAGAAATACCAAAAGTATCTCAGATTTAGCTGAAATTAGCACGACAGATTGACCTCAGAAATGTCTAGGCCAAATTTGGCGCTTCTTGCTCCTATACAGGATAAGTTACAGAGTTGCAAACAATATATTTTCAAATGGGCTTATCTCCTGACCGGTATCTTGCAAATATGATTGCAGGAGCAATTCTCATTAAGGAGCCAGGTATGGTATGATTAACAGAATATGGAACAGCCTATAATATTCTAATAATTTTCTGAAATACATGAAATGGGAAGTAAAAGAGACTAAAAAACAATTTTGAACAGTGGAAACTTTTATTCATTTAATCCATCGTATTTTATGTATATACTGTACACTTTATCGATCAATAAAGAAAAATGAACAAGATAACATCAATTTATTAATATATTCATATACTATTATAATAATATATTTCTTTCTTTGGTAACAATTTCATAAAATTGGTAAATTTCACATTAATATTCATTACTTTATTTTATAACATAATCACTTGTTTCGTTGTAGGTACAATATTACTAATAAAATTACAAAAATTGTAATACAATAATTACAAATGAAAACAAATTATTCAACAGATCACATACTTAAGCTGGGTCTACACCAAAGTTATTAACAAAATGTTAATAACATAATACTTATAGATTCTATTAGATTAAACGGAACTTGATGAATGAACTTGAAGGTTCATCATGTGTATGATAAGTTATGTTCAATCTAATAGAATCTATAAGGATGATGTTATTAACATTTTGTTAATAACTTTGGTGTAAACTCAACTTTATACAATATTTCAATTTGATTGTACAAATTCATTTATTTAGCATATTGCAAATACACAACACATATTATAATATCACAAAATTCTTCAACATCAGTAAATAGAAAAATTTATTTGAACAAATATCGTAATCAACAGATTATAAAATATATAAAATTCAATTTAATTGAACAAAATATTGAACAGATCACATATTACACAATTTTTCCTAAAGTTGCAATAAAAATATTCACAGGGTTTATTACTATTAATATTATATAAAGAGTGCGGGATGGCAGAGTAGAAACAAAATAAGAAAATCGTTTGAAATTAAGAGAAGTGATATTACACATTGGAATGGCATTTATTATGGCAGAAATTAAGACATAGTGAAAAGGCAGTTTTTGAGCAAAATATAAACGGTTAACTATTACATTAACTGTGGGTAGATTAACAGTTTTCTTACAACGTAATCATTTTATAAATCTTTTAATATAGTTGACTTGATAATATTCACAAATATTTCAACAGTACACTATTGATTGTAATTAGAATTAAACACTTCATCAAGTTTATAATATAAAAGGAGAAATATAAATAGTAATAAAAATAAAAATCTCAGTACCCTTTTTTGTACTCTTATCTGTACCCTTATACAGAAAAGAGACAATAAAATGAGAAATATATGTGGAACCTTGTAACATAAGCAGAAAATCAGTTTAATGATTGGATGACACACAAATTGTTCTTCAAAATTAATAACAATATCAATATTACTTGTTTGTTAGATGAAAATATAAATATGAGTACCTACCCTTTTTAAAATTATTTAGTCACGACTTGTTTCGGCTATATAATGCTATTATTAAGACTTGATCTTTTAAAAAAAGATACGTATTCAGATTTATATCTTTTTCTATATTCAAAAGTAGCCCTAAAGAAAAAAATACTAGTTGTTTGTTTTATACTCGAGCATGTCAAATAATATATTTGGAAATAAAAAACTAATATATTAGCTATAGCTATTGGTTGATTTATAAAAGAAATTCAGAGCTTTGAGAAACGTGGTATACAGATAAAACAAGGTCAATGCATCATGTTCTATATAAATTAGAATATTCAGTTATCAGATAGAGAAATTTGTCATTCTCCAAAGTTTGGAGTTATACTTTGTATAACATATTTTAATTCATGTGAATTTCATTGGAAATCAGAATGACAAATTTCACTATCTGATAACTAATTGAATATACTAATACTGTGTCGCAAAAAGCAAGCTCAATAATTTTTCAACAGGTTCAGCGCCATGTTAACTAACGGGTATACATGGAACTACTGTAATAGTGTGATATTGAGAGGGTAGTATTGTAGTTGTTTTTATCTATCTTAAATTATTTTTCTGGTTTTTGAACTGGAATGAACTTTGATTTTCACTGTATGTTGAGCCCTGCGTTTTTAGTGTGAGAATTGACTCTGTCTTGTTTGAATTTGCTAACTTGTTGCTTAGTTGTCGAAATTAAAGCAATTTTCGTGCATTTTTCAAATGCAGTTTCAATTTCTTGTCGAAAAAGCTACTATATTTGGGAATTGTACGACCATTGACCTTTTTGCAGCTTTGGCTTTGCTTTTCCACTGGAAGTTAGATTTAACGCTCGTGGAGGGGGAATAATTTTTGGTGTGGAAAGCGGGTCAAAAAAGATAAAACTTTGAAAATTACAAATTCAAAGATATAAAATTTTCAGTTCGATCAAGAACAAATATTTATATAATTTGATAGGACAAACGAACTTTGAGAGATGATGAACGAACAAACCCTTGAATGGTAAAACGAATTGAAACCAATAATCTCTGAATGTAGGGAATTTGCTAATTCAAGCCCAGGAATGTTGAATTCTAACACCAGAATTAGAAATCTGAATTTTCTTCTCGTTCCCAGAATGAACACAGCTTTTGGTCAGAGATCTGTACAATATTTAGGTCCTAGATTTTACAATAAAATCCCGCAGATCACAAAGGACGAAATAAATATAAATAGATTTGAAAGAGCAGTACGGAATTGATTATATGATACTGACATTTACCAGACCGAGGAGCTCATTGTAAATAGGATATAGAATGAACTACTGTCTTCTTTTTATTCTACCTTTAATAACTAACATACCTTTATAACTAAAATTACTAATTAAATTTTTTATACATGTTTTAGAAAAGAATATTATGTTTAAAGGTGATGTAACGATTGCGAAAAATTCTATATTGGCAAATGTAACAATTGCGAAAAATTCTATATTGGCAAATGCAACGATTGTGAAAAATTCTATATTGGCAAATGTAACAATTGTGAAAAATTCTATATTGGCAAATGTAACGATTGCGAAAAATTCTATATTGGCAAATGTAATGATTGCAAAAAATTCTATATTGGCAGAAGTGGACGATCATTCAAACTTAGATTTAAAGAACATATCAACACACTTAAAACCAAAACAGAATCAGCTTTTGCAAAACATTTAAATGAAACCGGGTACTCCTACACAAACATAGATACCAACCTTACAATATTGAAAGTAAACAGAAATGGACATGAATTATATTAAATACAGCAGAACAGTTTGAAATATTTATAAAGCCACTATCCTAGACAGTAACAACATACTAAATGAACAGCTGAATTTCAAATCAAACAAACTTTTTGATCACATAATAAACACCACAAATCTTCCTAACCATCAAAACATTTCCGGTCTACACTGTTGAAAATGATCGCTAGACAATTGAAAGTACTTCAGGTCAGTAAGTAAAAGTTTTCAATTATTTACTTAATAATTGACTGCATGTCGTTTCCAAATACATAAAAAGTGTGTTAATATTATGTTCATTCCACACATATTATTATAGTGGGGTATCATAATTAGAACCAACTTTAGTATTAGCAATTTTGTATGTATAATATAACAACTATGTATATGTTTTGTCAATAAACTCCTCTGGTTGGAATTCTTTGGCAATCAGGGAAATTATTATTATTATAATGCGGGGTCAAACAACCTTAGTTTGTTGCATCAAAATCATGAAATGAATAAAATGACATGATGATCAAAACCCTATGATCAAGTGATGACTCAATGACAACATCTGTGATATTAACTTATTTTTTCAATGATTTAGACTATATTATATAAATATTGTAGTAACATTTGTAATGTATTTATGATGTGATGTTTATGACTTGTGTTAATATTGTATTATATACGATGCATAACATGAAAATAAAATTGAATTGAACATATCTAGCTTCAACCTCGGAGAACCTTGTAATGAGCACCCACAGGAACTAATCATTGGTAGGGATAAACATGTTCTGATAAAACCTTATTTTTTCAAGGATGGTTATGGCAAATACTGTATACTTCCTGGTAATTAATAAAACAATATTGAAACTTGAAGTACCCTTTATTATTTAAAATATTACAACGACTAGTTTCGACCATAGGTCATTTTTATTTTCCACATTTCAACTTGGAAATGACCTATGGTCGAAACTAGTTGACCTATGGTCGAAACTAGTTGACCTATGGTCGAAACTAGTTGACCTATGGTCGAAACTAGTTGACCTATGGTCGAAACTAGTTGACCTATGGTCGAAACTAGTTGACCTATGGTCGAAACTAGTCGTTGTAATATTTTAAATAATAAAGGGTACTTCAAGTTTCAATATTGTTTTATTAATTAATAAAAGTAGCCCATTCAAGTGAAGTGTTTTTTTCCTGGTAATATATTTTCTCAAGAGAAAAAGGAAGAAAGTTTGGATTCTTTATTTGAAGAGGTATGGAGTGGTGGAAGAAAAATTACCTGATAAATCTTACAACATCAAGTCAAATGATGGAGAGCTGAGAAGGAACTGAAGACATCTAGTTCCAGCGGAAAGAAGGATGTAGTGGCAGCTTGACACATGTTAAACATGTTTTTGTATCAACGATAAAGTAAAGACCCTTACCACACATAACCCTTGACATTAGAGTGAATTCCTACTGTCTGATGATGACCAACAACAGGTCACTACCAATGTAAGTGAATTTTCACTCCATAAGTGTTTTTAAAATTCAAGTTAAATAAATAAAGTTCAGTTTTGTGTTTATGGCTCTCAAATATTGAAGCATTTCATCACGGTTTTCTCTCCTGATCAGTGCTTTCTTTTAAAAATAAAAATAGGTAAAAATTTACCTACTAATACTGTTCTTAAACCTTCAGTTACCTTAGTTGTGAAACATCCGGTAAGATTGACTTATATCATACTTGAGCCGCGTTTACACCAAAGTTATTAACAAAATGTTAATAACTTAACTCCTTATAGATTCTATTGGATTGAACGGAACTTGGCAAACATATAAGTTCATCATGTGTATGATAAGTTATGTTCAATCTATAAGGATTAAGTTATTAACATTTTGTTAATAACTTTGGTGTAAACCCAGCTTAACTATGACTTAATATTTGATTTTGTAAAAATGGAATTCATAACTTAAAAGTGTAGAAGACATATCTCCTGTAAAATTGTCTAAATTTATGATGAGCTTCTCATAGAAATAAGAAGATGCAGGTGCCTTAACATATCAAACTAGAAGGCCCAATACTATTTAGTATCTTTCTTCTTTCAGAGAGGCAGCAGTCCATGCACGGTTCACAGGAAGAGGGCATGGTTATCACCGAGAACGCAAATAGGCCTACAAGACTCACTACTCATCAGTATGATGATGATAAATACAATGGGCTGTCCTGCTATTTACCCTATAAATTGAGCTCTTTCTATCCTGAGGCAGCTATTCAGCCCCCAATGAATAATCATTGTGTGGGCGACGTGTTGAAGCCCTCCCTGTTGGAATATAGAGGGTCAGACAATTTTTATTAGTGATTATTCTACTATTTGATTATATCTACTTTGTGCTGTAGAAGCATTTGAAAATGTAAAGTAATGGGCAATAACTGTTGTCTATGATAACAATGATGAGTACTACATTCAGAAGACAGCAGAGGTGGCGGCAAACTTGCATTTGCATCTCCACTGATTTCTATTTTCCTCCATTGACGTTCCTACTATTTGATTATTTCTACTGTTGTCTATGACCAATGACAACTACTACAGTGGCAAGAGACACCAGAGGAGACAAACTTGCATTTGCATCTCCACTGATTTCTATTTTCCTCCATTGACGTTTCTACTATTTGATTATTCCTACTTTGTGCTGTAGAAGCATTTGAAAATGTAATGGGCAATAACTGTTGTCTATGACCAATGACAACTACTACAGTGGCAAGAGTCACCAGAGGAGGCAAACTTATGTTTCCATCTACATTGCATCTCTTCTCGGGTCACCACCAAGAACCTGAAACCATTGATATCATACCAGCTGCAAAAATAAATTCTACTATAAGAGAAATAAACTTCAATACGGTTGCCGCAGCAGAAACCTTGACCGTACAGAAGCTCATGGTTTGTTTGGGAAAGTATGTGGACAAGTGCACACATGAGCTTGCCCTTGAGATTTATCTCAACTTTTTCAAAACATTCCATGTCACAACATCTTCAAACAGATGAAAGATGATTTAATGGGAAATTGAAATTGAAATTGCTTTATTGTCTCTTCAAAATAGATACATAATTTACATACACTATATTATTATCAACAATAAAGTTTAATAACAACCTGCAAAGGAGATCCTGAGTGCAGGTGTGAATCAATTGTAATTACATGATACAAAATAAAATGATATCGACATCGTGCAGACCAACCTCGAGGAATACACTGGTGATGATATCTTGAATGTGGTTACTGAAGCGGATCTAGAGAAGTATGATGATTTGACCCACAAAAATGCCTGCTGGGTTGGCGGCCTAATCGCCTGTTTTATCGGCAAATATCGCGGGCACTTAAACCATAAGCAGTGGTACAAGAATCGTACCGCTGCTTAGTGTACACGATGTGGGATTGCAAGGGACGACCCCATGATCAGGGAGATGAAACTTAGTCTCTCTTGCTGTTGCCGAATCTACGAGGCAATATCGGCTTTTATTTGAAGGCATGCAAGATACCAATGAGGCTGGTGGCAAAAATTGATGCAGCTGTAGAGGAGGCACTGGAGATGCAGGATGTGTTTCATTGAGTGATAAGGAAGGACAATATAAGGTACTATATCTTTTTCAAGTACATTCAATCACATTTTATTGAAGTAATGCACTCAATACTTTGATACTGAGATACATCACCTAGTAGATATGTTAAATTAGAGTTGAATATAATGTGATGACCGACCCTACTACCTTGAAAATGATGAACCATATAGGAGATAAAGATTTTATCCCCACTCTTGTAGGTCTGTTTGTTAAATAATTTGATTAAATCTAAGACTTCATGCAGGGGAAACATATTCAGTCTCTACATTCAGAGTAATTTCGGTTGAAATACCAGAGATGGAACATCTATATAGATAGAACATTCATAATCATCATCTAGAGATTGGAGATTCTTTCAATTCAGTATAATAAATGGAACAGTACTGTTTGAATGAATACAGTCTTATTATCTTCTTCTTTTACACATAACTTTCTTACATTTACTTGTTGGACCGGCCATTACAATAACTGATATTGATGATTGCAGTGGCATGAACTAACATAACAAGCATTATTAATAAAGTGCTTGTAATTTTAAATAATTAAATTATTAATCCGTGCTCTCAATTACAACACTCGTCCATCGATTACAATGAAATTCATGGTCAGATTCTCCAGACTTTCAGTAAGTAGAAGACAGTATGAACACAACTGCAATATGCTGATTAATATGATTCCCTCAAACTTAATCACCCATAAAATAAACAAAAAACTTATAAAAGATATTGATGAATGGGTAAAAACTAGAATATTTTTCAAAATAGACTTTTAATCATAAAATTACACATAATAGATTGGTTAGGTACATACCTAAAATAAAATTGTGATTTTGTGAATTTCAACAAAGTTCTTTTTTTGTGTTTCAGTCAAGAAGAAAAGATAAGAAAAAATCTTTCAATGGTTTGAACTGAACTCATTGCTAGCGATCAGACACGTGTCCCTGCTAGCAATTACTGCCGGTAAAATGAGTACAACTGGGATTTCAGTTATGTTATATCAAATTTATTTTTATTATTTCTAGAATAGAGTATATTCTGAATTTCTGTATGATGTACCCAATTATTATGTGAATTTGTAATTGTATTAATCTTGTATATATGGCAAATAAATTGAATTGAATTGAGTGCTTTGGAATATGGACGGTCAGACAATTTGGGTGGGAGAGTCCAATGTACAACCCCGTTATGGTAGGACCGTTTGTTGTTATATAATTTGATTATTTCTACTTTGTGCTTTAGAGGCAATGTAATCTAATACATGATGATTATTTGTCTAGGTTTGCAGTGACAAGTACTACAGTGGCAAGAGACACCAGAGGAGGTAAACTTGCGTTTGCATCTCCACTGATTTCTATTTTCCGACAATGTCATTTAATTTTAACAATGACTTCACTGTTGTCTATGGAGAGACAACAGAAGAGTGTGGAGAAACCTCAGCCCTAAATCCCGTATGACTAGGGCCATTCACAATGTATCAGACAATGACCAAATGATGCAAACTTGATATTTAGGACTGGGGCCTTCTCGACCCTAGTATAGGACTACAACCCTTTCTACAAAATTGTAGGAAGAGCGATGGTGGTTGTCGAGTTAATGTTTATTACACTTATTAGTGTATTAATAAGACTTCACTATTGTCTATGATTACAGTGACAAGAGCCGCAATGAAAAGAGACAGCAGAGAAAGCAAACTTGCGTTTGCATCTATCTTTTTCAATGACGTTTCTACTCAAACATCCATGCACCATGTATCACAATGCTACCAGCTTAATTATTCAAAACTTCGCGAAAGGAAAATACCTTTCATTCCCACCAACGGCCAGTCAAGGCTGTCGTGGTTATCAACGCGGAATAATGGAGGCGTTTCGTGACAAGAAAGGTTCCGAATACGTCAAAAACCTAGGAAAAAGTTTGAGAGAGAAACTTTTTGTTGGAACTTCTAAGAGGATGCTTTATCAAGACTTGAACAACAGCAGACATTAAAAGCCATCACCTTGTCAATCACAACCAGAGGAATTGGAATGGGTATCTGTTATTCCTACTACGCCAAGAAATGTATCCCGTGATCTATTTGTGGATCGGTATACTGAAAATGTTGATAGAACCATTTCTAATCCCGCACGTCGATTGTCTAGTTCTGCAATTGAATTCATTGGAGAGGAAGGTGTCAGAGAAAACAGCAACTTCTCGGGAAATGAAATACGAGCCTGTACTGCATCATCTTCATCAACTGTGTTGGAACATCGAGACCTTTGTCGACCATACATCCCATGGGTTGACATCCTTGATAGATTGGTGCGAGCAGAACTCCAATAGCGCCTGGTCCACGATACAATTCAATATGCTACAAGCGATGACTATCAGGCGTTTCTTAGTGAGCTTGATCAGCAACAGTGGGTCCGTGGAATATATAGTGGATCTCAGGGCAGCGATAGGTTCATCTGTGTTGCCAAGCACCCAGACACAGACTCCAACGGACACGAAAAAGAGAGCGGCCACTTTCACGTCTACCATGATTGCACCTGGACGAGCCGCCAGTGCCGCTGCAGCGCCCACACCTTCTACAAGCGGTACAACTCGTTTCGCCGCCCTTGTAGAACCAAAGGACTCGCCGTTGACGACTGGATCGCTGTCTTCAACTATCTTTGTTCGGGCGGGCGAACAATTGAACTCATACAAATCGGCGTCTGCGTCTGGAAACATCCTGATAGACTTGAGAGTATACCAAAGAGACAAAATAGTGGATCTCCCTCCAACCGATTGGTGGACTCGCAGCTTGTACCGGGGGAAGATTATTGTGGAGGACGACGACAAGGTGTCGGCAAAGGTGCTGGAGTTGTGCGAGCTGTCCATCCAACACCTCAAGGACCAGGAAGACGTCAAAGTAAGAAAGTCACTGTCCAAGAGATAATTGAACTGTTATTTGAAATGTGTCAATCGCCGCCCAAACTTCTCTTCAGATCGTCCACGTATTTAACATCTTCTTGATATAATTTGATAATGCAAAGAGACAGAATAGCCACTTGCGCACTAGTTGTTTTCAAAGATGAAATTAGACGCTGGTCAATTGTAAAATTCCTAGAACACTACCAGATGTGCCAGCCTTTCTTTCATACATTAGATTTAGATCAGTATAGTAATGTGTATATGTCAATTGATGAGAGGTTTGAAGTGTTGATGAAGTTATTGTTTTTTTAATTCAATTATGTAGTAGCAGATGTTATTGTATTCCTAAGATCATTGTATAGTGTACTTGAGCGCCAGTCAGGTAAACGAAACAGTCTATTCATTTGGGGCGAGTCCAATGCAGGCAATTGAAAGTGTTTTGTGCTCTCTGAATATTTTTCTGTTTAATTGAAATTTATAATGTTTTAATTTGAGATTTGAACAGTTTTATGGTGTTCTAATTTTGTATACTTTTATTTGAGTGTTTACAAGCCTATAGCCATTGTTTTCAACTATATAAATGGATAAGTATTTTAGCTTATAATGATGCTAAGCCTATATGTTTAAGCGTTGTAAGGTGTTGTTCTGTGGATTTGTGTTGTATATTGCCAAAATTCTTATGAAAATTATAAGTTGGTTTCCTCTGAAAACTGGATTTCTTATTCATAAGCAATAGATCCATTCATAATTTATCAAGAATTTACCATTTTGGAGCCGATAACTTTCTTTAGGTTAATAGGTGAAAAATGCTATTCAACCTATTTAGGATAAATTTGTAGCACGGCACTACAAATGATGCACTGACAGATGAGGCATGCAAGACTCAACTGAAATTCTCACTGACTGAATACCTATTTCAAATCCAGAGTTATTATACTAGGATGAGAGATCTCATTGTCATGTCCCTGAACAATCAAAATCAAGTATCAAGGGACCTGATTAGTGTGAATGAGATGCTCGCTTTAGTGAATCACAAACAACAACTGTGCCACACGATATATAGACAGAACCCGCACTTATATTATGTACTATCAAACGTTTTTATAGCCTACTATGAAAGGCATAGCTAACCCTTGAGCTAAAATAGCTAACCCGCACCTTATGGATGATCCTGCAAAAGAGCCAAATATCCATGATCTTGCAACAGTAAACAGTTGGATGGAGTACAGAGAAGCAGCAAAAATGAACCAGATCCCAAGAAAGCAGATTCATGACTTATTATCTTTCCGTCTTGCACTTGGAGAAAAACTACTTCAATCAACTGATTCAACTCCATTTCAAGAAGATAGTGATGAAGAAGATATTTGTCCACCAGCAAAAAAGTTGTGCTCTGCTCTTCCCTGCCATGAAAAGAAGACCGACGGATTTCATCACTGGCCAACAATGGACAAAATACCAGACCCATTGATGTGTCGTTTTCGGGGGTGCAAAAGTAGAACGAAGAATCAATGTAAGAAGTGCAATGTCTACTTATGTCATTCGACAAAAAAAAATTGCTTTGAAAACTTTCACATCGGTGTTGAATAAGAACAATAATAAGTAACTTGTTTATTTTGAATGTGTCAAGTTTTTCAGTGAATACCGTATTGTGTACACATTTCGAAATAATTTCCAATGAATAGTTAGATCAGAATCAAAGGAATATTTTATTATCACCCATTGTACTCCATAACACTCAATAATTGAACTACTACAGCTTCCTATTTTATTAGATAACCAAGAGAAATTGTTGAATGCTTCTCAGGATGTAAAGGTAAGCAAATATTTTTCCACATATAACTTCGGTGGCATTGAGACCCAGGCCTCACAAAAAGTGAGGCCATTGGAAAATGGTGATGGAGGGGGGGGGGTAATTGATAAACACGGTCAAATTTGATTATTTGACATATTTTTCAGTAGGAAGACAAGAGGATTTGTTTTTATTTATGGTTTTTCACCCCCAGGTCTGAAAGGGCTATAGATGGTATAAATGCAAATACAGAATCAGACAAAGCATGAAGGTTGAACTCTCAGACTACTTTTCTAAAGTTGAAAGCATACACTGAACCTACTGTAATATTACATTTTTTCTCGATTAAAATCGAATCTTCAATTCGAGATCTATAAAACTTGATAGTAAATATCAGAGTAATCGATATGCAGACAACTTTTAACTGAGAATTTATCATAAATAATTGTGTTGCACATTCCATGGTATCACTGAAACAGAGTTCTATTTCAGAATTAACAGATCATTATAAACAGCATAGCTGACGGCAGGCGAGCCGCATGCCTCGACAAGAGAGCTTGTCGCGCACTGTGCTTAGCATGTATGCGTCGTGTAAACTTTAATCTATCATATCTTTACCATTTATGGTCCAATTTTTATAATTTTTATATTTTTAGATTATCTTTGTTTATGATGTCAGCTACGTAACTCTGCTGCGATCCCGTTGCCCGGGCAGCTTTGCAGCCGTCCCGCGAGCGCACTTTCGCCTGGTAGGTATGCGGCTGATGCCTTCGGCATCGGGCAAGTAAACAGAGCAGTTAGTTCTGAATTGTGACGTCAATCGTGGCCTTGCCACGAGTTTGCCGAGTGAAATCGTAAGTGGGTTGTTTACCGCTTTGCATTAATTAATCTATAAGTGGCTGTCATTGTTATTGTTTGAAGTGGAATTTCAAGTAGCTCGAGGCGCGACCTAATTGCACTTTCAACAGCTATGTACACAGCCAGCATTCATTTGATAGTTCAGTTTTATTCGCAACTTCTCATCAATCAGTTGACAGTATGAGCGATATCAAGAACCTGTGCTTCACTCAAATGCCGTACAACAACAACGAGACTCTAGTGAAAGATTTACAGTGTGACGAACAATTAGTGGACACCGATAGTAAGCCGAAAGATTTTATCGACGGTGCACAAATATTAAGTACGGATAGTAGCAGCAGTGATTCCGATACAAATTTTAAACTGCCCCAATGTACGGCAACGACATCGAAGAAGACAACATCTACTTCCAAGCCACTAGCCAGTGGCCGTCAGATGACGAAGAAACGTTCTCCTGCGACGAAGAAGCTGGCCGCAACGAAATCATCAAAGAGGAAAGTGATGGACGAGGAGACAGCCCAATCTCTATCTACATCAGTGACTCCGAAAAAAATGAAACAGACGAATCTACCGACTGCAATTCACTCTCAGGTCAGTCGCCAAGAAATGTATCCGGTGATCTATTCGTGGATCGGTATACTGAAAATGTTGATAGAACCATTTCTAATCCCGCATGTCGATTGTCTAGTTCTGCAATTGAATTCGTTGGAGAGGAAGGTGTCGGAGAAAACAGCAACTCCTCGGGAAATGAAATACGAGCCTGTACTGCATCATCTTCATCAACTGTGTTGGAACATCGAGACCTTTGTCGACCGTACATCCCATGGGTTGACATCCTTGATAGATTGGTGCAAGCAGAACTCCGACAGCACCTGGTCCATGATACAATTCAATATGCTACAAGCGATGACTATCAGGCATTTCTTAGTGAGCTTGATCAGCGACAGCGGGTCCGTGGAATATATAGCAGATCTCAGGGCAGCGATAGGTTCATCTGTGTTGCCAAGCACCCAGACACAGACTCCAACGGACACGAAAAAGAGAGCAACCACTTTCACGTCTACCATGATTGCACCTGGACGAGCCACCAGTGCCGCTGCAGCACCCACACCTTCTACAAGCGGTACAACTCGTTTTGCCGCCCTTGTAGAACCGAAGGACTCGCCGTCGACGACTGGATCGCTGTCTTCAACTATCTTTATTCGGGCGGGGAACAATTGAACTCATACAAATCGGTGTCTGCGTCTGGAAACATCCTGATAAGACTTGAGAGTATACCAAAGTGACAAAATAGCGGATCTTCCTCCGACCGACTGGTGGACTCGCAGCTTGTACCGGGGGAAGATTATTGTGGAGGACAATGACGAGGTGTCGGCAAAGGCGCTGGAGTTGTGCAAGCTGTCCATACAACACCTCAAGGACCAGGAAGACGTCAAAGTAAGAAAGTCACTGTCCAAGAGATAATTGAACTGTTATGTGAAATGTGTCAATCGCCGCCCAAACTTCTCTTCAGATCGTCCAGGTATTTAACATCTTCTTGATATAATTTGATAATGCAAAGAGACAGAATAGCCACTTGCACACTAGTTGTTTTCAAAGATGAAATTAGACGCTGGTCAATTGTAAATTTCCTAGAACACTACCAGATGTGCCATCCTAGAACATGGAGGGGTTTGGAGAACCAGACATAACAGCGAAATCGATAAGGCTATAGGGGGAAGGAAATATTGTAAGATTTATTAAGGCAAGAAGGATGGAATGGCTTGGACATGTGGTGAGAATGAATATGGAAAGGACACAACTTAGACTGCTGGATGGACGAATGATGGGGACGAGAAAGAGAGGAAGACCGAGAATGAGATGGATAAATGATGTGATAGGTAATCTGTGTGTGCTGGGCGTATCCAACAACTGGTGGCAAAGATCCCAGAGAAGAGACAATTGGAGGCATTGTGTTGAGGAGGTCAAGGTCCACCCAAGACTGTAGAGCCAACTAAAGTAAAGTTAGTATGTACCCTGATCTGGCTAACCTCAGTCAGCATCTGGAGAGGGCTGGAGTAGGATTTACTGCTCTCAATGTGGTGTCAGCCGGCCGCTCAAGGTTGGAACAGCCGGGCATGATTGGCCTCCTAGTGGTGTTTGGCAACCTTCCAACACCAAGTGGTGTCCTCTAGGTTCACCACGGCAGTCTCCTCATGAGTTGGAAAATCTTCAAGAGGTGAAATGCATCCTTTGCACTGTCCGAAGGGAGGGGTGTAGCTAGGATAGACGGGAGAGTAGGGTAGCTCATCTGCTCAGTATTCAGTTTGAGGAAAAATATATAAATTAGTTCGAATTTGAATTTTAAAATGCTGTAAATCACCCTGAAGATGACTGCTACTGCAAATATTGACAAAAGGGGTAACAGATAGATGGAAACTCAATGATCACTGCTATCCAAAAATTATTTGCCAGTCAGGAATGCTCACCCTTACACCAAACTGACAATCTCTTGATAGCAGTGATCATTTTAATCAAAGATTACAGCATTTAATTGGGATTTTCGTTTAATATTAATTATTCATTAATTTGTACAAATGCAATTTCTAATTTATCTCCATTTGTAAAAATATAGACTTGATCACTGCTCTATCCTTAATACGTTTTAATTGGTTTGTTTTCAGATGGCAAGCACAAGTGGGTGCACTAATCCACCAAAGAGGAGGCGTGAGGAGGAAGAAGGAAGTGTTGGCCTTCCTCCTAAGAGAAGGTGCATTGCACATCATCAGGCCCCTCTCCGAAGATCCCAGAGGATAATACAAAAAAAGTAAGTAACCTATATGAATATAAACTATTCCAATAAAATTGATACATTATATTCTCTACTAAGTAGGTAACCCGTGCTCCCCAAGGGTCTGTTTAAAGCACAAACAGGTTGAATTTAGTTCAGGCTGATTTAGATTTAAATCAGTATAGTAATGTGTATATGTCAATTGATGAGAGTGTTGAAGTGTTGATGAAGTTATTGTTTTTTTAATTCAATTATGTAGTAGCAGATGTTATTGTATTCCTAAGATCATTGTATAGTGTACTTGAGCGCCAGTCAGGTAAATGAAACAGTCTATTCATTTGGGGCGAGTCCAATGCAGGCAAGAATTTCTTTGTAGACAGTGTTACTGCTTTCCTGCTTAATGTTGGAATGATAAACAACCCATGCAAAATGGAACGGTTCCCGTTCATGGATTGTGTCGATCGTAGAGTAGTTGTATGGAACGAGGCCCGGATGGACCCATCCTACTACAACGACATCAAACAGATACTTGCTGGCGACTGTTTGAAAGTGAATGTGAAGCACCAGGCACCCGTTGATGTTACAAGGGTGCCGGTCATAGTTATGTTGAACAGTGAATTTCTTGCCAGCACAGACGAGTTCAACAATAGACTATTCCGCTACCGCTGGAAACGTTGTGACTTACTGAAAGACTATACCAATAAGCGGCCGAGCCCTTTGGCAGTCATTCTACTTAGATACTCTGATTTAAGTGATACCGACAATCCGATTAAACAAAGGTTGGTCAACCTAACCTGCAACTACCTATCGTTAAATCATAACCTCAAATACTATAATTGTTCAATTATTTTATTTAATCTAACCATTTTAACTATCAATTACTTTTTTACTGTACATCCTCCCCTCTCCACGGAGCAAAATAGGCTGCAATATTCGCCAACACAAGGTAAGACCTACCATACAAGGCAATCGTACTTATGGTTAAACGATTATAATCCTAGTTCCTTGTCATACAATTCAAATTATATATTTCCGTGTCCCCCCCCTTGGAGAAAGATTGTGACACATGACGCTTCAACAAGAGGCTGGGATTTGACAAACATCAAAGGCGCGAGCTCGAGCAGACGCGAGCCTCGCATCGGCTTGTATACCCGTTCTCACGGCCTGCCATTCGCCAAGCCAAGCGCATGTCCTTTTGTACTGTGTTGTTGTTGAGTTCGGTTGGTGGTTTTCAACTAGTTAAAAATGGAGTGGACTAATGAAATAGTGATAGAGTTTTTGGATTTATATGTGCAGGAACCGATCATATGGAATCCCGTCAATGAAGAACATAAAGATAGGAACAAAGTGTATGATGCTTGGAAACAGATTCAATCAAATTTCTTGATAGAATGCTCATTAAAGAAACTGAAAAAGCTATTAATTCGTTATCATCATTCCACATATTTCTACACTTCACAAAACCTACATCAACTGGTTTACATCAAACTCGAGAAGTCACAACAGTTCTTTGCTTCAACAATTCTTTTCTTCAACAGTTCTTTGCACAACAGTTCTAAACAACAACTAGACACCGACCCAGAGACCACGGTGCTCGCGTATGTCCGAACGGGCTTGAGGTACGACGTGCCGCCCCGAGTCCCACCGAGCCACCCCGCGCCATGAGAACTGTTGGCTCACAATTCCAGAGACTTCTCGTCGATCTGTGGCAGATCCAAGGACATCTGTGACTCGACAAGTCATGCGTCGTGAGAACGAGGCTTACAGAGTGCAGAGAATTAAGCACAGAGCACACTGGAGACGCGCCGTGCCGCGCAGCCATGGAATTATTCCGGTTGAATTCTTTTCATGTAAATAAGTTGGAATGAGCACACTGGAGGCGCGCCGCGCAACCGTGGACGCCGTGGAGTTATTCCGTTGTCGAAACTTTTGGGAGAATATGGAGCGGAATTTTTCCTCTGTGGCTGTGCGGCGCGCCTCCAGTGTGCCTCTTCGCTACCCTTGGAAGCTTTTGCTTTTGCTACCCTCGGTTAGCTCAATCTTGTTTAGGTTATCTCACTCAGTTTTGCTCCTCACTACAAACTGCACAAATTTTGCGTACATACACGAAGTTATTCCAGGTAAGTTTAAATTTTGTATTGTATTTATATTGTGGCATATCTTCATTCATCTAAGCGTCTACTTAATATATTATTCAAGACTTCGCGAAGGGAAAATACTTTTCATCTCCACCAACATTTGTGATGTATGTATTGTACTGATCAATTTTCAGAACCGATACCCAAAAAAAGATGAAGCAGCTTTGAGAGTGCCAGCCCGCCTCATGCTGAGGTTTGAGGGTACACTGGAAGCCGCAAAACAGTTCATGTGAGTGATCTTACAGTGGAATCTTGCTTTTCCGGTGCAGGGAAATAGGATTTTAATATTTCATGAAGCTCAGTCTCAGGTTAATGTGAGACGTGTTCCTTAACATTGTTACCAACTATTGTGAACATAGAAATCCAATTTTATCAATGTGAGATGTTACTCAACATTGTTACCAACTACTGTGAACATAGAAATCCAATTTTATCATTTTGATATATGTTACTCAACATTGTTACCCCATATTGTGAACATAGAAATCCAATTTTATCATAATATTCAAAGCAGTCATCAAATGGGCCAGGTGAATAACAGAGAACGAAAATTCTTGCAGCTGTTGTTGCAATGGATCTAGGATGGCAGAGCAGCTATTATTTGATAAAGATGAATAATTATTTGATAAAGATGAATCGACAACAATCACGTAGAGGAATCTCACTGCTTTGAGAGAAGACCTTTCTCCAATCTCTAGCCATGGATTACTTCACATCTTAATGTCATATCTCCAATCTCTAGCCATGGATTACTTCACATCTTGATATTGTATTTTCATAACTTCACATATTGATATTATTGTATCTCCAATCTCTAGCCATGAAAGCACACTATCAGTAGAACTTATTTCTCAAAATGATTTCTATTTTTCATGTAAAACATCAATTTTGTGCATTTTATGATCACTTGAATTCAAACTTGATGTTTTACAAATGTTGTACTGTCTTATTCCATGTCTTCTATATCTTATCTACAATCTCTAGCCACGGATTACTTCACATCTTGATATTGTATTTTCATAACTTCACATATTGATATTATTGTATCTCCAATCTCTAGCCATGAAAGCACACTATCAGTAGAATTTATTTCTCAAAATAATTTTTTTTTCATGTAAAACATAAATTTTGTGCATTTTATGATCACTTGCATTCAAACTTGATTTTTTCAAATTTTGTACTGTCTTATTCCAAGTCTTTTAGCAATTGACTCCAAGCAGCAACATTAGTTCATGTGTAAAAGCTGTGAGCATAATGTTTTCAATTCAATTTAATTTCATTTATTGCCAATTAGAATATTCAAGACATCTTACAAACTCTTTTTATAATATGACATATCATTAAGAATATAATTGAATACACATTAATACTCATATCGTTGCGGCAGCTTATCTTATCATTGCCTGCCGGCTGCCCGGCTGTCCTTCTCCATCAGTCGCTCCATGAGCTCTGAGCCGTGCTCAAGTGTCTCAAGTGTCATTAGTCGTTAACCAATAATTTGAGCACTCTCACAAAGCTCTCCCTCTCTCATTCTTGCTCTCGTACTCATATTTGAATATTGCTGGCATTTAGTTCTCATTCACATTTCATTTCACCACTTCATCACTCAAAACTCATATAAGTGCAACATACGTGCAAGGAACCAGCTAGGGGCGCCCACACCAGCAGCACTATGGAGCAACTGCATATCCAGTGGTGCTCATATCAGGTCCTCCAAAATCCCAACTATATTTAACACATCAATATAATTGAATAAAATTGCATTGTCACATCATGGAAAATGTGTCTGTGCTGTCCAGGATAGCTATTTTCTCTCTCTCTAGACAATGGAGGATGAAGTGTGTTGTCACATTATGGATAAAGTGTCTGTGCTGTCCAGGATGGCTATTTTCGCTCTCTAGTAAAAGGAGGATGAAATGTCTTGTCACATTCTGGAAAATGTGTCTGTACTGTCCAGATATAGCTATTTTCTCTCTCTAGTCAATGGAGGATGAAGTGTGTTGTCACATTATGGAAAATGTGTCTGTGCTGTCCAGGGATAGCTATTTTCTCTCTCTAGTCAATGGAGGATGAAGTGTGTTGTCACATTATGGAAAATGTGTCTGTGCTGTCCAGGGATAGCTATTTTCTCTCTCTCTCTAGACAATGGAGGATGAAGTGTGTTGTCACATTATGGAAAATGTGTCTGTGCTGTCCAGGGATAGCTATTTTCTCTCTCTCTCTAGACAATGGAGGATGAAGTGTGTTGTCACATTATGGAAAATGTGTCTGTGCTGTCCAGGGATAGCTATTTTCTCTCTCTCTCTAGACAATGGAGGATGAAGTGTGTTGTCACATTATGGAAAATGTGTCTGTGCTGTCCAGGGATAGCTATTTTCTCTCTCTCTCTAGACAATGGAGGATGAAGTGTGTTGTCACATTATGGAAAATGTGTCTGTGCTGTCCAGGGATAGCTATTTTCTCTCTCTCTCTAGACAATGGAGGATGAAGTGTGTTGTCACATTATGGAAAATGTGTCTGTGCTGTCCGGGGATAGCTATTTTCTCTCTCTCTCTAGACAATGGAGGATGAAGTGTGTTGTCACATTATGGAAAATGTGTCTGTGCTGTCCAGGGATAGCTATTTTCTCTCTCTAGCCTTCAATTGTTAACGTGGGGTCTTGAAAGAGCCCATCACTATTAATGTGGGAATTTTTTCTTGTGCAGTTGGTAGCAGTTCTGTCACTCGCAGTACCTCTCTTCTACCTTCAGACTGTTCAGTTGACAGCCAATTTACGTAGGTCTGTGTATCTCCTGATTCACTACTGCTGTTCAACGTGATTGGGGTTGTCGCTGGACTGCCATGCTACCATTCATGTTAATAGTTTTTGTCACATACAGGATCAACTTTTTCTCCATTTCAAGTAAGTATAACTTTTTTTTCTATTCTTAAAATAATGAATATTTTTTTGTTTGTCAAGAACCATACAACACATTAGGCCTACATTCTACTTAGATCATTGTGTTAATATTCTAAAAATCCATTCAATTTGTTTGTTGCAGTATGGATCCGGATGCTGAATGTGAGAAGATTCGAAACCTTCTCCAGGAACTGGACGAACAAGAAGATGAAGATCCTATCAACATTAAGGCGAAAACATATTGGGCGTCTTGGATACGACGCGCCATGCTGGTTGATATCCTCAACAACGCATTCAACGAGTATCGCTCCTATCTAGCACCTGAATATATCCAGGTAAAAACACGAAAACCAAAATTTCTCATCCCCGAAGTCCCCATCTGCATATTGGCGAAAACATATTGGGCGTCTTGGAGAAGGAAGCTCCTTTCTTATTCACTCCTATCATGGACCACAGCTTTCAAGTATGGCATATGACCAAATCGGTGGAGGAGATACATAAGACAAGTTCTGAAATATATTGATAAAGGGTTGGTGTGATGCCAGCTAGGCAAGCTGCCATACTGGCCAGCAATGGTGGTGGTAGATGAAGACGGCCTATATTACAAGCAGAAACGTAAGTCATCAAAATGATCTACTTGAACAATACTCTGGATAGTCAGCTATTGCATTTATTGTTTTATAGCCTACTATCAATAAATTATTTATCCATTTCATATTGTACAATAATTACAAAATCGAAATGAACCAAGACAGGCTTGTTTGAAGTCCAATCTGTTAGATTGTATGCATTAATTCTATGCATGGAACATTCCAGCTCTATGTAATTTCCATTGAAAATTGAATTGATTTTCAGCAGTGATTTGGATGATAGGCCAAAACTCTTTGTGAAATTCTTAAGAAAGATGATTGGTAAGGAAGACACTTTTTGTGTATTCCCAAACATTGATGATCTAGAAGAAATTTCATTTCAACAAAAATCATCAAAACAGTGAGGCTATCTTCAAATTGAAGAGGAATATATTTTTTCAAATATTGATTCAAGTAATGTCGAGTAGGCTAGATGAAAATATAAATTTGAAGTTGCCATTTATAGAATAGACATTGTTCATATTTTTTAATTTTTTTTTTTGACTTTTATATTCATGTGTTACTTGTAATCATCCACTACACATAAGTAGGAAGTCAATTGTAGGCCTAGCTTCACAAATAAAATATTGTGCAAGAACTGTGAATCTGTAAAAACATTTGAGAACTGTAAAAAAGTTGATAGGCCTATTCAGGTGAATAATATTGATTGAGAATAATCCTTTTGATTTTATTAGTGATGGAAGATACTTATAATTTTTTTCTACAGAAGTATAGAAAGTTTTCAGTTACGTTACATTTGAGTTATTGTTTCTGGAGATATATTATCGTAGAGTATTGCTGCAAGTCAGGAAGATAGCCTTTAAATTGGAATGAAACTTTTAAGAATTGTTCATATTGAGTTTATGACATTTTTTAATTTATATTTTTCAGACTCTGTTTTCTTATGTCATTAAGGCTTTTGAATGATTTAGTAAATTTTTTATGATAGAAATCTTAATAGATGAAGAAGAAAGTTTTTCTTCTCCAGGAAATTAATATTAATGAATGTTCAAATTTAATATTTTTTTCTTTTATTGTGTTATAAAGTGTCTTGTTTTATTAGGTGATAAATTCATAATTTCAGTTGATACTAGTTTTTGGACTTGTATTTGTAGGTAAATCAAATCATAAACTCTGGAATGTTCATTTTTAATTAAGGTTCTGAGCAGTTTTGGGCGAATGCCCGTTATTTACACTTGGATTGCGTCCTAAAGTTCATAATAATAAATAAAATAAATGTTGGCTAGCGCACAAGTTTCCAACAATACTAGCCGAGCTACTATATGAAAAATTATATTTGATTTTGCAAACCAAACGAAAAATATCATAAAAGTTAACATCATAATTAATGAAGTATTCATTTTTCTAAAAGCATTATATTAATTTATTACGAGTGTTTTCATAAAGTTGCATTGTAGATTAATGACACTCTGGCAAGTAAATTTGTTTTAAATCTGTTAAATTTTGAGAAGGAAATCAGAACGTCAAGATAAAATCTAAATTAAATAACAGAATAAACTCCTGTTTTAGCTTTTGATGAATTGTAGGAAGAGTTAGAAATTAATGCTGTAATACATTTATTTACAGCGGTTCATGTGTGTCCCCAAACCAACTTCTTGTACTACCACCCCTTTGGTTCCGCAACTTTATGTAAAACCGCTTCAAGACACCCGTTCAGACGACAGGTCTAGGGACGTAAGAGGACGTCGCCGTCAAGCCAAATTCAACCGGTAAAAGCTCACCGCCAAAAACAAGGTACTGTAACCCCGACGATAAAGCAACGTACAAACCAACGAAAGTGCAGTGTAGTGAAACAAAGGTTCATTCGAGAATGTCAATAAAAAGTGGGGATTCAAAATTATTATGAAATGGGTTATATGGGTTACTATCGACGAAATTTGGGTTCAACGGGTTTTTTTCTTTCTTGAGTAATTTTATGTTGAAGTTAATTATTTGTTATTTGATGACTGATATTGTTTGGTTTTGTGACGTATTGCTATCTAAACGGGGATAGTAATGCGCCCCCGAATCAGATGAAGAATGTCAACAAAGTAACATGAAATTGTTGTTTCTGTTGTTCGATTTTAGTTGCCAATGTTTATTGAAACTGTTTGTATTTTTTCAATTATTTCAATTGTAGTGTTTTCTATAGTATAAACCTATTAAATCAGGCATGGCAAGATTAATTGAAGTTTTCTTGACTCTAGCCCGTTCACCTGCATGAATTAGGTATAGACTCAGGTATTTTCTAGATGTGTCGGCCTATTTCTAAATTCTAAATTTTATTCAAAATTATCTTCTTAGGCACACAACTGCGCCACTCTGCTGTCTAGAGATATTTAAATCTCTGGAATTCAAATTTTCTAAAAAATTAAATTTTTCATAACTTACTCTAATAATACTAGATCAATTTTTCTGAGTCTATACTTAATAATTCATTCTGTGAACGTGTTAACTGTCAATATTTTGGGTTTGGAGTTGAATGAATAATTTATTGTTGCTACTCCAATTTTTCTGAAGTTTAAATAATTGTAGATGAAACAGGAAAGTTATTCAGTTATGTTAAACCATTAAAATGAAAATCTTTTGAAGTGCTTAAAGATAAAGTTAGGTATCATTGAAGCTCAAGTTGAAAGTATTCTAAAACTTTATATTGAAATTGATTGACAAATTAAAGGTTTAACGGTAGAATAAAAATTAGTAGAAGAAACTAGCATAGGTGAAAATAACTGATTCTAAGTGCTGAATAAATTTTTGTATTCTGTAATTCCGTGAATGATGATAGAAATTATTGTAATGTCAACGTACGTATTCTGGTCTCACGTCTGGTAGTTGAATATCATTATAGTAGTAGTGAAAGGGAATATTGAGATTTTAAAGGTCAACCCAAGTAAATTAGGAAAATTCGGAAATTATTATGGGAGAATGTTTGAGGAAAATAGGAAATTTTTTTGATAGTTTAGGTAGATCGAAGGTAATCAGAGAATAAATAGGAAACTGTTTTATTAGTTATTGTTGATATGTAGTTTTGAAAAGTTGATGAGTAGTTTTGGCCTTGAGATGTTTAAACTAAATAATTAGATATTGTAGATTAAAGTTGAAACGATGATCAAATCCTTGGGAATTTGTATAAAATAAGTTGATTGAGATGAGGTTGTTAAGTCCCTTTATCAGTAATGTTTATTCTCGAAAAGGTGAATCAGTTTTATTATTGGAGATATTTTTTTATGTGTGATTTTTGCGGTAGGCATGCGTAGTGATAGTGTAAAGATCCGTTGTGTTGATGACGTTTCCTGTAGACTGTGGGAATTTTTTTTTTTAGTTGAGACTCAAGATTTAGAGGAGGACACGGGGATGTCCTGCCTGTGTGTGTTGTTGTTGAATTTAGGTAATCGGCGCGAGTGTAGGTCCGTGTCCAGAGAGAACGGAGCACTGCCCGAAAGTTGTCCATGTAACAAATCAAGGAATCTAGCTGTGACTAACCTTGCAAATTTGTACGGTGGATTGTATAATTTTAGCGAAAGGCACCGAAGATGGTGTGAGCTAAGATTTTTTGTATCTAGTAAACGGTCTGGTTCATTCGAGAGTTATGGGGCTCGTCAGTAGAATAACGTAAACCGAAATCTAGAATATTTAGTGAGTCTTCGTAGTGATTGTAAGGAAAACAATCAGCGTAATGCAGTTTAGGGAAGCCCAGTCAAAAGGTTCGTTAATGTTTGGTAGGAAAGTCAGCCGCAAAAACACAAGTAAAATTGGTAAAAAAAGGGTATTATTGAGTTTAAAGTTGCTTATAAATTTGGTATGGTAACGAAAATTGAAGGTTTTAGACAATGAATATTTAAAGTGATTAGTTAAGGTATACAAATAAAATAACAGAGAAACTTTTCGAGTAGGTAATGTTAAATGGTTATCAGTGAAAGTAGAAATAAATATTGGAACAGTACTTAACGGGTTAAATTAAAATAAAATTAACAGTGAAATTCTTCTAGTTGAATTTGAAATAAAAAGGGAAAATCTCTTGAGTTAAGCATGAGTTTAAATTATTCTGTAGTTGAGAGTTGAAAGGTTGATTAAAAATTAAATGGGGATATAAGGTAGAAATATGTAGGAAAATTCGTGTCAAAAGGAAATAGAATTTTTGTTGGGAAAATCAAATTGAGGTAATTAACAGTAGTAGGACCCTTTAGAGATAAGTAGTCAAAAAGAATTAATAAATAAAAAAAAATAGGAAAATCTTTAATGAAATGATAAATTTTTTTAATGATGAATAGTAAAATTGCAATCAAGTTTTCCATGTGAATAAGTTGAGATATTTTGAGATCTAGTAGAGTAATTGAAACTAGTTGGATATGAAGTTTATTGTTGAGAAATAATTATGTGAGGCTCCAGTAAGGTTGAAAATGTCAGTGAACTTGAGAATCAGTAATAGTGTAATAGTAGTCTATTAATGTGTTAATGTATTGGTAAATTTCATAATGTTGATAATCAGAAGTCAAGCATTAGCAGTCCCAAGCTAGTGATCGAGTTGAATTTTCATATATTAAATCATGTGATGAAAAGTATGCTTCCAGTGTTTAGAGAAAATGTCACGTACTTTGAGTTGAGATAAATAACCATGATCGCTGTCGAGTCAATTTATCCAGTTGGAGTAGTAGGCAGTGAGAAAATTACAATACTCTAGTGACAAGCGAAGTATAAAATAATTGTCGATTATAGCCTGGCACTCGATCATAGTCTTGTTTTGACTAGCGTTCTGTCATAAGGTTTCCTACTGGAATATTATAATGCAAAATCACGCTTGAGTCATGTTAAAAAAAAATCCGAAACAGATCAAAAAAAAATAGGAAACAGATCAGTCTATTGAAGACAGGATTTTTTGTCGTGAGTTATAATTGGATAAGTTTTTGTGAGTATGGCGCCACTCTGTAGCCTTGTCCCTATACACTCAACGAGATGATTCCTAATGAATGAGAAGGAGAAAGGAGAAAAAGAGTTAAGAGTTATGATAAAGATATTTACCGTATTGTTATAAGGATTCATTACGGGTTCATGAAGGGTTTATTAGTCAAAGATTTTGTTACGTGACAATATAATGTATATAGAAGAAATTCCGGAATGTAAATAACTTGCGCAACTAGATTAGTCATTAAATTATGTTATTAACTTCGTAATATTAAATATATTTAGGTAGGTGAATTAGGTTTAATTTTATTTCATTGATCGGCTGCATACTCGTGGTAAATGATTGTACAGTTTTCCCACGGTAGTAGATAATTGATTGTTTGGTAAATCGGGTGATGATCAATTTTTGAAGTTATCAACAGTCATAATATCCTATGTAGCAATGTATGTATGTGATGTCTCTAATAATAATAAGTTATTTAGCATAAGACGATTTATCATAATATTCTATACTATACCCATTTTCAATAGCTTAATACTCATCCATTCATAGTTAAGAATTATACATTCACATAGTTAGGAGTTAGTACATATAGATAGAATATATTCTCATTCATAAAATAATAAGAATAATGTCTAAGGCCTCATATTTTATATTCTATTCGCTTTATATTTCATATTATTTTGTTGATATCCCTATCTTTATTAGTTTACCTTCCGTGATTAATACAATTATAATCTTATCATAGGTTTATTCAGTTCAACTGATTCCGTTTTAGTTCACTTAATACAATTCAGTGATAGAGATTTCCTGCTGGAATACAATAATGGATAGAAAATTTTCATAGCTACGGAATGTACATCAAGCGTGTGTCGCTCTCCGATGACTGCTAGCGTTGCAGTTTCAACCATTATTATCTTTGAATCGTAGTCGATGTAGAATAGTATTGCCTACTGAATTGCTTTATATTGTTAAAAATATATTGCACTCTCAACTCTATAGTAATGATAGTTAGATTTCAATACATTCAGCTGAGTGAAAAAGTTTCATCCTTTACTATTATGATCAATGTACTTCATATTTTACAACAGCAGAGTAACATAGAACCAATTAAAACTATGATGTCTTTTAAACGTTTTCCCATGTTAGAGTTTGCCAAGAAAATAACCAGGGACTCAATAAAGTGATTGAAGTATTCAAGATTATTATACTCGGTCCGTCTTTAGTACCTACTTAAAAGTGGACACGTCCATATTGTTTTGTCCTGACTCTTGCCACAGTTTTAAAGACTCTTGCCACAAATCTCAATTAGTTATACATTTTGCTGAATTTCGGAATGATTAAAGAGATTTCTTTTGAAGAGGGCCCGCTTCAAATTGGATCCTACTATCAATCCAGAAATTCGACTCTCCAAATCATACAGATGCCTCTATGGTAACATATCCTGATTAGATTTCTTTTTGCGTGTTTCACACCGGAAGGAAGGGGAGTGTGCCGGGCACTCTCTTTAATTCAGGCCTTTTCCCAAGTTATAATAGTAAATTTAATACGCAATAGACTAGAGCCATTATTGTAAGTGAGTTAGCGAAATAAATTATTTTCTCTCTCTATTATGAACGGCCATGACTTCGAGTTTCCCATGATAGATATTAAAAATTGTGGCTCCGAGTCGTCGAGGAATGTAGATTATGGAATTATCTCTAAAACTTAGCCTTCTTGTCGCGACATAAAATGCGATAAGTTGGAAAACAGCAAGCATTGAAATTATAACAAACTACCGATTTTGCAGTTACTATTTGGTCCAAAGGCTGTAGAAGCCACGCGACGATTGGTCAAATTGATTCCATTCGCCCAATAGGAGACCTGTTTCTAAATACAGTAGTGGGGATTCCCCAGCCGACAGACCAGATTACGTTCCGGAGGACACTTTGCTAGGAGCACTACGAGAGTAAAGATGTAGTCATATGTTTCGCCCTTTTTGGGCAAGTTTATAAGTTTATATAATTAGTTTATGTAGAAGCTAGTTTTATTTTTATTAATGTTTAAATTTACTAGTAGTGCCATGTCCTGAAAGGTTTAATTGTGTTCTTCATCATGTACGAATAATTGTTTCTTCAAATAACCGCTAAGGTACGTAAAATAAGGTTAAAATATAATTTAGGGAATTAATTAAGTGAAACTTCAATCAAAAGATTTTATCAACAAAGCCTGTTATTTTTCAAGTTAATAATATTGATTGAGAATAATCCTTTTGATTTTATTAGTGATGGAAGATACTTATAATTTTTTTCTACAGAAGTATAGAAAGTTTTCAGTTACGTTACATTTGAGTTATTGTTTCTGGAGATATATTATCGTAGAGTATTGCTGAAAGTCAGGAAGATAGCCTTTAAATTGGAATGAACTTTTAAGAATGTTCATATTGAGTTTATGACATTTTTTAATTTATATTTTTCAGACTCTGTTTTCTTATGTCATTAAGGCTTTGAATGATTTAGTAAATTTTTTATGATAGAAATCTTAATAGATGAAGAAGAAAGTTTTTCTTCTCCAGGAAATTAATATTAATGAATGTTCAAATTTTAATATTTTTTTCTTTTATTGTGTTATAAAGTGTCTTGTTTTATTAGGTGATAAATTCATAATTCAGTTGATACTAGTTTTTGGACTTGTATTTGTAGGTAAATCAAATCATAAACTCTGGAATGTTCATTTTTAATTAAGGTTCTGAGCAGTTTTGGGCAAATGCCCGTTATTTACACTTGGATTGCGTCCTAAAGTTCATAATTAATAAATAAAATAAATGTTGGCTAGCGCACAAGTTTCCAACAATACTAGCCGAGCTACTATATGAAAAATTATATTTGATTTTGCAAACCAAACGAAAAATATCATAAAAGTTAACATCATAATTAATGAAGTATTCATTTTTCTAAAAGCATTATATTATTTATTACGAGTGTTTTCATAAAGTTGCATTGTAGATTAATGACACTCTGGCAAGTAAATTTGTTTTAAATCTGTTAAATTTTGAGAAGGAAATCAGAACGTCAAGATAAAATCTAAATTAAATAACAGAATAAACTCCTGTTTTAGCTTTTGATGAATTGTAGGAAGAGTTAGAAATTAATGCTGTAATACATTTATTTACAGCGGTTCATGTGTGTCCCCAAACCAACTTCTTGTACTACCACCCCTTTGGTTCCGCAACTTTATGTAAAACCGCTTCAAGACACCCGTTCAGACGACAGGTCTAGGGACGTAAGAGGACGTCGCCGTCAAGCCAATTCAACCGGTAAAAGCTCACCGCCAAAAACAAGGTACTGTAACCCCGACGATAAAGCAACGTACAAACCAACGAAAGTGCAGTGTAGTGAAACAAAGGTTCATTCGAGAATGTCAATAAAAAGTGGGGATTCAAAATTATTATGAAATGGGTTATATGGGTTACTATCGACGAAATTTGGGTTCAACGGGTTTTTTTCTTTCTTGAGTAATTTTATGTTGAAGTTAATTATTGTTATTTGATGACTGATATTGTTTGGTTTTGTGACGTATTGCTATCTAAACGGGGATAGTAATGCGCCCCCGAATCAGATGAAGAATGTCAACAAAGTAACATGAAATTGTTGTTTCTGTTGTTCGATTTTAGTTGCCAATGTTTATTGAACTGTTTGTATTTTTCAATTATTTCAAATTGTAGTGATTTTCTATAGTATAACCTATTAAATCAGCATGGCAAGATTAATTGAAGTTTTCTTGACTCTAGCCCGTTCACCTGCATGAATTAGGTATAGACTCAGGTATTTTCTAGATGTGTCGGCCTATTTCTAAATTCTAAATTTTATTCAAAATTATCTTCTTAGGCACACAAGACAGGCTTGTTTGAAGTTGTTCCTTTATATTGGCTTTAAGCCTGTTGGTTCTTTCCCAATCATTCATAGTTGAGAATGATTGTATCAATTAATGTATAAATAAATAAAAAAAGTCCAATCTGTTAGATTGTATGCATTAATTCTATGCATGGAACATTCCAGCTCTATGTAGTTTCCATTGAAATTGAATTGATTTTCCAGTGATTTGGATGGTAGGCCCAACTTCTTAAAAAAGATGATTGGAAGAGAGACACTTATTGTGTATTCCCAAACATTGATGATCTAGAAGAAATTTCATTTCAACAAATCATCAAAACAGTGATGCTATCTTCAAATCGAAGAGAATGTATTTTTTCAAATATGATTCAAGTAATGTCGAGTAGGCTAGATGAAAATAAATTTGAAGTTGCCATTTATAGAATAGACATTGTTCATATTTTTAATTTTTTTTTGTTTTGACTTTTATATTGATGTGTTATATACTTTTAAGAGATCAGTACTTATTTATTTTTATGATTTTTGTGTGATTTTATGCAAGTACTATGAAATTAAACCATTTCAAGTTGCTAGTTGTAGCCTACATTTATAGAATATAAAAATTATTTGAAGGCAAAACAAATTTTCAATTTTCCATCTAAATGGTAGGCCTATTATATCCAATAAGTGTTCATACTTTGATATTTATTGATTTTTTTGTATAAACCTCTTTTTTAATGTTCAACTATTTTTTAAAAACAAATCTAGTGTTTGACTTCAACCTTATATCAACCTCGATTCATACACAATGGTAAATACTGGATGCTGGGTACCATAGAACTTCCAAGGTTGTGGCCTTCCTCCGCCGGCCTACGGTCAGCGCGCTCAATATTGTTGCTTGGGGTGAAACTTGGCATCTTGGCGGCTCAAGATCCCACTCCTGTGCAGAAGTATGAACAGGTCAACATTCTGATGGACCTGGTGGTCGCTGCCTACAATCGTTAGCGACACCTGTGGCGAGGACTGCCATTCTGCACTAAGGAGTATTTTGATGTCGTCGCTTGTGAGATCAACGACAAGTCCCTCAAGTGGCACAGTAGGTACGGGAAGATTCCGCCTTCGCATGTGGAAGCTTTCCGCACTATGCACCCTCAGAGCGTCCTGTCCGAGGATGGTAGAGAGCTTCGCGTTGGTCCTACGACGACCACCCTCCTTGAGATTCTGAACCTCACCCCCCTCCCTGCATGGATAGCGGACCTGTCAATCAATGACATGAAGCCCCTCCGCACAAAGACTCCACCACAAACCAAGTCAACAATTTGCAGGCCTCCCAAACCGGCGGCCCGGTCCTCCACCTCTCACCACCCCCTCACACGAAGGGGTCCTCAGCGGTGACGGTGTCAGAACCAGTGTGCAGAAGCGCCTGTACAATGCTCTGCAGATCCCATTCAGGCCAGTGTTGACTTTGTCAACACCTGGTATGGCAAGGATGCCAACTGTTTGCGCGGAGAGGATAGGGAAATCCTATCATGCAGCTACAAGGGGGCTAGAGAGATACTGCAACATGTATCCAAGAAAGGACATTCAAGGTTGTTCAGAAAGATAAAGGTGGGTGATCACGAACCGCGAGACGTGATAAAGTGCCTTATGCGCGAGATGAAAGACCTCCTTCCACCTGGCGACTATCCTCCCCCTACAGATGCCCAATGCGCTCTCATGGCGGCTGCGCTGCTTGTGAGACACAAAGGTGTGTTTCGAATATCACAGGGGGTCTGGACTCGTGTCACGGGAGAGAGCTGTAGGCTAGAGTGATGCGGTGGCTACAACCTGCTCGTCTTGGGTGGCCACCAATTCAGAACAGCCCTTTTAAGGCTAACATGAATGGGGTGACTGTAAAAAGTTGCCCCACCTGGGGTATGCGGCCGACCATCGCTGAGATAGAACTGACGATCTACCCCACAATGCATAAGTCAGAGGTGCGGACGTTTAAATTTTGTATTGTATTTATATTGTGGCATATCTTCATTCATCTAAGCATCTACTTAATATATTATTCAAGACTTCGCGAAGGGAAAATACTTTTCATCTCCACCAACATTTGTGATGTATGTATTGTACTGATCAATTTTCAGAACTGATACCCAAAAAAAGATGAAGCAGCTTTGAGAGTGCAGGCCCGCCTCATGCTGAGGTTTGAGGGTACACTGGAAGCCGCAAAACAGTTCATGTGAGTGATCTTACAGTGGAATCTTGCTTTTCCGGTGCAGGGAAATAGGATTTTAATATTTCATGAAGCTCAGTCTCAGGTTAATGTGAGACGTGTTCCTTAACATTGTTACCAACTATTGTGAACATAGAAATCCAATTTTATCAATGTGAGATGTTACTCAACATTGTTACCAACTACTGTGAACATAGAAATCCAATTTTATCATTTTGATATATGTTACTCAACATTGTTACCCCATATTGTGAACATAGAAATCCAATTTTATCATAATATTCAAAGCAGTCATCAAATGGGCCAGGTGAATAACAGAGAACGAAAATTCTTGCAGCTGTTGTTGCAATGGATCTAGGATGGCAGAGCAGCTAGATGCTGATCATTTCTATTGGAATCTGATCAATAATTATTTGATAAAGATGAATCGACAACAATCACGTAGAGGAATCTCACTGCTTTGAGAGAAGACCTTTCTCCAATCTCTAGCCATGGATTACTTCACATCTTAATGTGATATCTCCAATCTCTAGCCATGGATTACTTCACATCTCGATATTGTATTTTCATAACTTCACATATTGATATTATTGTATCTCCAATCTCTAGCCATGAAAGCACACTATCAGTAGAACTTATTTCTCAAAATGATTTCTATTTTTCATGTAAAACATAAATTTTGTGCATTTTATGATCACTTGAATTCAAACTTGATTTTTTCAAATTTTGTACTGTCTTATTCCATGTCTTTTAGCAATTGACTCCAAGCAGCAACATTAGTTCATGTGTAAAAGCTGTGAGCATAATGTTTTCAATTCAATTTAATTTCATTTATTGCCAATTAGAATATTCAAGACATCTTACAAACTCTTTTTATAATATGACATATCATTAAGAATATAATTGAATACACATTAATACTCATATCGTTGCGGCAGCTTATCTTATCATTGCCTGCTGGCTGCCATGCTGTCCTTCTCCATCAGTCGCTCCATGAGCTCTGAGCCATGCGGAACAGTGCTCAAGTGTCGTTAGTCGTTAACCAATAATTTGAGCACTCTCCCTCTCTCATTCTTGCTCTCGTACTCATATTTGAATATTGCTGGGATTTAGTTCTCATTCACATTTCATTTCACCACTTCATCACTCAAAACTCATATAAGTGCAACATACGTGCAAGGAACCAACAAGGGGCGCCCACACCAGCAGCACTATGGAGCAACTGCATATCCAGTGGTGATCATATCAGGTCCTCCGAGATCCCAACTATATTTAACACATTAATATAATTGAATAAAATTGCATTGTCACATCATGGAAAATGTGTCTGTGCTGTCCAGGGATAGCTATTTTCTCTCTCTCTAGACAATGGAGGATGAAGTGTGTTGTCACATTATGGATAAAGTGTCTGTGCTGTCCAGGGATGGCTATTTTCGCTCTCTAGTAAAAGGAGGATGAAATGTCTTGTCACATTCTGGAAAATGTGTCTGTACTGTCCAGATATAGCTATTTTCTCTCTCTAGTCAAGGGAGGATGAAGTGTGTTGTCACATTATGGAAAATGTGTCTTTGCTGTCCAGGGATAGCTATTTTCTCTTTCTAGTCAATGGAGGATGAAGTGTGTTGTCGCATTATGGAAAATGTGTCTGTGCTGTCCAGGGATAGCTATTTTCTCTCTCTCTCTAGACAATGGAGGATGAAGTGTGTTGTCACATTATGGAAAATGTGTCTGTGCTGTCCAGGGATAGCTATTTTCTCTCTCTCTCTAGACAATGGAGGATGAAGTGTGTTGTCACATTATGGAAAATGTGTCTGTGCTGTCCAGGGATAGCTATTTTCTCTCTCTCTCTAGACAATGGAGGATGAAGTGTGTTGTCACATTATGGAAAATGTGTCTGTGCTGTCCAGGGATAGCTATTTTCTCTCTCTCTCTAGACAATGGAGGATGAAGTGTGTTGTCACATTATGGAAAATGTGTCTGTGCTGTCCAGGGATAGCTATTTTCTCTCTCTCTCTAGACAATGGAGGATGAAGTGTGTTGTCACATTATGGAAAATGTGTCTGTGCTGTCCGGGGATAGCTATTTTCTCTCTCTCTCTAGACAATGGAGGATGAAGTGTGTTGTCACATTATGGAAAATGTGTCTGTGCTGTCCAGGGATAGCTATTTTCTCTCTCTAGCCTTCAATTGTTAACGTGGGGTCTTGAAAGAGCCCATCACTATTAATGTGGGAATTTTTTTCTTGTGCAGTTGGTAGCAGTTCTGTCACTTGCAGTACCTCCCTTCTACCTTCAGACTGTTCAGTTGACAGCCAATTTACGTAGGTCTGTGTATCTCCTGATTCACTACAGCTGTTCAAAGTGATTGGGGTGTCGCTGGACCGCCACGCTACCATTCATGTTAATAGTTTTTGTCACATACAGGATCAACTTCTCCATTTCAAGTATAATTTTTTTTTCTATTCTTAAAATAATGAATATTTTTTTGTTTGTCAAGAACCATACAACACATTAGGCCTACATTCTACTTAGATCATTGTGTTAATATTCTAAAAATCCATTCAATTTGTTTGTTGCAGTATGGATCCGGATGCTGAATGTGAGAAGATTCGAAACCTTCTCCAGGAACTGGACGAACAAGAAGATGAAGATCCTATCAACATTAAGGCGAAAACATATTGGGCGTCTTGGATACGACATGCCATGCTGGTTGATATCCCCAACAACGCATTCAACGAGTATCGCTCCTATCTAGCACCTGAATATATCCAGGTAAAAACACGAAAACCAAAATTTCTCATCCCCGAAGTCCCCATCTGCATATTGGCGAAAACATATTGGGCGTCTTGGAGAAGGAAGCTCCTTTCTTATTCACTCCTATCATGGACCACAGCTTTCAAGTATGGCATATGACCAAATCGGTGGAGGAGATACATAAGACAAGTTCTGAAAACAGTGATGATAGAAATCTGTGTGTAGCTTTAGATGGCTCTTGGCAAAAGCGAGGCTTCTCTTCGCTAAATGGCATAGTTTCTCTCACATCAGTGGACACTGGTAAGGTTCTAGATATTTGTGCTTTATCAAAATATTGCAAATGCCCACAAAGGCTTGAAAATATTCACGAAGATGACTGCCAAGCCAACTACCGTGGTACAAGTGGGGGGATGGAAATTGATGGTGCCATCAAACTTTTCAGCCGCTCCATGCCCAAGTATAATGTAAAGTATACCGAATATTTGGGTGATGGAGATTCCAAAGGATATCAGGCAGTTTGTGAGGCACAGCCTTATGGTCAGGATGTCTCTATACACAATCTTGAGTGTATTGGCCACATCCAAAAACGTATGGGGACACGACTTTTCAAACTGAGAAATGAAAAGTTGAGTGACGGAAAACCTCTCAAAGGAAAAGGACGTCTGACAGGTGAGAGAGTAAAAAAACTCCAAATTTTCTATGGGTTGGCAATAAGAAGGAACACTCACAGTGTAAAAGATATGCAGAGAGCAATATGGGCTACATATTTCCATGTTCAGTCAACAAATGAAAATCCAACCCATCAACTTTGTCCCAAGGATGCCAATACCTGGTGCAAATTCCATAAAGCTGCAATGGAAAATGCAGTATATGACCACAAGAACCACTTCCACATACCTGAAATCATCATGTCAGCGATAAAACCTGTATTCAAATCATTGGCTGATCCTCTACTTCTAGAAAAATGTTTGGTAAGGAAGACACTTTTTGTGTATTCCCAAACATTGATGATCTAGAAGAAATTTCATTTCAACAAAAATCATCAAAACAGTGAGGCTATCTTCAAATTGAAGAGGAATATATTTTTTCAAATATTGATTCAAGTAATGTCGAGTAGGCTAGATGAAAATATAAATTTGAAGTTGCCATTTATAGAATAGACATTGTTCATATTTTTTAATTTTTTTTTTTGACTTTTATATTCATGTGTTACTTGTAATCATCCACTACACATAAGTAGGAAGTCAATTGTAGGCCTAGCTTCACAAATAAAAATATTGTGCAAGAACTGTGAATCTGTAAAAACATTTGAGAACTGTAAAAAAGTTGATAGGCCTATTCAGGTGAATAATGATGATAATAAAAGTCATACATTTTATGACTTGAACCTTAGGCTCATATTAGGTATGCGAACAATTGGTAAAGGATATAAAAGTGCTCAAAGTCTGTGTGGTATCATGAACTTATCTGCTCCACCGACAATGTTTTCCCTTCATGAGAAAGCCCTAACTTCAACTGTGAAATCTGTGTGTGAAGAGTCGATGAAGTCTGCAGTTGAGGAAGCATGTGCTGAAAACAGTGATGATAGAAATCTGTGTGTAGCTTTAGATGGCTCTTGGCAAAAGCGAGGCTTCTCTTCGCTAAATGGCATAGTTTCTCTCACATCAGTGGACACTGGTAAGGTTCTAGATATTTGTGCTTTATCAAAATATTGCAAATGCCCACAAAGGCTTGAAAATATTCACGAAGATGACTGCCAAGCCAACTACCGTGGTACAAGTGGGGGGATGGAAATTGATGGTGCCATCAAACTTTTCAGCCGCTCCATGCCCAAGTATAATGTAAAGTATACCGAATATTTGGGTGATGGAGATTCCAAAGGATATCAGGCAGTTTGTGAGGCACAGCCTTATGGTCAGGATGTCTCTATACACAAACTTGAGTGTATTGGCCACATCCAAAAACGTATGGGGACACGACTTTTCAAACTGAGAAATGAAAAGTTGAGTGACGGAAAACCTCTCAAAGGAAAAGGACGTCTGACAGGTGAGAGAGTAAAAAAACTCCAAATTTTCTATGGGTTGGCAATAAGAAGGAACACTCACAGTGTAAAAGATATGCAGAGAGCAATATGGGCTACATATTTCCATGTTCAGTCAACAAATGAAAATCCAACCCATCAACTTTGTCCCAAGGATGCCAATACCTGGTGCAAATTCCATAAAGCTGCAATGGAAAATGCAGTATATGACCACAAGAACCACTTCCACATACCTGAAATCATCATGTCAGCGATAAAACCTGTATTCAAATCATTGGCTGATCCTCTACTTCTAGAAAAATGTTTGAAGGGCAAGACGCAAAATCCCAACGAGTCCTTGAACAATCTGATTTGGACTCGTGTACCAAAACGTACTTTTGTGACCCTTCCTGTCCTTGAGTTAGGTGTATATGAAGCTGTTTCGTCTTTCAATGAAGGATATATTTCCAAAGTGAAAGTTATGGAAGAAATGGGTTTGGAGGCTGGAAGAAACATGGTGCTGGCAATGAAGCGGCTGGACAAAGAACGCATAAGAAATGGAGAAAAGGCATCTCTGGAACTCCAAAAGAAAATCAGGCAGACAAGAAATGTACAGAAAAGAAGACTGGAAGACCTTTATGAAGCAGATGAAGACCCTGACAATCCAGCTTACTGCGCAGGAGGATATTGATCTGTGAGTTACAACAAATATTCTATTTTTTTGGTTTTCTTCGCTTCCTGAAAAATTGATTTTCAAACACTAAATGACATGTAACTCAAGTCATACACAATGGTAAATAGATATGTGTACGACTTAACCCCAACCCAAGGGGTGGAGTCGTACACATTTAAAATTAAAAAAAAAAAAAATAATAGAGAATTTTTGAAAATTATTTTCATAGTTTGGATAGGTAGGTGAAGTGTCAAGGAATGATCTCTGATTTTTTCATGTTTCCAAGAAAACGTTTTGTAGCGTTTATTTGAAAAAAAAAACGTCCAAAAGTGTACAACTTCACCTCAGTCGACGGTACTTTGACAGCATGAGTGGAGAAAATAAACAGTGTCTCGCCTGGAAGATGTAAGTCTTGACAAAAGAAAGAAGACATGGAATATGAATTAATGGAGATTTTTGCACAGGAGATCATCCGAAGCAGAAGAATGGATTTGACTGAGGGGTTTTCGTTTGCGCCTATGCAGAATACAAGTGTAGGAACGCGCCGCTTGACTTCTCTCAGCAGGATATGCTGAAGTTTCATAGAAGAATCGCCTATGAGATTGTGTCTGGCAAACTACGAGAGTTGAGACATCTCCTAACATCATGTTTCAAGTAGGCCTACTTTTTCTAATGTTAGTTTAGTGAATTTTGTTTTGAATACAAATTGTACTTGACTTATTGTGATGTTAAGGGGGCATATTTGGGGTTTTGCCTGTTGCTCACATTGTGAAATGATTAAATATGACCTTGGTGGAGCAAGCCAGTGGAATTTTCCACACGTTTTGGTTCCTGTCACAATTATTTGCCACGCAGCACCAATACAAACATTCAATCGCAAACTACCTCCACGGCATATGTCCCCTTGTAAACCATTTTACCTGTTGCTCTCATTGTGAAATAAATAAATATGACCTTGGTTGAGCAATCCAGTGGAATTTTCCACACGTTTTGGTTCCTGTCACACGTATTTGCCATGCTGCACCAATATGAACATTCAATCACAAACTGCCTCCATGGCATATGCCTTCTTGTATATTGGGGTGTTGCACACTGTATTCAAAATTGACTTTTGAAATAATATATATCATTGATTCATCTATTTTCTTGGGAGTATTTCAATGTGAAAGCAATATGGTGGAAACCTTTTAAACAGGTCAACAACTGAAATAGTGTATTAAAAAACGTTTCATAGATCCACCCACAGCAAACTGCCTCCACAGCATACACCTCCTTGTAAATCGGGGTCTGCAAATTTAAGTAGGACATCTTATTCTGATGCCATAGGAATTCTGCTGTTGCGGCCGATAACAGCCTGCGCAAAAAGGATCCGTTTTCATCCTCTTTCTTCTTCTCCTCAATGTTTCGTTTCTTCTCTGTTGCAGTTGCCACAGCATCTGTGCTTTTCATGCGTCTTTCTTACAATAGGAATAAACAATTGAGTTTAGTTGGATCAACCATTCTATTCAGAGGAAGGAATTCCATGAAACAATATAACCCAATGAAGCCAATCAAAAGAGGTAACAAATTAAGGCGAAACATATTGGGCATCTTGGAGAAGGAAGCTCTTTTCTTATTCACTCCTATCATGGACCACAGCTTTCATGTATGGCATTTGACAAATATGTACTCGATTCCTGGATAACACGAGTTCTGAAATATATTGATGGAGGATTGGCATGAGCAGTTGTAATGAGCCCCGAAATCAGTTCATCATGCTGAGTAACATACTGGTCAGCAGTAGCGGTCAGATCAAGATTTGCGACTTTGGCATACCGGCAAGGCTACGACGCGCCATGCAGCTTGATATCCTCAACAACGGATTCAACGAGTATCGCTCCTATCTAGCACCTGAATATATCCAGGTAAAAACATAAAAACCAAAATTTCTCATCCCCAAAGTCCACAAGCTGCATATTGGCGAAAACATGTTGGGCATCTTGGAGAAGGAAGCTCTTTTCTTATTCACTCCTATCATGGACCACAGCTTTCAAGTATGGCATTTGACAACTCAGCTTTGAAGTATGGCGCATTTGACAAATACATACTCGATTCCTGGATAACATAAGTTCTGAAATATGAGGATTGGCATAGGCAGTTGTAATGAGCCCGGCTACACAAGCTGCCCTACTGGCCAGCCATGGTGGTGGTAGATGAGGACGGCAAATATTATTAGAAACGTAAGTCATCGAAATGATCTACTTGAACAATAAATACTCTGGATAGTCAGCTATTGCATTTATTGTTTGTGATGTACCAAAGGATTGTACAGCCCTCGAATTATAAATCAATTTATTCATATGCCGTTATACAAGCAAAATAAATTACATCACTGGGAAAGCACCACAATCTTATCTAAGGCATATAAACAACGATTATCTGACCTACAGAGTATGAAACTAATAAATCAGTAATTATATACCTTTTCAGAAATTTATCAACGGAAAAAACCATATATGTTTGTATGTTTATTAATTTGATCAATAATGTAATATTTGAAGGTTAGAATTGAACCAAAACATAACCCCAAAACAGACCAAAGCTAACTTGTCAACAAGTAGCCAATTGAGAAGGCAGTTCGATTAACGATTGATTGTAAAAGTTATATAATATCAATTTTTTCATTTTTATATTATAATTTCTATGCCGAATGGGCCTAAATATTTATTTAATGAACTGTCATGAAGATATATTTGTTAGAAATATGAAGACAAATTTGCTTAGCCAATATATGATGATTGAGGGTCAATATTCTAATATATAAAAAACCATATAAACAAAAAAGACATACTTATTTATTATTATATCCATTATTATTACAAGCATGTATATTTTTATATGTCTTATACTTCTACTTTATGTTATAAAAGCATGTCTATGTTCTACAAAATCATTGACTACCCTTGAAGTTATTTAACAAATGCATATCACCATGGAGGAATTTTTATTATTTATTTGTGTATTTTTATAATTATATGGAACTAAATGATAATTTAGAACAACCTACAATCAGGAATTTTGCCCTATTGAAAAGCTTTAATGTTGGACACATTTACACCACCCATTCAGTGTATTGGTTACGTCACAGAATCTGACCAATCCTGAATTAGTATGTAAATTTGGCGAGATAAATTTCGAGGAAGAAACTCAAGTGGAAATTAGAAGAAGGAGACTCGAGGCCATTTTGCGGAAATCACCAGTGGGATACAGACCTAGTCCACATAGTTAATTGTTCAAAAGCTCTAATTCCTGTTTTAATGTAATTCAATCTTTGTCTTTCTGTTTTAAAAAGTTGTTCTAAAGTTCCTATAATAATCTGTGATACTATTTTTTTGCAATTTCATTTAAATAAACCCTGAAATTATAATAGTGAGGTCTGTTTGACGTTTTTTGCCACATGGAAGGATCCAACCGGAACGATATATTCTACGGCCGAATATACTTCGAAAACAAAAAACGGAAACAAAAGTCTATGTAAGTTATTCAAATATATAAAAGGGGATCCTCATTCATCTACAAAAATTATACAACGTATAATTCGTCAATTTGAGAAAAGTCATGACTATAGGTTTAAGGGTATAAAGTTATTATAAATGATTTTTATTGTATTAAGTAAATTTTAATATCCACGCTGTACTTAGCCAAAAGGTCTATTTTCCTTAGGCGAAACCCCACCCTGATAATAATTTCAACTATTCATTTATTCTACTTTCTGAATTATAATTTTGTATTAATTTACTTTGCCTATTTAATTAGTGCAGTTTATGACCCTTTCCAAGGGCTATCAACCATTTCATTTTGTTCAATTAAAGAGTACCAAATTTTCACATAGTATCTATAATTTGAAGATTCAAATCTGCTATCACTCAATATTCATTCTGTATCAGTTAGAAATCATAATTTGTAAAATCTGTTCATTAATTTATTCAATATTTTGCTGTAAAAGAATATCTTTCAGAATATATCCATATTACCCTTTCATTGAACTGGGTTTACTTCATTACACCTCCAAATTCATTCTTTCTCGACTGACACATATTGGTTGGTCATGCAGGACACATCCTGTTTCGCAATAGTCAGACATTATCGAGTATAGTATCAATTATTAGAATATTATTTCTTCTGGTGGTAAATGGTGGTCGATATTCTCATCAAATAATAAATCATTTTATTGGAAATATCCTTCCGAATCAAATAAAAAAAATCGACTGCCACTAGCCTACCACACCAAGGTGTAGTGGATCCAGCATTCACATCCAGTCAACGTCGCAAGGAGAGGTAATAGATTGCATAGATAGCATTAGGATTAAACTCGGTACTCAAAATATTTACTATTTTGGTTCAGCATTTTGCCATCATATAACCTATAGTATTATTATAAGAGACCTGGTTTGCATGGATTTGCTATTCTGTCTGTTGTTTTGTGCAGTCTAATAACTCTTCCAACTATAGTACAATTATTAGAATCTAAGTATATTGGTCATTATTTGGAGAAGAAGCTCACTCCAAAATTACTATCTCTGTCTGATCCTAGTGACAGCATTGATCATATTCGGCAGATTCAAATTAAACTCCATTTTATTACCAAATTGGATTTGATTCTATCTCACTACATAATCACCTACAGCGCTAAGATAGAAATTTACAGCCCATACTTCGGCTACCTCTGTAGACCACCAAACCATCCATCTAGCGGAATTAATTTTTCCAACTAGTTTCATCCGTACACCATTCATTCAATTTAGACACTCTGAATTTAATGATACCACTTCCCTGGCCAAACGAAGGTTAGTCAACCTAACCTACAACTACAAATTACTAAATTATAACCTCAAATACCACAACTGTCCAATTATCTTCTTTAATTCAATCATTTTAGTTATTAATTTTCTTTTTATTGTACATTCATGCCCTTCAACGGAGCAAAATAGGCTACAATATATGCCAACACAAGGTGAGGCCTTCAATACTAAGAAATCATACTCATGGTTGAAAAATTATAATCTTGGTTTATTGTCTCATGACTCAAAGTCAATAACTACGGTATATATTTTCGTGCCCCCCCCCCCCCCATGGAGCAGGATCTTGACACATGATGCTTCAATGTGGGAAAGGATTTTGACATGTTTCATTGCCTACTATCAATTATTTATCCATTTCATTTTGTACAATAATTACAAAATCAAAATGAGCCAAGAGAGGCTAGTTTGAAGTCCTATCTGTTCCTAATTCAATGCATGGAACATTCCAGCTCGATGTAATTTCCATTGAAAATTGAATTGATTTTCAGCAGTGATTTGGATGATAGGCCAAAACTCTTTGTGAAATTCTTAAGGAAGGAGATTGGTAAGATAGACACTTATTGTGTATTCCCAAACATTGATGATCTAGAAGAAATTTCATTTCAACAAATATCATCAAAACAGTGAGGCTATCTTCAAATTGTGTAGGAATGTATTTTTTCAAATATTGATTCAAGTAATATCAAGTAGGCTAGATGAAAATATAAATTTGAAGTTGCCATTTATAGAATAGACATTGTTCATATTTTTTAATTGTTTTTGTTTTGACTTTTATATTGATGTGTTATATACTTTTAATAGCTCAGTACTTATTTGATGATTTTAGTGTGATTTTATGCAAGTACTATGAATTTAAACCATTTCAAGTTGCTAGTTGTAGCCTATATTCATATAAAAATTATTTGAAGGCGAAAACAATTTTCAATTTTCCATCTAAATGGTAGGCCTATTATATCCAATAAAGTGTCTATACTTTTGATATTTATTGCTTTTTTTGTATAAACCTATATTTAAAATGTTCAACTATTTTTTAAAAACACAATCTAGTGTTTGACTTCAACCTCTAGTCGTACACAATGGTAAATCGATATGTGTACAAACACAATCTAGTGATGTTTGACTTCAACCTTATATCAACCTCGAGTCATACACAATGGTAAATAGATATGTGTACGACTTAACCCCAACCCAAGGGGTGGAGTCATACACATTTAAAATTAAAAAAAAAAAAAATAATAGATCAATTTTGAAAATTATTTTCATAGTTTGGATAGGTAGGTGAAGTGTCAAGGAATGATCTCTGATTTTTCCATGTTTCCAAGAAAACGTTTTGTAGCGTTTATTTAAAAAAAAAAACGTCCAAAAGTGTACAACTTCACCCCAGTCGACAGTACTTTGACAGCATGAGTGGAGAAAAATAAACAGTGTCTCTAAAGGAGTACCTGGAAGATGAAAGTCTTGACAAAAGAAAGAAGACTGACCAGGATAGAGGAAAAACAAGATCGGATAAGTAAAGAGTTGGAGAGTTTTAAGTATGGAGAGTCTTTAGTCAGAAGCTACGAAACTGCGGATCAATTGAAAGATTTAAACAAAAACCTAAAGATTGTTTGTGATACTAACCTAAAGACATGGAATATGAAAAAATGGAGACTTCCATACAGGAGATCATCTGAAGCAGAAGAATGGATTTGACTGAGGGGTTTTTGTTTGCGCCTATGCAGAATACAAGTGTAGGAACTTGCCACTTGACTTCTCTCAGCAGTTTATGCTGAAGTTTCATAGAAGAATTGCCTATGAGATTGAAGCTGGCGAATTCTATATTGTTAGATTTGTGTCCAAACCATCAGCATCCTATGTATTTTACATTGGTCAAGTGGACTGTATTGTGAATGCAGAATTCTCTGAATTTATTTTGTTAAGAAAGAGTAGAAAAGTGGACAATAAATTTATCTGGCCATTGGTTGAAGACAGATCGATTGTTAAATTAGACGATATTGTAAAAAAAGTAAAGATGACACCAGTGAGAAGAGGTGGATTCATTATTGAAAAGAACCAAATCATTAATTTTGGTAATAAACTTGAATGATCCACCTCTTCTTGCTGGTATCATCTTATGATACATTTTGCAATGTTGAATAATTTTGTAATTTCATAATATTGGCAATTTCTTATTAATTCAAGAGAAAATAAAAAGGCTTTAAAATGTTTCTAGATTTATGATTTGGATAAATTCATAACTTTGAACTTTATTAATCCTTAACTACTATGGACCGTCTCTCAGACCGCGCAGGAAATTTCAACTGGGATTTCTCCCGCATGGTGCAGCACTGGAACCCCTACTCCTATGTACCTTCATGACCTTGGGTGGTCAGTTGAGCGGTGAAGTCGGACCAGAGCAGTGTGAACCGGTTTTCGAGTTTTTGATCCGTCACGGTCCGAGAGACATTCCGTAGTGGCTGTGTTCCATTTGTCAGCGGTCCAGTAGACATTCCATAGTGGTTGTGTGTGTTTTATCAGGACTGTGTAAATATTGTATAGCGTATTTTAACTGTATTTTTTAGCGTATTTTTAACTGTAGCATCATGAATAAGGGCGGAAAAAGCTCAGATATAATTTCTGACCCTTCTACAGGTTCGGGGGTTGTTAGGAAAAGTTCTTGTCCTTCGGCTGTGCGTGTTTCAGACACTGAAAGTTTGTGTAACTTTGTTTATGATACATTTGAAGACGAGCTCTGTTAAACCATACAGTTAGTCAGCGTTTTAAAATGTTTGACTTGTGCTTTTCCGATGTGAATATGGACTGTTGATAAAAAGGCTGTTTTTTGAGATAATAGTTATAAGTATAAGTATTTAATAGTTATAAGTATAGTTATAGTTATAAGTATTTTTGTAATTTCATATTATCTACCATTCCAATTGGACTTTATACGTGTTTTGTAAAATCTAGTGAGAGTTGTCCATTAAATATCTATTGAAGTGCACTGTTTGACTAATTTATCACAAACCTTATCAGTTATTCTCACACTTTTTAGAACATTGTGTGATATACGTAATAATAGTGATTTAATCAAAATAATAATAATTTAATATCAAATCAAAACAAAAAAAAAATCAAATCAAATAAATTATTTATTAGATAATATCACACAGTGATGAGATAATATCACTCTTATCTTGTAACTGAAATGATAATTGGCATGCTTTACACCAAGTAGAATATTTGTTTTTATGAACAACCAGCTTGCCCAGCGAACTTCGTATCGCCAAAAAGTCAATGCATCTCACTGTATGATTACTCGTCACCAGCGCTGTGATGCCAACACCAAATGTTGTGAGAGATGGTTCATTTTACTACGGAAGAAAAACGAAGGAGATGATCAAAAGTAAAATACCGGCTTACCGATGGCACAAAAATGCACCAAACCAAGCCATCCGAACCAGATCAGAAAATATTATTACACAACTGCCAGGACTAAAGAGTCGAGCAAAAAGTCTTGGGGACAATCCTGATGTTGAAGAGATCTGGCAGCTGTTGTTTTGCAATGATATTTTAGGTGGAATAATACAGTGGACAAATGTAAAGATTATTACTTTGAGACAAAATTATAACAAAAAGCACATTCATTCTTTTGTTCATGACATTGAACTGAAGGGCTTTATTGGGCTTTTAGTATATAGCGCTGCATTTAAAGCTGGAAACGAATCCGTAAACAGCTTATTTGCTTCTGATGGTACGGGTAGAGAGATTTTCCGGGTTGTGATGACCAAGGAAAGATTTCTCTTCATTCTACAAGCACTCAGGTTTGACAACCCTGAAGACAGGGAAGAAAGAAAAAAGGAGACAAAGGAAGCAGCAATAGCAAAAATATTTTACAAGTTTGTAGAAAACTGTCAAGCTTGTTACACTATGGGTGAAGCAGTATGTATCGATGAAATGGTTGTACCTTTCCGAGGGAGATCATCTTTTAAGATGTACATGCCTAAAAAACCCGCCAAATATGGAATTAAAATTCAATGTTTGGCCAATGCAAAGACTTACTATCTCTATAATGCTTACATATATACAGGCAAAAACAGTGATAGTAGAGGTATGACTGACCAGCAAGTTAAATCCCTTCTTATACATACACAAGTAGTGCTCCGCGTAATCAAGCCAATAGAAAATAGCAAAAGAAACTTGACAACTGACAACTGGTACACTTCAATACAGTTAGTAAACGAACTTAGGCAGAAAGGACTAACTTTCGTAGGGACTATGAAAAAAAACAAGATTGAGATCCCAGAAAGTTTTTTGCCTTCGAGTAAGAAGGAAGAACAAAGTTCGATGTATGGATTTACTGAAAACATAACTTTGCTATCTTACGTACCCAAGAAATCGAAAGCAGTGATTTTGGTTTCCTCTATGCATCATGGTCAGGCTGTGGATCACTTTACTGGTAAACCAGAAATAATCGCGGATTACAATAGAACCAAAGGTGGAGTTGACACCATCGATATGATGTGTTCAAACTATTCCTCATCCAGGCGCACACAAAGGTGGCCAATGGTAATCTTTTTTGCCATGATAAACATCTCATCAGGAGTAAATTCCTTCGTCCTCTACAATGCCTACAAAAATACGCCTGCTATAACAAAATTGGACTTCATGAAATCTCTGGCTCTAAAACCTGTTTCACCTCTGATGCACAGAAGACTTCAAAAGGGGTACCTGAGCCAAGATTTGAAGTTGAGCCTCAAGCAAATACTAAAAGTAGAAGAGCAAAATCTTCAAGAAGAAAACAATATTCCAGACATTTTGGATGTGAAGAAAACATGCAGCGTGTGTCCTCCAAGACTGAAAAGGAAGACCAGATACTTATGTAAATGTTGTGCCAGACCCATTTGCCTCGAGTGTTCGAAGAAAGTTTGTGTGGACTGTATGCCAACCATCCCGACTCGCCAGTAATTGAACTGAACCAGACATGCATTTACGTACGTTTATTATTGATTTTTATTCTCAATGCCTTTTTCCTTTTTATTGTTTTTATTTTACATGTAATTAATTTCCTTTTCATTAGTAAATTGGGTTACTTTTTATTCCATTCAACCACAAAACATGATTCTTTCACAACAAAATTGAAATAAAATATCGATCTATAAAACATAATACATGTGAATACTAACAGCTGTAATACATTAATTATTTGTTGCAAATATGTGTAACAAAACAAGAACTCTTGGTACAAACCATTATTTCAACAAATGTTTTGTAAAAAAAAAATTTTATTAGATAGAATTGAGTTTAGCAGTTTTAAACTTATAAAGAATAAAACATTTTATAAAAAAATTATATTTGGTTTTTGTTGTCTTAAATTGTTATATAATAAGCTATAAAGAAAGTCAAGACAATTTAAGATTGTTCACTATTTTTGTTAACATCAAAAAAAATATTTTAAAAGTGCGGTCTGACAGACTGCTCCATAGTTGTAGTTATGGGACAAAACACATCCGTAGTAGTAGAGGGTTAAAATAATTTAATTATGATGTGAGCTAATCAATTTTTTTATAATTGCCATATCGATTCAGTTATATAATTGTTTCTAAAGAATGGAAAAGGTAACCATAATATTAAACTACATTATTAAACTACAACCAGCACTAACCACCTGACATTGATTCAAAGTCTACTTTGACATGGGCTGCTGCCTGTTTCGACTCACAAACAGCTCATAACTTACTCATTTAATGTTTTTAAAATATAATTTGAACAATAAATTATTGATTTCCTTTTGTGATAATCATATTTTTGAAATATCTATTAGTAAACATTTTCAAGTGTATCATCTTATTCCTTCGGCTTGACAAGCTAGTTAAAAATCTTTATGAAGCTGATACTCTGAATTATTTTATATATATATACAGTACGGTTATAATTAAAAGAAAATGTAAATTATATTATTATTATGATGGATAATTTGAAAGTTTAAGACTGCAGTAATACATAAGATTCTTTTTTCAGCTCTGATGAAGATATGGATCCGGGCAAGCACCAACAGGAGTTTTCATCAGTCAATATTATTGAAAGGTAAGAATAATTGTAGAATTCAAATCTGCCAAATATACAGAAATCTAATATAATATTCTTGCTTAAATCCCTCTTGATCCTAACATTATTTAAAAACAGACTGGTTAAAGCGTTCAGACTATATTTATTGTGAAAATCGACAATGCAATATTATGACAGTTATGATTGCCTTCTTCAATTAAAAATCTTGTTGAAGCTGATACTGAATTCTCTCATTTATATACAGTGATTAAAAATCAATATAATATTGTATTATTATTATGAATAACTTGAAAGTTGATGACTGCAGTAATACAAAAGATTCTTTTTTCCAGCTGTGATGACAATACTGGAGATTCGAGCAAGCAAGGGCAGGAGTTTTCTACAGTTGCAGTTGATGTTATTTGAAGGTAAGAATAATTGTATTAATTTACCTATAGGCTATTAAATGTAACTATACAATCTATGGTACCTTTATTGTGAACATCGACAATACTACAGTTTACTATGACTGTTATGATAGTCTTCTGCAATTAAAAATCATGATGAAGCTGATACTGAATTCTTTCATTTATATACAGTACGGTTATAATTGAAAATCAATATAATTCATATTTGGTTGTTATGATGAATAATTTGAAAGTTGAAGACTGCAGTAATACAAAAGATTCTTTTTTCCAGCTGTGATGACAATACTGGAGATTGGAGCAAGCAACGGCTGGAGTTTTCTACAGTTGCAGTTGATGTGGTGGATGGAGTGGATCATGATTGCAATCCAATTTTGCATAACCTGGACGAGAATGACAACAGAATGGAAGGAATCTTCACTCAAGAAATTATGGATGTTGTTGAAGAATTCGTTGAAGTAAGTCAAGATGTTGTAGTTGTTGATGATAGAGATGGAGACGTTAATCAAGATATTGATAGTTTACCGGTTCAAAAAAGAGTAAGAAAAAAAATATTACATCCAGAAAACTGGAAAAGGAATGAGAGACATAGAAATCACCAGGCTGGCATGGAGTACATAAACCAGAAAGGCAAACTTGTTTCAAAAAAGCAAGTAAAGACCAAAAAAGATTGCTTAAATAATTGTAAGTTTAGCTGCAGCAAAAAAACCACTTGTGAGGAAAGAGAAGCTATATTTAAAGGTTATTACAGTTTGAAAAGTCATTTTAAGAAAAGTACTTTTCTCAAAGAAACGACAGAAAGAACAACCACTGTAAGAAGTAAGCCTAGAAAAGAAGGGAATGAGCAAGAATCACGTAGAAACTTTTCATTCAGGTATTTTTTCACTGTCAAAGGCGAAAAATTACAAGTTTGCAAAACATACTTTTTAAGTGCACTCAGTATTTCGCAAAAACCAATATATAATGTCCATGAAAAAAAGGATCCTGAGACTGGTATTCCAAAGACAGATGGTAGGGGTAAACTAAAAGTTAACTTGATTCCTGAGTAAGAGGCAGCAAACTGCCTCCATGGCATACACCTCCTTGTAAATCGGGGTCTGCAAATTTAAGTAGAACATCTTATTCTGATGCCTTAGGAATTCTGCTGTTGCGGCCGATAACAGCCTGGGAAAAAAGGATCCGTTTTCATCCTCTTTCTTCTTCTCCTCCTCAATGTTTTGTTTCTTCTCTGTTGCAGTTGCCACAGCGTCTGTGCTTTTCATGCGTCTTTCTTACAATAGGAATAAACAATTGAGTTTAGTTGGATCAACCATTCTATTCAGAGGAAGGAATTCCATGAAACAATATAACCCAATGAAGCCAATCAAAAGAGGTAACAAATTAAGGCGAAACATATTGGGCATCTTGGAGAAGGAAGCTCTTTTCTTATTCACTCCTATCATGGACCACCGTTTTCAAGTATGACATTTGACAAATATGTACTTGATTCCAGGATAAGACAAGTTCTGAAATATTCTGAAATCTGAGGATTGGCATGAGCAGTTGTAATGAGCCCCAAAATCAGTTCATCATGCTGAGTAACAAACTGGTCAGCAGTAGTGGTCAGATCAAGATTTGCGACTTTGGCATACCAGCAAGGCTACGACGCGCCATGCAGGTTGATATCCTCAACAACGCATTCAACGAGTATCGCTCCTATCTAGCACCTGAATATATCCAGGTAAAAACACAAAATCCCAAATTTCTCATCCTCAAAGTCCACAAGCTGCATATTGGTGAAAACATATTGGGCGTCTTGGAAAAGGAAGCTCCTTTCTTATTCACTCCTATCATGGACCACAGCTTTCAAGTATGACATTTGACAAATACGTACTCGATTCCTGGATAACACAAGTTCTGAAATATATTGATGAAGGTTTAACATGGGCAGTTGTAATGAGCCCGGCTACACAAGCTGCCCTACTGGCCAGCCATGGTGGTGGTAGATGAGGACGGCCTCATCTTTAGAAACATAAGTCATCTAAATGATCTACTTGAACAATAAATACTCTGGATAGTCAGCTATTGCATTTATTGTTTCATTGCCTACTATCAATTATTTACCCACTTCATATTGTACAATAGTTACAAAATCAAAATGAACGTAGAGAGGCTTGTTTGAAGTCCAATCTGTTCCTAATTCAATGCATGGAACTTTCCAGTTCTATGCTCAATGCGGTGGGAAAAGGGGAACCCGACTCCACCACCCCAACTGATCCTAGGTGGGGCGCCCTCCAAAAAAGCACAGACGTACCAAGAACCAATAAACAGGTCTGCCATGAGAATCCTATTATGCAAAATAGTAGACATCACTGCATATGGACCATGCCTTTTGTTTGTGACTGAGTCTTTCGCAAGATCATGACCATCAATTCTTAGATGGGTTCAAGAACTTGGCCATTAGTATATTATGTTAATCATATTCTCAAGAGGTTTGTTTTTATAACCAACAGAAGACAGACATTCAAGTTTTTCGTTATGTTTATTTTCAGTAACTGAAAATGGAGTCTTAAGGCGCCAATTTTATGTGGAATTGTTGGCCGACGGGCTGTGGTCATGGGTGGCGTTTAGCTATTTTATATTATTCATATTCTCAAGAGGTTTGTTTTTATAACCAACAAAACACGTTCAAATTTTTATTTATGTTTATTTTCAGTAACTGAAAATTTAGAACTTCTTAAGAAGATGAGGGGGGGCTCTGAAACAACCAGAAAACGCAAGTGTAAGGTTGATGTGCCTGCAGGCAAGAGCATTACACTAGCTGATCTCAACTTACTGTTCAATTCAAGAATCAAATGAACCAGCATCGAAATAACGACGTGGCCAGCTACTTGAAGAACTCAATGACAGTGATAGTGATAACAGTGACCAACATAATGGCAGTGACCAACTAGACAATGAAGAGCAAGAAGTGGAATTGCAAGTACCAGACCCTGCACCTGTTGAAGATGAAGCTGGCGAATTCTATATTGTTAGATTTGAGACCAAATCATCAGCATCCTATGTATTTTACATTGGTCAAGTGGACTGTATTGTGAATGCAGAATTCTCTGAATTTATTTTTTAAGAAAAAGTAGAAAAGTGGACAATAAATTTATCTGGCCATTGGTTGAAGACAGATCGATTGTTAAATTAGACGATATTGTAAAAAAGTAAAGATGACACCAGTGAGAAGAGGTGGATTCATTATTGAAAATGTAAATGTGTGAGTACAATTAAAGTGTATTTGTGTTAGTGTACGGAAAGCGCAGAGCGGCGCAACCTCCTCTCTCACTCTTTCTCTCTCACTACCTCTTCCGTCGCAGTCACTGTCAGTTGGTGCTAGGTTACATCTATTTTTTTGATGGAGGAGCGCATCCTGACAGTGACCGGCGACTCTGTTGCAATACATTTTGATTGGCTAATTGAAATTACGATCTGAATAAATCGATCAGACGTAGTGCAGTGCCAGCCATGGCTAGTTCTATCTGGAGCCGTCTAACTCTTATAGCTTACTTTGGTGAGTAATTGCTCAATTCAAGAAAAATTCACTCATACTGCCCCTATTCAAAATTCACAGATCTATTCATATTATCTCTTTCAAAGTCTATTTTCATGGTTTGTTCGAAATTTCTGAGAGAGAGAAAGAGAGGAGAGAGAAATAGCAATTTTACATTTGATTTCTATAGAGAAAAGAGAATTTACATTTGATTTCTATAGTTTAATAAATGTTTGAACAAAGGATGGTGAGCATCGTCTTCTTTAGTTGATTATTCTTGAAATGATTATTAATGAAATGATTATTACTTGATTTATGTTTGATTAGGGCTTTGCTTAGAGTTTAATGTTAATGATTGATGCTCTGATTAAGTAGATGACTGCTTAAGGAATTTGATTAGTAGTTGATTAAAGTTTGGAATAAGTTTGATTAATTATTGAAATAATTTTTGGTTATTGATAAGATTAAATTTTGGTATAATTTTGATTTATTATTGGAATAATTTTGAGTTATTAAGGAGATTGAATTTTGACAACTGTTTGGTATAATAAATTTGATTAATTATTGAAATAATTTTTAGTTATCGATAGGATTAAATTTTGATTCATGTTTGGAATAATTTTGATTGATGCTCGGTTTGAATTTGATTGCTTAAGGGATTTGATTCGTGATTGATTAATGTTTTGTTTAGTTCACTGATAACGATTGATGATATGATTAAGAATTGGGTTTACCTTATTGAGAATTAAGGAAGTTGAATATTGTTATGTTAATGAAATTCCATTTGATGGAGCGCGTCCAGAATTGATTGGAAGGGGAAGACTGAGGATAACAGTCCTGTTAGGTTAATTGTTAATTTTCATGGTTTCCTTGTTTAAAATATATTTGTTGAGTCGAAATACTGTTGTTTTATCGATATGAAAGTGATTTTATTATTTTGATTATTTACCGCTAGTAGTGTAATAATGGGGGTTCTAGGACCAGAGCTAGTAGTGTAATAATGGGGGTTCTAGGACCGGAAGTTGATTGTTAATTTGTATGGTTAGAGTTTGTCATTTTCGAGTCTTTTGATTATTGTTATACTGGAATTATATATTTACTTATTTTATTAAGAATTAGAACTTATTCTGATGATGACTAATTTCAAGTGAACTTTTGTTAGAGGAGGTACCTAGTGAGGTCCTGAATAGTAATTATAGACTTTACAAACTAGAAATATGAAAAGCAATTGAAATAAAGATTTTGATTTGAATTTGCAATTATGATGATTACTGTAGCGGATATTGAATGGATGTCAGTAGTGTTGCTAATAATTGGAACTTTTACGTTTATGATGGTTAATAAAATTTTATCTTTTTACCTGCATTTGTGTAATTTTTATTGATTTGGTAGTTGTAAGACCTTGATTGTAAGGGTAGCCTTGAAGGGTTCTGCGACGGTTACAAAAAAAAACCAAATCATTAATTTTGGTAATGAACTCGAATGATCCACCTCTTCTTGCTGGTATCATCTTATGATACATTTTGCAATGTTGAATAATTTTGTTATTTCATAATATTGGCAATTTCATTTTTTCACACTTATTAATTCAAGAGAAAATAAAAATGCTTTAAAATGTTTCTAGATTTATGATTTGGATAAATTCACAACTTTGAACATTATTAAAATAATTTAATTATGATGTGAGCTAATCAATTTTTTTATAATTGCCATATCGATTCAGTTATACAGGGTGTTTCAGAAGTAGTGTCGAGAATTTTAGGGTATTGTACCTGGATGCTAGGAGACTACAAATGTCATATTTGAAGTGTCCAAAACTCAGCGGTTATCCTTATAGCTGCCATTTTGTTTTTTTCACTTAAAAATTTTTATCTCAAGAACGAAATGTTGTATTGATCTGAAATTTGGCATGAATATTTATGCCATAAAGACTCAACTATAAAAAATAAAAAAAATTTTTTCGTTGAAATTTTTCAAAATGGCGGCCATTTTAAATTTTTGATGGCGAATATCTCGAAAACCGTCCATTTTACAAAAAATTTACAAGAGACAAAAAAGTAAGCAAATTTTTTCATGATTCCAATGATACCTAATTTATTAAGATTGGTCGAAGAATAACAGAGAAATTAATTTTTTTCGTACTGCATGCATGACCACTTTTCACCATTTAAAGATCAATATTAATTTTTTAATTCCAGATGTATTTAAGATGAAGCTTTGAAACTCGGTATGGCTCCATATGGGCAAACAGATGATTTTACAATGGTTTTCAGATGATAATGTTTGTCTTGTAAAAGTATTGTTGTTTCATTAAAAGTAAAGAACCAGATGTAGTGCTTCCTATTTCTTAGTCTCACGTTTCCTAGGTCTTATTTCTATCTTAAATTTCCAGTTTCAATATTTTCTTACGTTGCTTCTACACAAATATTTAATTATTGTAATGGAATTTAGTTTGCTGGAGTACACCGATATTCACTTCATGTATGGAGCAGCTCTTGGCAATGCGACCGAAGCAAGAAGAATGTATGCAGCTGCATTTCCAAACCGCCATCTCCCTTCCGACAAGGTGTTCACAAGAACTCACAATTGGCTGAGAGAAGTTGGTTCATTTGAACGGAACAGGGTAATTGCTGGTAGGCCTCGAGCAGTTCGAAATGTTGCTTTTGAAGAGGAAGTATTGCAGAAATTCGATTTCAATCCTAGAACGAGTATGAGAGCAGTTGCAAAGCAAATCAATTCAAGTGCTTCTTCTGTGTGGCGTGTACTAAACAAGGAAAGACTTCACCCCTTCCGCTTTCAAAAAGTTCACTCATTGGTTGAACGCGACTATGAGCCAAGAGTAAACTGTGCCCATTGGTTTCTTCAGCAAGACATTATCCAACCAAATTTTCTAGAAAATGTGTTATTTACCAATGAGTCCAGCTTTACAAGAGAAGGAATCTTCAACTCTCGCAACAGTCACGTCTGGGCCTTAGACAATCCTCATGAGGTCAAAGTGCGTGGTTATCAGCATAGATTTTCGCTGAATGTTTGGACGGGTATCTTAGGTAATCGCGTGATTGGACCATACATTCTTCCTAATCGTCTGAATTCTCCCACGTACATTACTTTTTTAAGAGACATACTACCAGAACTTTTGGAAGATGTGCCTCTTGCAAACAGATATAATATTTGGTTTCAACATGATGGTGCCCCTGCTCATTTCGGAAATGTTGTTACGGACTTTCTGAACATGACCTATCGTCAGCAGTGGATTGGGCGGGGTGGACCAGTACTGTGGCCCGAACGTTCACCTGACCTCAACCCTTTAGATTTTTTTTTCTGGGGCCATATGAAAGACCTTGTTTACAGCATGCCAGTAGAAAACGAAGAAGACCTTGTGGCAAGAGTGGTTGCTGCAGCAGGTGCCATTCAAGATGATGAAAATGCTTTTATAGCAGTTCGACGGTCCATGATTGAAAGGTGCAGACTGTGTAATCAAGTTGAAGGACGGCATTTTGAGCAATTGCTGCATTAGTATCAGTGAACCGATTTGAGTGAAATTAATATTTTTCAATGTAAAATAAAATTTGGAGGAAAGTTATTCTTGTATATTTCTGTAATAAGAACGGTTTTCATGAAATTATAAAAAAAATTAATATTGATCTTTAAATGGTGAAAAGTGGTCATGCATGCAGTACGAAAAAAATTAATTTCTCTGTTATTCTTCGACCAATCTTAATAAATTAGGTATCATTGGAATCGTGAAAAAATTTGCTAACTTTTTTGTCTCTTTTAAATTTTCTGTAAAATGGACGGTTTTCGAGATATTCGCCATCAAAAATTTAAAATGGCCGCCATTTTGAAAAATTTCAACGAAAAAATTTTTTTTTATTTTTTATAGTTGAGTCTTTATAGCATAAATATTCATGCCAAATTTCAGATCAATACAACATTTCGTTCTTGAGATAAAAATTTTTAAGTGAAAAAAACAAAATGGCAGCTATAAGGATAACCGCTGAGTTTTGGACACTTCAAATATGACATTTGTAGTCTCCTAGCATCCAGGTACAATACCCTAAAATTCTCGACACTACTTCTGAAACACCCTGTATAATTGTGGACTTGAGTTGAAAACCGGGCTAAGTGCCAAAATAATCATTCTAAGATAATTGAGAAAATATGTTTTATTCATGTATTTCTATTATATACACCATGCAGGTTGATATCCTCAACAACGCATTCAATGAGTATCGCTCCTATCTAGCACCTGAATATATCCAGGTAAAAACACAAAAACCAAAATTTCTCATCCCCAAAGTCCACAAGCTGCATTTTGGCAAAAACATATTGGGCGTCTTGGAGAAGGAAGCTCCTTTCTTATTCACTCCTATCATGGACCACAGCTTTCAAGTATGGCATTTGACAAATACGTACTCGATTCCAGGATAACACAAGTTCTGAAATATATTGATAGAGGATTGGCATGGGCAGTTGTAATGAGCCCAGCTACACAAGCTGCCCTACTGGCCAGCCATGATAGTGGTAGATGAGGACGGCCAATATTATTAGAAACGTAAGTCATCGAAATGATCTACTTGAACTATACTCTGGATAGTCAGCTATTGCATTTATTGTTTCATTGCCTACTATCAATTATTTATCCACTTCATATTGTACAATAGTTACAAAATGGAAATGAACCTAGAGAGGCTTGTTTGAAGTCCAATCTGTTCTTAATTCAATGTATGCAACTTTCCAGCTCTATGCTTGTTAACCCTGCAAAGGTACACTGGGGAACTGAGTGTCCCATGGGAATTTCTTTTTCCCAGTACTCAGAAGTTGGCAGCCCTACATCCTTCAACAGCAGTGACTTTTAGTTGTTCGCTATGCTCTTTTAGTTGATGTCATTGTTGTGCTAGAAAGACGTTCCACTTGCTAGATCTACAGTGTTTGGGGCATACTTCTTAGTTGTCCACGCTCCCACCATCAGAACATGGCCCTGGGCTAGAGTCCTTTGCTCGGGAGCTCTCTATCAACTTTCCACACGCAATCATCCCGAGCTTGCCATCGCGCTCGCCGCGTCAGCAAGAAATGCAGATGAAAATCATGAAATGTGGGATTACCCCCAATTTCGAGAGTTCAAGAATCAGCCATACCACACAACAGGTGCCCTATACGGCCAAGCCGTGTATCAGGAACTCAACTGTGCCAGTCATCAAGAAACAAGATCCGACGAAGCAAACAACGTGGGCAAACGCTACAGAGACAACCTCAATCAAACCCAAGGATCAAGATCCCAACTCCCTCCCGCCTCCACCGGCGCTCCCGCAGGATCCCGCTTCTAGCCGCATCCCCCACTCCCCTCCTTCTGAATCCTATAGATTAGAAAAAATAAGGATGAAAGATGTCTAAGAACTTTGTGACCATCACCAAGGGAAGCTCTGATTTTCCTCAACTGGCGGAAGAAGTCAACAACGGGCTCCGCGAACTCAACTTTATTCAAAGTATTACCCAGATCTCTGGCTTGTGATCTCGATCTGTGAGGAGCACATGGAGATTAGGGTTCTTTCTTCCTATTAATTTTTAAAAGCATCAAGCCAATCCCTATTTAAATGTGAAGTATATGTAATTAATGTTTGATTATTTGTGAACTCAGTGTTGCTAAAGAGTTCTTAATTGTTATTTATTCCCATAAATATATTTTTAATACTGAAAGAAATTTATAAGAAATCTGGACCATGCGCAAGCCCAGCAGAGACGAAAAGGACCTGCCTAATTAATTATTGGAAATAATTAATTTACTCTACAAGACCTTCAAGAACATCATTATAGTGAGTGTGAAAAATTTGTCTTAAATGAGCTCATTTTTTAAGAAGGCCTTTAACAGTGAATTGGGGAATTGATCAAAGTGCTTTACTACTACTGTCCATCTCAATGCCCATAACTTTCCAGCTCTCTTTCTCTGCTATTACAAGTCTTTCACATTCTTTGAGTACCTCTGGGCACTCCAGTGTTCATTTCTGACTGTTTCTGCATGCTTCTGCTATCTAGTTGACTCATATGGAACTAATTGAACAGTTTATAGAGTTCAGTGCCACCAGTATCACCAACGGCTCGTCAATGCATTTTTGTATAATTTTTTACATTTAGAATATTGATATTCTACACATGTATGATTTTTTTCTAAATGATATATATTCTGATATAGTCAATAAGCATGAAAAACACATGAAATTTGTTCCAAATAGTTATCAAATGATCACTAAATTGAGTGTACATTGCAGTGCCCATTCATAGTCATGAGTTGCTATTCAACACATGTTGTATATTTTGAGGTTAGGAGTCATTTTTCGTCATGAAGCTGTGTTGGATTTATTTTTACTTATAACTTCGCAAATAATGAACTATTACAAGTAAGTATACATATTTACTATCTATTATTCAATTATTTTCCTGAAATTCGGTAAGAAATTGCTGAAAATCATGAAACTAAATCAACAGTCCACTATCAATACCGATACATAGTCTACAGTACTATGATCACTGTTATAAACCTTACCAAAAGCATTAACAATTTTTTTTAAATCTGAATAATTTATTTAAACATGGCTGAAACTATATTTTTAGATTCAGATTCTCCAATCGATTATTTCAGTAAATATATAACTGAGGAGTACATTGAATTGATAGTGGAAAAAACCAATATGTATGCTCTGCAGAAAGGCCACAGTTTCTACCCAACAAATGCTGCAGAAGTTTCGGCATTAATTGGTCGGCACATCTATATGTCTGTGCTCAAATTCCCTAGAATAGAAATGTATTGGAGGCATGCCCTGAAAGTTTCATTTTATATCAGGGGAGTACCACTGAAATCAATCAGGCCTCTGTAAAGGCATTCGGTTTAGGAGCCTCTGTTGTTCTTCACCTTGTAGAGAATGTGAGGAAAGTGAACCACTTTTTGTACTGTGATAACTTTTTCACAACATATAATCCACTTGAGGTGTTGAAAAAAAAAATCCATATGGGCAGCAGGCACATGTAGGATAAACTGGTTTGGAAAAACACAGTTCTTGAATGACAAGGAAAGTCAAAAGAAAGGTAGGGGATACTCCCAAGAACTTACTAGTCGCGATGGTAACATAGTTTTGTGTAAGTAGACAGACAATAGGTCTGTTGTATTAGCATCTAATTTTGTGGTGTTGGAGCAACTGACGAAGTAAAGAGGTGAGATAAGCAATCAAAGAAAGAGGTGAAAGTTGTAAGACCTGAGGTAGTAAGGCAATATAACAATGGAATGGGAGGGGTTGACAAATTCGATCAAATGATTGCACTTTATAGAATTTTCATAAAGAGCCATAAGTGGCCATTACGAATGTATTTCCATGCCATTGATATGGCTTGTGTCAATTCTTGGCTTGAGCATAAGGTCTCTAAAGAAGCAAGAAATGAAAAATGCTGTGATCTGCTGGAATTTAAATTGAGACTGGCAGAATCACTGATAAAGTGTAACAATACTGTAAGCAAAAAAAGGGGTTGGCCATCCTTAGATGTGGAGCAGATGCCCTCCACATAAAAAAAACAATCAGTAGAGGAAAGGCCTATCCCTGAGGTCTGGAAGGATAATGTGGATCATCTGCCTGAGTATGACTCAAAAAAAGATGCCACAAGGTGTAAATATGCAGGTTGCACTAAGAAGACACATGTCTTCTGCAAAAAGTGTATGGTGCATCTTTGTTTTGTACCTGGAAGAAATTGTTTTTCGAAATTTCATTAGTAGAATGGGATTATATTGTAGGATAATTATATTGCCTAATTAATTATTGGAAATAATTAATTTACTCTACAAGACCATCAAGAACATCATTATAGTGAGTGTGAAAAATTTGTCTTAAATGAGCTCATTTTTTAAGAAGGCCTTTAACAGTGAATTGGGGAATTGATCAAAGCGCTATATAAATTTATTCAAGTTTAAGAAATCCGCAATGTGTTGACTATTATCATATAAGTTATAAAAACTCTTTTATGAATTTATTGATTTATGTAGGAAGCTTATTTCCATGCACGGCATGAACTCATGAACCCTGAGATTTTTAAATTGTTATTTTTATTAATTACTATTTGTTCATTGATCAAAGTATGTCCTGTTAAATCTACAGACCGAACAGGTTTTAAGTTGTAGAATTCTGAATTGACTTGAAGTCCATGTATCAGTATTAAATACACATATATATTTTTAAAGTTCACAACTGTGAATGCTAATAAACCTTGTGAGAATTATTAAAATATTAAAGAATTTATTTATATTGGAATTATAGATATAAGAATATTTTATATATATTATTTTATGGGAATCTATTTTATGTTTATGTCAGCATACAAAATCTTAGAAGTTTTTATTATATCCTAACTCATCTCGTGATATACAGTTTGAGCTGTCTCGGTACCAAGAAAAAGATATTCTGCAGCAAATAAAATCAGTGAATCAATTAATATTGATCTTATTAAGAGCATTCATTACTTATCATCCTTTGATGATAGTCATACTATTCCGCCAGAAAAATCATACTTTTTCATTGCATAATGTATACTAAGGTATACAGATCCCAGTGTACCTTTTGTGTCATTTCTATAATAATACTGCTTATATCCAATATGTTCATTTATGGTATTCTATAGACTCTAATTATCTGTTATTATCATTTATAAGTAGTGCTGTTATCATTTCACATTACCGGTATCAATATAAAAATGGACTTTCTAGAAGTTGAAGAAATTGAAACAGAGTTGTTTAGAATTGAATCTGATTATGAACTTAGTGAAAAATAATGCTAGTGATAAATCAGATGATGAGGAAGTTGAAGAAGCCTATGAGAAACAAGATGAAGAACCAGATATTTTTACTCCAGATGTGTCTGATGATGAATATGCTCCAAATTTCCCTGATGAAGAGAGAAGTGAAGATGAAGAACAAGAAGACAATAGAAGGAAACAGAAAAAAATGAATCCAGAACAACCCCAGGAACCTCAGCCAAGCTGTTCAAGAACGCCAGTCAATGAGAATCCAGCATCTATTCATGAAAAAGAACTTTCTCAACCTTCACAGATTCCAAGCTTTGTTATTATTCCCAAGAAGAACTTGAGAGGGAAGAACAAACATAAGTGGTCTGCTTTTCCACAAATCAAAGCAAAAATCAAACCAGTTTTATCATAACCAAAAGTAAACAAAAACAGCATTCGCAACTGCCTTCCACAACTTTTAAACAAACACAGCCTCCTGCATCAGAAATCAGGCCAGGTCGACTTCAGCACCATGAAGGGGAGTTGTCACAAGTTAAATATCTATAGTAATAGTATTGCAACCCTATTGTTATAGAATATAGCTGACTATGCATTGTCTTCTTTATGTCTCAATTAATTATTTTCAGTTAGTTCTACTCAAACTCTTGATGAGAGCACTCGGCTCCCGAAATTCTTTAATTCGGTATTTTCTGTAGTTGTAGTGTTAATAAAGTTTCAATTTTTAAAAACTCAGTCATGTCGTCCAATCACTTAACTGGAAACTCATAGTGAAAGTGACTCATCTTCAAAATTTCAAAATCTACCACTCAACTACAAAATTATTCTCCAACGAGAAAACAAAGTCAAGTGTTATCAGAGTAAACTCAAACTTTCAAAAATTTCTTCAACAAGAACTTAACTTTCACCAGTGTTAATAAGTGTTTAATCTTAATCTTAGGACTATGTTATCTGAGTACGTTGTCACGAATTCTATTGATTGTGAATGGGGTATAGCAATGCGAGATGCAATGCAAGATATAAAGGAAACTTTAACGACGGGTATTGATAAAGTTGTTACTCAAATGCATTCCCTTTCTGTACAGCAAACGCAAGAACATAGTGTGATATCAAGTAAGGTTGATGTTTTGGCCGATAAAGTATCTCAGTTGTGTGATCATTTCCTTTCAAACTTATCCGAGTCGTGGAAACCTTCTAATGCTGTGAATTGTCCATGTGTCCTTTCTTCTTCTCTCCCAATCGTTTCTTTGACCGCCCAATCTGCTGTTACTTCTATGATTCGAGCATGTCGAAATGTTTGTGCTGTTGCTGATTTTTCAAATTATGTTCGTGTCCTTCAATTTGGATGTTTGAAATCTAATAATGTGTGTAGTGTTTGGATTTATCCATATTTCAGGAATATTAAGGAATGTGTTACTACTCTTGGCAAGCATACTGGAATTGAGAATCTTGTTTTTGTATTCGATGCTAAAGCTTCTGTTTATCTGGATCCTACCGCAACTGGACTTTCAATTTTTACACTGCACTCTCGACATGAGTTACTTGATCCAATTTATCGTCAAGGATTCATTACCCTCCCTCAATTTGATTATAGTGAAACTCGATTTGGCAGGTTAATTTACAACATTTGTGAACAAGCTCCAAACTCTGATAGACTGCTTGGTATGTTGACGCATGAGCTTGGTAACTGGATGGTTGATTTAATGCGATGCGTGACACTTCCGTGGTCTTTAGTAGCCCAGCAACATTATAACGCTATCTTGAATGGTGAAGGTATTTTTGGAAAACAATTTCCATTTACACCCAAAGAATCATCCATTGTAGGAAACCTGATAAAACAATTTCGTGTTGGTAGGCATGCTCATTTAATTGAACGTACGTTGTTGAGATTTTAAAGACAATTGCAAGGCAAAGTAATATTTCCGTGTTTGATGGCTGCTGATAGACGCAAGTATCATTCTGGTATATGTCATGTAAGAGAAAACGTTGTCTCTGTTGAAGGTTATATCGGTGAAGAAAAAAAATATTACGATTATTTGAACATTATTACTGATTTTATTTTTACTTTAAAAGTCAAACCAATACATTGAACTCAAACGTTTTTCTTAAGGCATGTTACAGAGACAGAGTTCAGTTCAGAGTCACCTGTGCCTTGCCAACCACACATATGATTATTTAGTCTATTTCATTGATTCCAAACAACACGCCCCCTCAATGAAATAACCCAAAGAAAAAATTGATCAATCAAAAAAACAAAGTAAGTTATAGGAAAATTAACATAGTTCAAAACATCTTAATTATTAAAAAATATTATTTCTAAATTTATCAATCAAAAAAAAACAAAGTAAGTTATAGGAAAATTAACATAGTTCAAAACATCTTAATTATTAAAAAATATTATTTCTAAACTTGACAAAAAGTTCCTTTCCCAAGGGTTTTGTTGAAACCCCCTAGCAACTAATCTAGCCTTGTACTGAATGTTACCCTTCTCATCATTTTTAATTTTAAATACCCATTTGCTATCAATAATTTCTTTGTTTTCTGGTACAGTATCTACCTCTGTCCAAGTATTATTCTCTTTCAAACATTTAGTTCAGTTTTTACTGCCTCCAACCACTTTACAGAATTGTTTGATTTCATAGCTTCAGAAAATGTAAGAGGCTCATCTATGTAGACTAAGATAACTGGTTTCATAGTCTTTCAACCACACTGGTTTTTTAATCACTCTTTTCTCTCTCCCTCTTATTTCATTACTTTCATCCATCATTTCTTCTCCACTTTCTTCATTTACTTCTACTTCATTGATTCCATCTTCAATATCATTTGTTTCAATCTCAATACCCTCAGCTTCACTTGTATCAGTTTCTTCTACTTCATTATTTTCAATTTCTTCAACTTCATTTATTTCAGTTTCTTGTACTCCATCATTTTCAATTTCTTCAAATACATTGTTTGGATCATTACCTTTTGCGATTCCCTCAATGTCAAAGCCTTGATTTATCTTGAATACTTTGGGGTCAGAATACTTTTCACCTTGGTTAGATTGCTCAACATTTGAAAAAATTACATCCCTAGAAATAATTATTTTCCTCTTATCAGCATCCCACAACCGATAACCATTTTGCAAATATCCTACAAACGTTAGCTTCTTGGTTCTACTGTCAAGTTTCTTAAGATTACCTGCAACATGACTGTATGCTATACTTCCAAAAATCTGTAGTCTTGATAGATCTGGTTTTTTACCGTACCACTTTTCAGCTGGAGTACAATCAAGAGTACATGTTGGGCTTCTATTAACAATATAAGCTGCTGTCCTTACAGCCTCACCCCACATTTCCTTTTTCAATCCTGAATCAAACAAAAGTCCCCTAACCTTTTCTAGCAATGTCCTATTGATTCTTTCTGCCTTTCCATTAATTCTGGAGTGTATGGAATGGTGAAATCCATGAAAATCCCTCTATTTTGACACCAATCCTTGATTTATTACTAGAATATTCCCCACCATTATCACACCGAAATTTTGAAATTTTAGAATGCCATTTTGCCTCTACTTCAGCTACAAATTGTTTCATTATATCAAATACCTCACTTTTATTTTGAATAAGAAATACCATGACAAAATATGGAATAATTATCAGAAATAATTATAAACTCAATGCCAACATCAGGTGTAGACTGCAAGCCAAAATCGGGTTTGATGCGTTGTCTTTTGGCATGCCAAAAGCCAACCGTGGCATAGTGTGGACGCCGCTTAACACTTTGGCTCCTGTGTGTACCAAATTTGGACACACTTGATACTCCCTGTGCCCTGTGTGTACAATTTCTGGACATAGCAGCATTCCAAGCTTCTGTGACCAGATATGGTAACGTTTGAGTGCATTCCAGTAGGCTCTATCATTCATACCAGGTCTGGGAAGTACTAAAATGACATTAGGTTCAGAATCGGTTGGCAACACTGTCTGTAGTCTGCTTTCAAAAATAGGTCAGTCACAGCATTTGGTTTGGTTGTCGGTTATTCGAAACAGTTTGTTTTATCTCTTTCTCAGTTCAAAATGTGACTCTATCTGCTGTATGAGCTCAAATTACTTAGTAATACTTATAGAATTTTTATTCAAATGTGATAAACACTTGAAAATTCACTTCTACTTTCTATATTCAATATTTATTAGCCTTGGTGAATAGTTATATCATTTCTAGGTTAAGTAATACATTACAGACCAGATATTTTTGTTTCTTGGATGATATTATTGATATATCTTGTTTTTCTCTAGATATTTGACATTGAATCTGTGTGCCATCATGTCTACCAATTTGAATGACAGTGAAATTCAAAACTATTTGTTCTCACATAACAATGACAGTGAAAGTCGAGACAGAGAGTCATTTGATGATTCAGATGAAGATCCTGATTTTGAAGATCCACCACAAAAAAGGTTTTGTGGAGTTCCCAACAATGCAGGTAATAATAATAACAATATTATACAGTGTAATACCAGTTCAGACTCTAGTTCTAGAGCCAAGTAATGAAGCCTAATATGATGCCATGCAGCCTGACAAAAGATGCCAGCCATGTGGTGAACAAATCTTCATGAGTGAGTGCGTGTATATTGTGGGCCCATACAAATGTGAGAGACTGGTATAACCCCTCACACGTGGCGCCCGAACAGGGAAAATAGTACACCATCCAACCACACAATGGATACCACACCAGTTCAGTTGCTTGGACTCTTGGAGGATACCTGTGTGTTGTTGAGTAAACCTGATGCAGCTCCCGATATAGGAGTGGCAGACGCTATGACCTACTGGTCAAAGCTCGGCTTTATAGTTAGCTCAAACAGTAGTGGTTCTGTGAAGAGTGATTTGTTTGAATTTGTTCTTGAGATGAGCGGAATGTTCCTCAGATCTTACGGGGTAGTCATTGACACAAAGAAGGAGGTGCCTCCTGGCAGGCTTTGTGAGGCTTTGGGAGTATTGGGTTCTATGTATGGATTGCAAAGGGTTTTTGATGTTGACATCGTTAGTTACATCAATCAAAGAAACCCACATGGCGAGGGACTCTTCAATCTCGCATAAGTTGAGTCTCCCAGTGGTATCTTTGGAGGTCAGATGGAAACGACTGTCACTATCCGTCAGTCAGCTCACCGATACCTGGTTCAAGTTGGTGACGATGTAGTGAATATGGCGGTGCCTGCGGATGTACAGTGTGCTTGCCTGAGAATTTCGATGCCGGCAACCTTCGCGGAAGTAGTTAATAACGTTTTTCAGGCTACAGAAGGTACAGCTTGTGTTGTAGAGCAGAATGAGGTACCTATTGCTTGCCCAGGGGTGGTGTTGGTGAAGAAAGACGATGCCTTAAGGGGAGTTAAACATGAAATTTTTGAAAAAATATCAATTTTTTGTTTTTGAGTTCATATGATAGTTTGAAATTCCCGCTTTTCAATGATACCTGGATCACATCTCTATGACGATGGGAAGTATTTTTAATATTTTTTTAAAAAAACTATTACATGCGTCAAAATATGCTCTTATAAGTTTGAGTAGGTATTCATGGCAGCAGGACGTTCTCCGGAATAAATTCTTCAATGATTTGTATTTATTATTGAAAGTACATAATATGATTCACTCTTTTCAAGCTTGTGATGTTGGTACTGTATTCTTTTCGTAGACAAACCAGCTGGTTTGGGATTTTGGTTATGTTTGTGTTGTGAAAATGTGAAATTATTGCATATTGTAGTGTTTGCAAAATTTTATTCTGAATATCAGTATTTTTCATCAGTATATTTATTATAAGTATTAGTGAAAATGCCTAGATGTGAGAGAAGGTTTTCAAGAAAAGAAGAGGTGGGTTCAATTACAGATCTAGTACATCATCCACAAACAATTCTTCAAGATCAGAGGTTCTTGCTCAAGCTGAGCCATCAAAACATTCATCTTCCTACACGAAACTCAGTGATAAGTTGTGGGATATGAAAATGACAGTGATTTTAGATACTGTATTATGATTTGAAACAATTTAGTAATACACTACAGACAATAGGTGTATGCCGTTTTTGTAAACATAACCTTATTATTTCGTCAGAGACAATCTCAGGTTTAGCTTGCAAAATAAAAATATTTTGCCCATCTTGTTCTGCTAGTGCTGACATGGTAAACAGTAATAAATCAGTGATACAGGGGAAAATGATTCCCAGAAGAATATTTATGATATAAATGCTAGGTTAGTATATGGACTTAGATGTATTGGAAGAGGTCAAACATCAGCAAAGACTCTATGTGGAATCATGAATCTTCCTCCTCCCCCAGGCCGATACCACGAATATGAGTTACATTTAGGCTCTGTGATGAGCAGTGTGTGCAAAAGTCAATGAAAGATGCTGTTGAAGAAGCAGTTGACAGGACCAGTAGTAGAGATTTGTGTGTTGCAATAGATGGATCATGGCAGAGGAGAGGTCACACTTCATTGAATGGATTGTGTCCATGACATCTGTTGAGACAGGTAAAGTGATTGACATATCTTATTATCAAAGTATTGTCTATGTCCACAGAAGAGCAATAATATCATTTGGATGAATGCAAAGCCAATTATATGGACTTCTGGAGGTATGGAAGTTGCTGGGGCATTAGAGATGTTTAGAGATCTCAGAATCAGTAAATGTCAGATATATTTATTACCTGGGAGATGGCGACTCCAAGGCATTTCAGGCTGTTTGTAATGCTCAGCCCTATGGTCCAAATATTGAAATAAAAAAGCTTGAATGCATTGGGCATGTGGAGAAGAGAATGGGCACCAGACTGAGAAATTGAAGGCTCAACATCGAAAGCTATTGATGGCAAGACACTTGGTGGAAAAAATAGACTGACTGATACTGCTATTCAGAAAATTCAAATTTATTATGGACTTGCCATCAAAAGAAATGTTGAAAGTGTAAGTGCCATGCATCAAGCAGTGTGGGCACTTTATTTCCATGTATCATCTAGTAATGAAGAACCCAAGCATCAACTATGCCCTGATACAGATGATACATGTGTAAATTTAGAAAAGCTCAGAAGGAAGGAACTTTTTATGACCATAATTGTCACTTTCATTTACCAACAATTATCATGAATGAGATCAAGTACATATTCAGGGACCTATCAGATAAGAAGCTGCTAGAAAAGTGTATTCGAGGAAAGACACAAAATCCAAATGAGAGCCTGAATAATGTTATATGGACTGTTTTGCCTAAACGGGTTTTTGTAGGGATTGAAAGTTTACATTTTGGTGTATATGAGGCTATTACAAGATTCAATGATGGGAACAAGAACAAAATACAGCTGTTTGAAGAAATGAAATTCATCCCTGGAAGTCACATGATGGATCCCATGAGGAAGCTCGACGAAGAACGGATCCAAAAAAGTGAGAGGAAATTCAATGACATTGAAAAAAAAATTAGACAGAAAAGAATTCTATCAAGGAGAAGGCTGGAAGACCAATATCAAGAGGCAGAGGATCCTGAAGCTGCCAAGTTACAGTGCTGGAGGCTACTGAATGTGAGTTTTACAAGTTTTGTTACTTTCAAAACAATTGCACGCATTTCTCTGTTTTCCCCGCAAATTAAAAATTTTCAACTTTAATGTACCTTTTCTCAGCTTCTATTTAAGATAAACACTTGATTTTTTTTTAAAAAGATTCAGTATCACTAGGATTGCAAACTGAATGTAGGATTTTTCAATATTTCCATACAGAATAAAATAAATATATATTTAGGTGTAATTTATTTGGAAAAAATCATCATTCAGGAAAAAAATTGTGAAAAATACAATTCAATCACATGAAAATGTCACACATTTAAATTATAGAAGAAAAATGGATCTTTCAAATAAAAAAAAATCAAGTCTCTATGTTTAATGGTAACAGAGAAAAGGTACAAAATGTTAACATGGAGTAAGATAGGATGTTCGACTCCCCTTAAGGTTTCGAAGGTGTATTCCAAACGTCACGGTGGTATGCAGTGTGGAGATCTTGTCCTGTGTGACGTCCGGCAGTGCCTGCATGCCTACGACTTGCATCGGGACTGATGTCTCACCTCTATTCAATGATGGATGCACGGCGAGGGTTTTGGAGCAGCTGAAACCATTCGTCGAAGCATTTCAGGTGTATGGAGGCGAGTTCCCAGCCTCGGGAGTATTAGTGAGATTGACCAACTCACTAATTCGGTTGAGTTTGTGTCTGGGACTCTAAGGAACACCGTATTTCTCCGATGGAGGTTCTCATGAATGTCTGGGGACAGCAAGTGATTGACACGTGGCATCCAGTGAACAGGGACTCAAGGAAAACAGTGGAGCCTACATTACTTAAAAATATTATTCTTTACAGGAGGAACAACAATTTTGAGACAAAATAATTAATTTTTATTTTCAGGAATTAGTCTGTATTCAGCGAACTTCAAGCCTCCATTACTTATTATTTTTTACAGGAGGATCTGCAATCTGGAGGCAGTAATTAATATATTTTTATTTCAGAAATTGGGTGTGTATCTGGTGAACTTTAAGCTAACTGCTTACATTACTTACTTGTGTTATTTAAAAATAAGTTATAACCAAGGTCGAACAAGTCTTATGCATGTAGTGTATAGCCCAAGATTACACCTGATTTTTATTTTACTGTTTCCCTTTAATGAGCAGATTTTTCAAACGGCTTTTAATAGGTTGTTCTTGTTCAATTATAAATGAACATACCCGAATCAGCACTATTCAAGCTTTATTAAACTTGAACCAAATATTTATTTTGTTAATGTGTTTATATCATGTGTTTGTTTGTTTAGCACACCATGTGCATAAGTCGGCCGCATATAACCTACCGATTATTGTCGCGTATAATGTTCTAGTTTCATGCTGTGGTTATTGATTATAATAATTATTTTCCAAATAACCTGCAAGTATAATCCAAACGTACGCTTTGCACAACACTGCACTACTTCGCTTCTTAATAATCCACTACAAGATCATCGACCTTTCATATCCTCATTTATTCACTGATTTTCAACCAACTCCAATGGCTACCACACAACACAAAATCGAAGTCACTTCAGATGATGATATACCCTCACAAAGAAGCCTGCCATGCCCAGTACTAAGAAGTACATCAGTTAACTTTAATTTGGGGGCTGGAGAGGTTATTTCATCAGCCCAAATTGGACAAAAGTCGACTACTTAATGCTCCTAGGCTAACAACTCCTGAAGCTGCCCTAGCCATCCTTCTAAATGCCATGAAAAAACAAAATGAAGATTTCAAGACCGAAATGAAGATGCAATTTTTGCAGATAAAGGAGGATATAGTGGATGGTATAAGTTCGGAGATCAGACAACACAAACCAGACTTTAAAGCTGAATTTTCAGAATTAAAGCAGGAAGTGAGCCAGATAATAGAGTCTATGAATAAGCAGGATGAAAAAAAACACACTATCAGACGTTAGGTTAGCTGAAGTTAGAAAGATGCAAACTAAACATTCCCCTCAAGTGAATCAAATGGAAGTAAGTTTGACTCTAACCAACAATGTATACTGCAGTTTTGACTCTATTTGTGAGTTAAAGGGGCAATCAGCTCAAACTCTTGTAGGCCCTATGAATTACAATCCTAGTTGTAGTAAGGATGAGTCAAAAAGGGGTAGATACACATCTTGCATGAATAGTTGCAGTTATGAAAGGGCAAAAACAGTTAAGTTTGAAAATACAACAAACCTCAAAAACAATCAACACAGAATAAATTGTCGTTTCTCTCACCAGGTACCCAAAAAATATCATAAAGGTATTTTTCAACAAAATAAATACAATAGTTATTTTATTTCCACAAATCAAAGCAACAATCAAACCAGTTTTATCATAACCAAAAGTAAACAAAAACAGCATTCGCAACTGCCTTCCACAACTTTTAAACAAACACAGCCTCCTGCATCAGAAATCAGGCCAGGTCGACTTCAGCACCATGAAGGGGAGTTGTCACAAGTTAAATATCTATAGTAATAGTATTGCAACCCTATTGTTATAGAATATAGCTGACTATGCATTGTCTTCTTTATGTCTCAATTAATTATTTTCAGTTAGTTCTACTCAAACTCTTGATGAGAGCACTCGGCTCCCGAAATTCTTTAATTCGGTATTTTCTGTAGTTGTAGTGTTAATAAAGTTTCAATTTTTAAAAACTCAGTCATGTCGTCCAATCACTTAACTGGCGCCCGAACTTACGTCACAGAAAGTTTTATCGTTGTATCCATCCACGTTCATTAAACTCGGATACAAGACCTTTTATCTTGTGCAACGAAAAAACTTTGAGTTTCACCTCTTCATCCATGAACCAACCCATATATTTTTCTCCAACGAGAAACTCATAGTGAAAGTGACTCGACTTCAAAATTTCAAAATCTACCACTCAACTACAAAATTATTCTCCAACGAGAAAACAAAGTCAAGTGTTATCAGAGTAAACTCAAACTTTCCAAAATTTCTTCAACAAGAACTTAACTTTCACCAGTGTTAATAAGTGTTAATCTTAATCTTAGGACTATGTTATCTGAGTACGTTGTCGTGAATTCTATTGATTGTGAATGGGGTATAGCAATGCGAGATGCAATGCAAGATATAAAGGAAACTTTAACGACGGGTATTGATAAAGTTGTTACTCAAATGCATTCCCTTTCTGTACAGCAAACACAAGAACATAGTGTGATATCAAGTAAGGTTGATGTTTTGGCCGATAAAGTATCTCAGTTGTGTGATCATTTCCTTTCAAACTTATCCGAGTCGTGGAAACCTTCTAACGCTGTGAATTGTCCGTGTGTCCATTCTTCTTCTCTCCCAATTGTTTCTTTGACCGCCCAATCTGCCGTTACTTCTATGATTCGAGCGTGTCGAAATGTTTGTGCTGTTGCTGATTTTTCAAATTATGTTTGTGTCCTTCAATTTGGATGTTTGAATTCTAATAATGTGTGTAGTGTTTGGATTTATCCATATTTCAGGAATATTAAGGAATGTGTTACTACTCTTGGCAAGCGTACTGGAATTGAGAATCTTGTTTTTGTATTCGATGCTAAAGCTTCTGTTTATCTGGATCCTACCGCAACTGGACTTTCAATTTTTACACTGCACTCTCGACATGAGTTACTTGATCCAATTTATCGTCAAGGATTCATTACCCTCCCTCGATTTGATTATAGTGAAACTCGATTTGGCAGGTTAATTTACAGCATTTGTGAACAAGCTCCAAACTCTGATAGACTGCTTGGTATGTTGACGCATGAGCTTGGTAACTGGATGGTTGATTTAATGCGACACGTGACCCTTCTGTGGTCTTCAGTAGCCCAGCAACATTATAACGCTATCTTGAATGGTGAAGGTATTTTTGGAAAACGATTTCCGTTTACACCCGAAGAATCATCCATTGTAGGAAACCTGATAAAACAATTTTGTGTTGGTAGGCATGCTCATTTAATTGAACGTACGTTGTTGAGATTTTCAAGACAATTGCGAGGCGAAGTAATATTTCCGTGTTTGATGGCTGCTGATAGACGCAAGTATCATTCTGGTATATGTCATGTAAGAGAAAATGTTGTCTCCGTTCCCTGTGGTGTTGAGGTTGACATTGGTCATGCTCTTTTCCATCCGTGTTGCGCCCCATCTCACACAAAGCATGTTGATTTATCTTTTCCTGATCTAATTCTTCAATTGAGAGATTTGGAAGACGTTCATTCTGCCCAATTTGCTTTCATGAACTGCCTGGTTTGCCGTTTTCCCTGCTCTGTACCGTAAATTGTTTGTTTTATCGTAAGTTCGATCTAACGAACCCTTCATAAAGACAACGTTTAATAAAAAGGACAAACCCAAATTTTTCAAAGTGAAATACAATAAGGAAACTCAATTAGCTACTAATCCAAGAGCAATTCAGAAAAGACCCTTCAAACTTCACCCAAATCAAGTGAAGCGAGCTCGAAAGAAAAAGAAATCAACTAATTTATCTGTTTCAGGTAACAATGTTTCTTCTTCTGATGCTGCTCCTAACACCAGCAAACCCGTATAGATTGACTGATCTAAGTAAAACATCAGGCATCACTCCTATGAAAATTCAGGACTCGTTCATAATAAATGAAACCTTCACATACATGCATAATATTAATGTAAACATGTTGCGTAACGAATTGAATACTATCAAAAGAACAATATTCACTTTGCGTGAACACAATATAGATCAAGGCTGTCTAGACATCATAACAATGCATTTAAAGTACACAGAAACAAAACTAGATCACATCAATATCAGCAAAAATAGGAATAAGCGTGGAATTTTCAATGGACTTGGCTCAGCTATTTCATGGGTAACCGGTAACATGGATGCGAACGACAAAGAAAAATATGACAAAATATTATTTCAAGTTCAGTCAAATGAATACCGCTTACAGCATAATATTGAGAATCAATTTTCAGTAAACAAAAGGCTCATTGACGATTTTAATGCTGATGTGAAAAAGATTCATGGGAATAATTTGAAAATTATAAATTATTTCAAAACTCTCTCAAATGAAACTATGCCTGTACAGCTGAACCAGAAATTTTCCCTTTTATTTAGCTCATTAAGTTTGCTCTTTAATAAAATAAGAGATTTAGATACTAGTTTGGAGTTTTGTAGATTGAATATTCTACATTCTAGTATATTATCCCATAAAGAAATAAATAATATTATTTCTGAATCTAATGTAAAATTGATTTCTGTAGAACCAGAAGTGTTATGGCAATTAGCAAAAGTACACTGCTCAATATATAAAGAATATATATCCTACTTCATTGAATTCCCTTTAAAATCACCTACTTATGAAACCTTCTTCTTATTATCCTACCCTGTATATTGTAATACTGAAGTTACCACCATTCATGAATATCCTTCCCTTATCCTGAGATATGACGAAATTTTATCTGGTAAATGTGAATTTTTGTGTGACAACTATTACTGCAGAAATGTGACAGTGATAAAAAATAAGTGTATAAAAGAAATGTTAGAAGATAAGAAATTAGAACACTGTAAACAATTAAAATGAATGATTCTGCTTCTTTTGTAAAATTCATACCAATTATCAATCAATATCTATTGTACAACATTGACTATTGAAGACCACGATGAATGATAAACAATCAATATTGTTCTAGATATAAGTACATAAGAATCAAAATGAATTTCATAAGGTTGATTACAGTATTACATCTGGTATCATCCGTTAGAGCTCTAAAAGAATCTATCGGAATACCGGATGTTGGAATTATTACAGAAGCTGATCGGATTGTCCTAACTCCCAAGAAATATATATTCTATAACTTACACTTCAATATTCAAAACATGAAAATCAACCATTCCATCTTTGGAGACCACCCATGCTTTGACAACTCAAGTTCGGATCTGGTAAAGTTAATAATAACAGAAGGAAATGATTTCGAAGAATTATTGACTACGCTCCCATCAGAAGCCGGAATCCTTACAACGGAAAAGTGCCAGTCAAACCCAGAGGAATGTGTTCAGGAAGTCATTCGTGGAGCCCGATCTAGGAGATCCTGGGGGGATTCTTTAGTGGTTGGATTAAGCAGTGCTTTCTTCACGTTTGTGTCCAATAGGGACTTAACAAACAAAATTGACAAACTCAGAGAAAGTTTAAAAGTTAATACAGAGGCAGACATGAAATGGAAAATGAATTCAGAGGCTACTCTTGAGTCAATGAGAAATTATTCAGTATCCACCAGCGATTCTTTAAAAAATGAGACATGCAGAAACCAGTTGAGGTTCTCTTTGACAGAGTACTTGTTTCAGATCCAAAGTTACTATACACGAATGAGAGATTTGATAGTTATGTCTTTAAACAATCAAGTTTCTCGTGACCTAATAAGTGTGACAGATCTATTCAATACAGTATTAGCAAAAGATGAGATGAGGGACACCATATACAGACTGAACCCTCATCTGTTTTATGTTCTATCCAACGTTTTCATTTCATCTTACAACAAGCTCACTAGTACCATACACTTTACTATGACTGTACCTCAAATAGAGAGGGATGATGTTTCAATGATGTACAGGGTTTACAATTATGGATGGTTGGAGAATGATATTAGATACAGATACGACGTGCCTACTGAGTATTTCACTATCAAAGATGTGTCCAATAGTTTGATAGTAGAGGCAAGCAAAACTCTTTGCAGAACAGTAGGCACATTGGATCTATGCGACACCGGTAGTTACATCCACTCTCACAAATCTGCATGCATTCAGAGTATATTAGAGAACAAGACAGAGAATTTGAATTGCGAGCTGCTAGTTTCAAGAGTGGAGATAATAGATCAAGTAATTCCGATTCGGTCGGGAATTCTCGTTTACGGGAGGAAAGTGGTTGAAGCTGGAATCTTGATTAAAGGACACCCCAACATTCAATTTAAAAGGAAACAAAATGAATCATCTATTCACTTCTATAAATATCAAAAGAATCAATTCATCAAAATTGACAATACTTATTACAAGGAGAAAGCCAATGCTGAGGACATTAAAATAATTTCCCGGGCCCCTTCATATCATGAGAAGAAAGATGTTGATTTCGATGTATTAGGAACAGAATTTAGAGAAGACACAATGAAGCACATTGAGATGAAAATCGGAAAACTGAGAGATCAAAGATTGGAATACTACTGAAGCGCTTATCTACCTTCTCCAGGAAAGGTCGATTTGATCTCTATGATTTTTATAGGAGCATTTATAATCCTCCTTACAATCATCGCCGTATTAGTTCTGTATATTAGGGTGACAAGAAAATGGAGTTCTAACAAGAAAAGGAGAGCGGCCGCAAGGATTGGGGGAGAGGAGCAGATGAACCTAGGAGCATTTCTGTAATATTTCATAGTTGATTAGAATAGTTAAGAAATAAGTGCCTTATATAACAAGTCAATTTAGTCTTCCTTTTTAATGTACTTAAGTGCATCTTATAAGATCAATAACCTTAATAAATGATCGATGTACTGTACCATAGATTATAGCAAATATTATTTTAATATCAATATTTTTTATAGAATAGACATATATATAAAAAGACTAATAGTCAAGACCCAGTCATGGCATCTAGAAAGAATTGTCCTAAATTCGAGAAAAGTAGAATTTGTTCCAAAGGAGTGACTTGTCCTGATAAACATAAATATGATAATCAAGCTACTGTATCAGATTTCAACTTAGAAAAAGCATTTGACATGGTTATGGCAAGGTTAACTCGAATAGAAGAGAAGCAAGAACATATAAGAAAAGAATTAGATAGTTTCAAATATGGGGTATCATTAGTAAAGAGTTATGAAACTGCAGATCAGTTGAAGGATATAAATAAGAACTTAAAGTTGGTTTGCGATACCAATACACGTTTATCACAAGAGACAGAGGCATTAGTAAAACAATTGGTTAGGATAAAAGTAACAGTTGAAGAAAATTCTAAAGAACTATCAAAGCTGGGTGTGACAGGGATCCCAACTAAATATGCTCTCCAAAATAGACCTGGCCCACAAGGGTCTATAAGAGAAAGAGCAGAAGGAGCCACATCCAATCCATCTTCAAAACAGGCGAGTACAAGTACAAGTATTGACAAAGCTATTATTTTATCAGACAAAAAGAACACTACATTATATCCAAAATCAACTCAATTATTGTATCTTAATAAGTCAGAACAGTTATTCGAACATCCTAAAATACATGAATATTGGGAAAGTGATATATCAATCCCATCTGAAGTTCCATTTCGTAAATTGAAAACAAACTTTTCTTTTGATATTATACATGAAGCAAATATTAAGATTGAACCACTACTAGCAATAGAAGAACTTAGCATTGCAAAAAACTATACTTATTATATTTGGATTTTTATTATATGTTTTATTGTTATTCTTAGTATATTTATTGTATTTAGATTATATAACTTTATTAAATATGTAACTTCTTTACGAAATAATTGTAGAAATGTTAATGTAGCAGCAAATTCGCAAGCCCCAACATTTGTTCTTGGCCTTGCCTCCAAACCCAAAATTCTGATCGCTGAGGACAGCTTCAGTCTAGGGGTGGAGGAGTTAAATATCTATAGTAATAGTATTGCAACCCTATTGTTATATAATATAGCTGACTATGCATTGTCTTCTTATGTCTCAATTAATTATTTTCAGTTAGTTCTACTCAAACTCTTGACGAGAGCACTCGGCTCCCGAAATTCTTTAATTCGGTATTTTCTGTAGTTGTAGTGTTAATAAAGTTTCAATTTTTAAAAACTCAGTCGTGTCGTCCAATCACTTTAACTACAGACAAGGCAGCCGTGCATACCAGCCTTTTTAGTGACATCATGCTGCGCGCGCACCTTGAACAGAACCCCACCGCCCCTCAACTTTATTCCACCAGCCGCTTCATTGATGATCGCTCACAAGGTGACTCAAAAATTCTCCGCCGGTCAAGTTGAAAGGAAATCGAATTCACCGGCAACGTCAGCAGATGAGCAGTCCACACTTCCCAGCAGCTGTAAATGCCACTCAAGCAGATGTACAACCGTGTCTACACCCAGTACAAACTCAATTGCTCACATAGATTTTCAGCTCAACCCTGACGCAGAAACTTCTATCCCTGCTGAAGTTTCAAACATCCAGTTGATTAAATCAGACCAGTTGTTTTCATGGGGGCTAGTCAACAACAGATGCCAAGGATTTGAAGATGAATCATCACCTTTAAACAGTGGAAGGGAGAAGAAGAAATATGGGAAATGGACAATACTGAATGATGACCTGCCTTTATCACCCAATCTCAGCTTCAACTCATCACCAGGAGAGGTGGAGACCACTACAACTTGTGATGTCATCCTACCAGCAACATCAGTGAAGGAAAATAAAGTTAAAAACCCACCATGGCCTTCATCAACATCAATAGCTGAAATATCAACACCAGTGTCAGTTCCTCAACTTTCTAACTGTAAGTAGCATACCTCACCACCTGCAGAACGACCAAAAATCCAGGGACCAAAACATCACCTATATCATCACAGGATTGAACCGGCCTGGAAGAAGAAGAAGCCTCTCCACCGCCATCCTGGATGCCTCAAGTTGCCTTTGCAGACGAGGAGTAAGAAGAAGCCGAGATAGTGGACCAAGAAATATCGGAATCTATCGTTGACTGCCCAATACCAGTATCAACAAGAGCAATCGGATTATCAGTTCAAGATACTTTCGTCAAAATTTCAAAGTCACCTTCCGCCGCCAGAAAGATCCAGGAAATTGATCCTAACTGGCCATATCAAGTTCTGCTGGCTCAGAATGAGCAACAAATAAATAAAATCTATGATATATTCATTTATTAAGATCCAGATTCACAAACAGTTGTAAATGGTTCTCGAATAACCTACAACAGCATGATGAATGTTTGTTTACAATAACGGCTAGTTTCTCAATGCAAACTGAGCCAGCTACCTTATCAGTCAGCTGATAACTGGCGTGTCTGCTTCTGATTGTTGACTGCTTGCTTTGATTTTCAATTTTATTATATCGTTTATTGTACACTCTGACCTGCTGAAAAATCTGCTCATTATTCCCCTATATTTGTTTTGCTTGTTTTCTTGTTTTTATTTGTAAAATTATTTATTTATTCTATATGGCACACCTGAGCACATTTCTTCATTTGTAGCCATCTTATTGGTAGATTTGTTTTTCTGACCAGTGATTGGTCATTAACTGGTCATGTGACCTTTTCTTCCCAAACCTAGCTTCTCAATTTCGGGAAGAAGGAAGAAAGAGAGAGATTAACTGAGCACGCTAATGGAGAGTCGTTTGTAACTCCTTTTTGTATTTTTTGTCATTTTAAATGTTTCATTGTTAAATTTATGTAAGAGTGCTAAATTCAATTAATGTAGAGTTCCCGTAACGTTAGAATTTAATTTGATTGCCAAGTCTCAGTTAAAAAGGAGTTATTAATTTTAAAATCGCGAGCCAAGTAATGAAGCCTAATATGATGCCATGCAGCCTGACGAAAGATGCCAGCCATGCGGTGAACAAATCTTCATGAGTGAGTGCGCGTATATTATGGGCCCATACAAATGTGAGTGATTTATAATATTATTATTTCAAAATCTCTTCAACTCAATTTTCTATGACAAACTGGTATATCGTTTGTGAAAATTCTGACATTACACTGTCCAACTTGAGTCGGGCAACCCTTGGGTGAAAGCACTACATGCTCATCCTTAATAAAATTATAAACTTGAAAAAACTCTTTAAAATTCAAATTATATTGTTTATGGGCTTAACCCTTCATTATCAAATTCATTTATTAATTATTGAACAAACTATATTCTTATATGATTTAGTGAATTTAAATAAATGCAACTTGTCATCACATGTTGTTCCTTAGTGACCCTGTGTTCGACCTTGCTTATAGCTTATTTATTTGCTAATATCATATTCATTTCAGAGGTTAATAGTAACCCATCATCGAGTTACTTGATCTTGAGAAAATATAGTCCAATTAATCCTTTGCCTAATTGTCAGGAAAATAATCTAGTATACTCTAGACATTTTTCCCTATTTCGTGTGACAAGGGTACTTCCCAAAACAGGAGTTAACCCTCAGATAAGTGCCGTCACCGACAGGAGACTGGTATAACCCCTCACAATACATTGCAGCCGCTGATAAATATTATGGTCAACCACAAGACTTGGCCCTGTACTTGAAGATGTAACTTGATCAAAAGGAAACTACAGAATTCCGTGCAGGCAAACTGGGAGTATTATATACGGTGGCAATGGCGATTGCAAAATACCAGGGATCAAAGACAACAGAAAATATCCAAGGGTACATCGAACAGAGTGATCTTCCAATCGTCAACCAGGCTATTGACATTGTGCGCGTATATGGTGGATCGAACACGATCACCACTCAGTCAGTCCACACCCATGATCTCGATGGGCTGAAGAATACTAATCTGATCGAGAAAATCAGTGAAGGAATCAGTTTTGAGAGAAATTATGAACTTCCTAATATTCATGGAGATGTAGAAGAGAACAGAAACTGATATCAGACATGATTGATGATGATTCCACGATCTGTGACTACATCTATTCTATCCCGGACCAGACACTTCTTAGGACATCTCGATGCTTTGGGAAAAGATACCCCGGATTTGACATATTCTAGATTATATTCCTTTCTTAGATTGTGAGTTCAATAATTATAGGGAAAACTACATTTTTTTATTGGTCCCAGTTTGTTTTGTATAAAAATAGTTTTGTAAATATTTGTAATTTCTCAAGAGATAGAGATCCATTTTTCGGATAATGAATTGTGTCCTCCTGGTAATAGGTTGTTCAAAATATCTCCAGTTGTTGAAGCACTAAATCAACTATTTTTTGAATAATTTACTCCTGGTGAAAAAGTTTGTATTGACGAGTCCATGGTGCCGTTTAGGGGGCATACAATTTTAAGACAGTATATAAAAGCCAAAGCTCACAAGTATGAAAATATTCAAATTATGTACCACTGGGGGATACACATGTCGGTTGAAGATTTATTGTGGTAAAGAAGTGAGAGCTGTGGGTATGCCAATGACTGAGAGTGTGGTAATGTCTTTGATGGAGCCTTATTTGGATTCAGGTGGAGAGGTATTCTCAGATAATTTTTACACATCAGTGGGACTAGCTCAGACCCTCAACACCCGGAGAACACATCTAACAGGAACACTTCGAAAAAATAGACGACAAATTCCCAAATCTCTGGTCAACAAAAAACTGAAAAAAGGAGAACTGATAACTATGCAAAGAGAAAATATTATTGTGGGAAAATGGATGGACAAGCGTGGCGTATTATTTTTAACCACAAAAATGGTCCCAGAAATGTTGGAAGTGACAAATAAGCAGGGAAACATTCTGCAGAAGCCATCAAAAATAAATTCTTCAATATAATCAGAGCAAAACCTTTGTAGACTTATCAGACCAAATGTCTTCTTATAATTCCCCTCTTTGACGGAGCGTTAAATGGTATAGAAAAGCTGCATTTGAATTGCTGCTGAATACTGCAATTGTGAATTCCAATATACTTTTTCGTTTGGCTACAGGAAAAAAGATGGACATAACCAAGTTCAGGGAGAGTGTTGTAATTGGATTATGTCCAGATGGACAAATTCCTGTGCCTGTAAATAATAAACATGAGCTTGTAGAAGGAAAACGAGGAAGATGCTCAACTTGCTATCAGAAGCTGTCTAAGAGGTTTGGTAGGAAGTACGCCACAAACAATGCAAAACGAGTGATCACCAAGTGTCCTGGATGTCCAGAAATAAAATATCTTTGTTCAAAATGCTTTTTCTTGACTCATTCAGTCACTCTGAAAAAGTGAGCTATGTATAATACACCAATACATGAAATAAGTAGTTAGGTAGTTAGGCTAGTTGTTAGGTAAGAATATATATCGATAGATTAGGTTGGAATATGTATGGATTAGGTTAGGCTATTATGTAGGGATTTGTGAAAGTGATGCATGGTGGAGACTATATTGAACTGATGTGTGTGATCAAGGAGTTTCTGGAGGAGAAATCAAGGAATGCCAGTATTATGTGAGTACTCCAGAACATAATATTATATTTATAAATGAATTCTGCATGAAAAAGTACATTTATATGTTGTTTGTGTTATCTTTGTACAAAAGTAAGTGTGCCCAGATTTTGTACACACAGGTCTCAGCAACTTGGAAACTGAATATGATTATACACAGCCGGTGTGTACCAAATATTGACACAGCCCAAATTCAAATATTCATTTTTTCAAATTATAAGGGAGACACAAATGATTTCAAAACATATTTTGTTTATAAATTTGAAAAAAAAAATCACTCCAGGCCGGGGGGAAATCTTACCAATGTGGCCCAGGAGCCAAAGTGTTTTAAGGCAGTCAATTTTATGTGGAATGGTTGGCCGGAGGGCGGTGGTCATGGGTGGGGTTCAACCATTTGGCCCCCTTCCACCACCCACAAAACGCCAAACACACCCCCAAGGACTCCCTTAGGGAATGAGTCCTCAATGTAAGTTTAACCAACTGTTTCCTATTCTATTGACCTACATTCTTCACTCACACATGAAAAATTACAATACCTACTGTAATATTACATTTTTTTCTCACATTGGAATCGAATCTTCAATTCGAGATCTATGAAACTTTATAGTAAATATCAGAGTCATCAATAGACGGACAAACTTTTCGACGGAGAATTTTTTTATCGTAAATGATTGTTGCATTGTTCCATGGTGTCACCGAGGCTTGGTTAGCAGAATTAATAGATAAATAGTTTATTTAAATAGAGAATATATATGAAAGTTTAAAATAACAGTTTCAAAATAAAGTTTTATTGAGAACAGATGTAGAATGTGAATTCTAAACTTGTAAGTTATAATTTTTTGGTGACGTGTCTGTAAAATCGACACCGAACCAGGCTTTGTTCTGACTTGTAGTTTTTTCCGGTGGCTTCTTTCTTCTCTAGAAAAATGGCTGGCTATGTGTTGTTGTAAAATTTTGCTCTGAATCATTTTCGTTTATTAATGTTTTAAATTGAGTTTTAAACAATTTATAGTGTTCTATTTTGTTCGTATATTGCTATTTGTGTATTCAAGCCAATAGCCACTGTTTTTCAACTGTAGACTAGATAAGTATTTTAGTTCGTAGTAACTCTAAATAATTAGGCTTATAAGATATAGTTCTTTGTGTATTTGTATAAATTCATCTGAAGATTATAAGTTCATTTGCTCTGAAAACTGGATTTCTCATTCATAGGCGATAGATCCATTCATAATTTATCAAGAATCTATTACATTGGAGCCGACAACTATCCTTAGGTTAATAGGTGTTAAATGCTATTCCAACCGATTTAAGGAAAAATTGGTAGCACGGCACTACTTTCATTGTGAAGAAATTAATTAATGAAGGTGTGATTTTTGTTTACAGCATAGAAAATGCAAAGAATCAGTGAAAGCACTTAAAATTCCCTGCAGACTGCAGGGAAAAAATAACGCAGCAATCGAGGAAGCACTGGAGTTGCAGGACAATTTCCATTAAATAAATTAAAAGAGACAAAGGCTCAGGTTGATGAGAAAATGTAAGGAGTTACTCAGCAGAGGAGGGCAGTCTCTGTAGGATGAGTGACAATTCATTTAAACATCAATTCATTTAATTTTAATTGCTTATTCAATGAATCATTGCTAATTAATGAAGGTGTGATTTTTGTTTACAGCATAGAAAATGCAGAATCAGTGAAAGCACTTAAAATTCCCCGCAGACTGCAGGGAAAAAATAACGCAGCAATCGAGGAAGCACTGGAGTTGCAGGACAATTTCCATTAAATAAATTAAAAGAGACAAAGGCTCAGGGTTGATGAGAAAATGTAAGGAGTTACTCAGCAGAGGAGGGCAGTCTCTGTAGGATGAGTGACAATTCATTTAAACATCAATTCATTTAATTTTAATTGCTTATTCAATCCTTACTCAAACTTACATTACTTCAAGTAACACGTTGGCTACCATGTGTACAATATCTGAGCACATTGAATCTTCACTCCAGCCCATGTGTACAATACTTGGACACAACTGATAGCAGTTTTCTCTACAGCTGTGACCAAATACGGTCACACTCCAATGCTATTCTTATGCGTTGTTGGTCTCAGCAACTTGGAAACTGAATATGATTATACACAGCCGGTGTGTACCAAATATTGACACAGCCCAAATTCAAATATTCATTTTTTCAAATTATAAGGGAGACACAAATGATTTCAAAACATATTTTGTTTATAAATTTGAAAAAAAAAATCACTCCAGGCCGGGGGGAAATCTTACCAATGTGGCCCAGGAGCCAAAGTGTTTTAAGGCAGTCAATTTTATGTGGAATGGTTGGCCGGAGGGCGGTGGTCATGGGTGGGGTTCAACCATTTGGCCCCCTTCCACCACCCACAAAACGCCAAACACACCCCCAAGGACTCCCTTAGGGAATGAGTCCTCAATGTAAGTTTAACCAACTGTTTCCTATTCTATTGACCTACATTCTTCACTCACACATGAAAAATTACAATACCTACTGTAATATTACATTTTTTTCTCACATTGGAATCGAATCTTCAATTCGAGATCTATGAAACTTTATAGTAAATATCAGAGTCATCAATAGACGGACAAACTTTTCGACGGAGAATTTTTTTATCGTAAATGATTGTTGCATTGTTCCATGGTGTCACCGAGGCTTGGTTAGCAGAATTAATAGATAAATAGTTTATTTAAATAGAGAATATATATGAAAGTTTAAAATAACAGTTTCAAAATAAAGTTTTATTGAGAACAGATGTAGAATGTGAATTCTAAACTTGTAAGTTATAATTTTTTGGTGACATGTCTGTAAAATCGACACCGAACCAGGCTTTGTTCTGACTTGTAGTTTTTTCCGGTGGCTTCTTTCTTCTCTAGAAAAATGGCTGGCTATGTGTTGTTGTAAAATTTTGCTCTGAATCATTTTCGTTTATTAATGTTTTAAATTGAGTTTTAAACAATTTATAGTGTTCTATTTTGTTCGTATATTGCTATTTGTGTATTCAAGCCAATAGCCACTGTTTTTCAACTGTAGACTAGATAAGTATTTTAGTTCGTAGTAACTCTAAATAATTAGGCTTATAAGATATAGTTCTTTGTGTATTTGTATAAATTCATCTGAAGATTATAAGTTCATTTGCTCTGAAAACTGGATTTCTCATTCATAGGCGATAGATCCATTCATAATTTATCAAGAATCTATTACATTGGAGCCGACAACTATCCTTAGGTTAATAGGTGTTAAATGCTATTCCAACCGATTTAAGGAAAAATTGGTAGCACGGCACTACTTTCATTGTGAAGAAATTAATTAATGAAGGTGTGATTTTTGTTTACAGCATAGAAAATGCAAAGAATCAGTGAAAGCACTTAAAATTCCCTGCAGACTGCAGGGAAAAAATAACGCAGCAATCGAGGAAGCACTGGAGTTGCAGGACAATTTCCATTAAATAAATTAAAAGAGACAAAGGCTCAGGGTTGATGAGAAAATGTAAGGAGTTACTCAGCAGAGGAGGGCAGTCTCTGTAGGATGAGTGACAATTCATTTAAACATCAATTCATTTAATTTTAATTGCTTATTCAATCCTTACTCAAACTTACATTACTTCAAGTAACACGTTGGCTACCATGTGTACAATATCTGAGCACATTGAATCTTCACTCCAGCCCATGTGTACAATACTTGGACACAACTGATAGCAGTTTTCTCTACAGCTGTGACCAAATACGGTCACACTCCAATGCTATTCTTATGCGTTGTTGGTCTCAGCAACTTGGAAACTGAATATGATTATACACAGCCGGTGTGTACCAAATATTGACACAGCCCAAATTCAAATATTCATTTTTTCAAATTATAAGGGAGACACAAATGATTTCAAAACATATTTTGTTTATAAATTTGAAAAAAAAAATCACTCCAGGCCGGGGGGAAATCTTACCAATGTGGCCCAGGAGCCAAAGTGTTTTAAGGCAGTCAATTTTATGTGGAATGGTTGGCCGGAGGGCGGTGGTCATGGGTGGGGTTCAACCATTTGGCCCCCTTCCACCACCCACAAAACGCCAAACACACCCCCAAGGACTCCCTTAGGGAATGAGTCCTCAATGTAAGTTTAACCAACTGTTTCCTATTCTATTGACCTACATTCTTCACTCACACATGAAAAATTACAATACCTACTGTAATATTACATTTTTTTCTCACATTGGAATCGAATCTTCAATTCGAGATCTATGAAACTTTATAGTAAATATCAGAGTCATCAATAGACGGACAAACTTTTCGACGGAGAATTTTTTTATCGTAAATGATTGTTGCATTGTTCCATGGTGTCACCGAGGCTTGGTTAGCAGAATTAATAGATAAATAGTTTATTTAAATAGAGAATATATATGAAAGTTTAAAATAACAGTTTCAAAATAAAGTTTTATTGAGAACAGATGTAGAATGTGAATTCTAAACTTGTAAGTTATAATTTTTTGGTGACGTGTCTGTAAAATCGACACCGAACCAGGCTTTGTTCTGACTTGTAGTTTTTTCCGGTGGCTTCTTTCTTCTCTAGAAAAATGGCTGGCTATGTGTTGTTGTAAAATTTTGCTCTGAATCATTTTCGTTTATTAATGTTTTAAATTGAGTTTTAAACAATTTATAGTGTTCTATTTTGTTCGTATATTGCTATTTGTGTATTCAAGCCAATAGCCACTGTTTTTCAACTGTAGACTAGATAAGTATTTTAGTTCGTAGTAACTCTAAATAATTAGGCTTATAAGATATAGTTCTTTGTGTATTTGTATAAATTCATCTGAAGATTATAAGTTCATTTGCTCTGAAAACTGGATTTCTCATTCATAGGCGATAGATCCATTCATAATTTATCAAGAATCTATTACATTGGAGCCGACAACTATCCTTAGGTTAATAGGTGTTAAATGCTATTCCAACCGATTTAAGGAAAAATTGGTAGCACGGCACTACTTTCATTGTGAAGAAATTAATTAATGAAGGTGTGATTTTTGTTTACAGCATAGAAAATGCAAAGAATCAGTGAAAGCACTTAAAATTCCCTGCAGACTGCAGGGAAAAAATAACGCAGCAATCGAGGAAGCACTGGAGTTGCAGGACAATTTCCATTAAATAAATTAAAAGAGACAAAGGCTCAGGGTTGATGAGAAAATGTAAGGAGTTACTCAGCAGAGGAGGGCAGTCTCTGTAGGATGAGTGACAATTCATTTAAACATCAATTCATTTAATTTTAATTGCTTATTCAATGAATCATTGCTAATTAATGAAGGTGTGATTTTTGTTTACAGCATAGAAAATGCAGAATCAGTGAAAGCACTTAAAATTCCCCGCAGACTGCAGGGAAAAAATAACGCAGCAATCGAGGAAGCACTGGAGTTGCAGGACAATTTCCATTAAATAAATTAAAAGAGACAAAGGCTCAGGGTTGATGAGAAAATGTAAGGAGTTACTCAGCAGAGGAGGGCAGTCTCTGTAGGATGAGTGACAATTCATTTAAACATCAATTCATTTAATTTTAATTGCTTATTCAATCCTTACTCAAACTTACATTACTTCAAGTAACACGTTGGCTACCATGTGTACAATATCTGAGCACATTGAATCTTCACTCCAGCCCATGTGTACAATACTTGGACACAACTGATAGCAGTTTTCTCTACAGCTGTGACCAAATACGGTCACACTCCAATGCTATTCTTATGCGTTGTTGGTCTCAGCAACTTGGAAACTGAATATGATTATACACAGCCGTGTGTACCAAATATTGACACAGCCCAAATTCAAATATTCATTTTTTCAAATTATAAGGGAGACACAAATGATTTCAAAACATATTTTGTTTATAAATTTGAAAAAAAAAATCACTCCAGGCCGGGGGGAAATCTTACCAATGTGGCCCAGGAGCCAAAGTGTTTTAAGGCAGTCAATTTTATGTGGAATGGTTGGCCGGAGGGCGGTGGTCATGGGTGGGGTTCAACCATTTGGCCCCCTTCCACCACCCACAAAACGCCAAACACACCCCCAAGGACTCCCTTAGGGAATGAGTCCTCAATGTAAGTTTAACCAACTGTTTCCTATTCTATTGACCTACATTCTTCACTCACACATGAAAAATTACAATACCTACTGTAATATTACATTTTTTTCTCACATTGGAATCGAATCTTCAATTCGAGATCTATGAAACTTTATAGTAAATATCAGAGTCATCAATAGACGGACAAACTTTTCGACGGAGAATTTTTTTATCGTAAATGATTGTTGCATTGTTCCATGGTGTCACCGAGGCTTGGTTAGCAGAATTAATAGATAAATAGTTTATTTAAATAGAGAATATATATGAAAGTTTAAAATAACAGTTTCAAAATAAAGTTTTATTGAGAACAGATGTAGAATGTGAATTCTAAACTTGTAAGTTATAATTTTTTGGTGACGTGTCTGTAAAATCGACACCGAACCAGGCTTTGTTCTGACTTGTAGTTTTTTCCGGTGGCTTCTTTCTTCTCTAGAAAAATGGCTGGCTATGTGTTGTTGTAAAATTTTGCTCTGAATCATTTTCGTTTATTAATGTTTTAAATTGAGTTTTAAACAATTTATAGTGTTCTATTTTGTTCGTATATTGCTATTTGTGTATTCAAGCCATAGCCACTGTTTTTCAACTGTAGACTAGATAAGTATTTTAGTTCGTAGTAACTCTAAATAATTAGGCTTATAAGATATAGTTCTTTGTGTATTTGTATAAATGCTATTCCAACCGATTTAAGGAAAAATTGGTAGCACGGCACTACTTTCATTGTGAAGAAATTAATTAATGAAGGTGTGATTTTTGTTTACAGCATAGAAAATGCAAAGAATCAGTGAAAGCACTTGAAATTCCCTGCAGACTGCAGGGAAAAAATAACGCAGCAATCGAGGAAGCACTGGAGTTGCAGGACAATTTCCATTAAATAAATTAAAAGAGACAAAGGCTCAGGGTTGATGAGAAAATGTAAGGAGTTACTCAGCAGAGGAGGGCAGTCTCTGTAGGATGAGTGACAATTCATTTAAACATCAATTCATTTAATTTTAATTGCTTATTCAATGAATCATTGCTAATTAATGAAGGTGTGATTTTTGTTTACAGCATAGAAAATGCAGAATCAGTGAAAGCACTTAAAATTCCCCGCAGACTGCAGGGAAAAAATAACGCAGCAATCGAGGAAGCACTGGAGTTGCAGGACAATTTCCATTAAATAAATTAAAAGAGACAAAGGCTCAGGGTTGATGAGAAAATGTAAGGAGTTACTCAGCAGAGGAGGGCAGTCTCTGTAGGATGAGTGACAATTCATTTAAACATCAATTCATTTAATTTTAATTGCTTATTCAATCCTTACTCAAACTTACATTACTTCAAGTAACACGTTGGCTACCATGTGTACAATATCTGAGCACATTGAATCTTCACTCCAGCCCATGTGTACAATACTTGGACACAACTGATAGCAGTTTTCTCTACAGCTGTGACCAAATACGGTCACACTCCAATGCTATTCTTATGCGTTGTTGGTCTCAGCAACTTGGAAACTGAATATGATTATACACAGCCGGTGTGTACCAAATATTGACACAGCCCAAATTCAAATATTCATTTTTTCAAATTATAAGGGAGACACAAATGATTTCAAAACATATTTTGTTTATAAATTTGAAAAAAAAAATCACTCCAGGCCGGGGGGAAATCTTACCAATGTGGCCCAGGAGCCAAAGTGTTTTAAGGCAGTCAATTTTATGTGGAATGGTTGGCCGGAGGGCGGTGGTCATGGGTGGGGTTCAACCATTTGGCCCCCTTCCACCACCCACAAAACGCCAAACACACCCCCAAGGACTCCCTTAGGGAATGAGTCCTCAATGTAAGTTTAACCAACTGTTTCCTATTCTATTGACCTACATTCTTCACTCACACATGAAAAATTACAATACCTACTGTAATATTACATTTTTTTCTCACATTGGAATCGAATCTTCAATTCGAGATCTATGAAACTTTATAGTAAATATCAGAGTCATCAATAGACGGACAAACTTTTCGACGGAGAATTTTTTTATCGTAAATGATTGTTGCATTGTTCCATGGTGTCACCGAGGCTTGGTTAGCAGAATTAATAGATAAATAGTTTATTTAAATAGAGAATATATATGAAAGTTTAAAATAACAGTTTCAAAATAAAGTTTTATTGAGAACAGATGAAGAATGTGAATTCTAAACTTGTAAGTTATAATTTTTTGGTGACATGTCTGTAAAATCGACACCGAACCAGGCTTTGTTCTGACTTGTAGTTTTTTCGGTGGCTTCTTTCTTCTCTAGAAAAATGGCTGGCTATGTGTTGTTGTAAAATTTTGCTCTGAATCATTTTCGTTTATTAATGTTTTAAATTGAGTTTTAAACAATTTATAGTGTTCTATTTTGTTCGTATATTGCTATTTGTGTATTCAAGCCAATAGCCACTGTTTTTCAACTGTAGACTAGATAAGTATTTTAGTTCGTAGTAACTCTAAATAATTAGGCTTATAAGATATAGTTCTTTGTGTATTTGTATAAATTCATCTGAAGATTATAAGTTCATTTGCTCTGAAAACTGGATTTCTCATTCATAGGCGATAGATCCATTCATAATTTATCAAGAATCTATTACATTGGAGCCGACAACTATCCTTAGGTTAATAGGTGTTAAATGCTATTCCAACCAATTTAAGGAAAAATTGGTAGCACGGCACTACTTTCATTGTGAAGAAATTAAAAATATTTGGAGTGTCTTAGCAGTGACTCTGATTATATTTTCACTGACAATAGTGATGAAGATCCTACCTACGTAGATGAAGAATCAGGGCCAAGCAAGAGAAGAAAAACTACCACAACAGACGTTTTACAAGATGCTGATTTCAGAAACTGATCTATCCAGTGATGAATCTCAACATTCTGATGCAGGGGCACTACAATGTGATCATCTTGTGTGGAGTGAACCAACTAGAATTGCTAATTATTTTGTTTTTGATACACAGCCGGGAATGAATTTTGATTTTATTTCTACGTGGTTAGGTAACTCACCCATAAATTTTTTTGAATTATTCAATGATCATGGATTATTGAGCTTCATTGTAGATGAAACTAATAAATATGCATTCCAGCAAACAATTTTAGGTATATTGAAAGGAAATGTGAAAGAAAACTCGATAATAGCTTTGTGGAATGATGTGGATGTTGAGGAGCTGAATTTTTTTTTGGATTTCTAATTTGGATGGGACTAGATAGGAAGCCTAGAATTAAATCATACTGGTCAACTTTTATTTTATATCAAAATAAATTTAGACTCAATTCTGGCTTATCCAGAAATCGTTTTGAGGCTATTTTGAGCATGATTCATTTCAATGACAATGAACTTTGTCCTGATGCAGATGAGAGTGCAAAAAGATTGCACAAAATTTCACCAGTCATTGAATTACTGAATTCTCGCTTCATAGAAGCAGTCACACCCGGCAAGTCATTGTGTATTGATGAAACAATAGTGCCCTTCCACGGTAGAGTAGTTTTCAAGCAGTATATCAAAGGGAAACGCCATAAATATGACATCAAGCTATACAAGCTTTGCTCACAGGGGGGATACACTTGTAAACTCAAAATATATAGTGGTAAGGAGACAATCTTGGACAGTAAGCCAATTACAACAAGTTTAGTTTTGAAACCAATGAACCCATTTCTAGATGAAGGTAGGCATTTGTTCACTGACAATTTTTATACTTCAGTTGATCTTGCCCATGAACTGATCAATAGAAAAACGTACCTAACTGGGACCCTTTGTAGGAATCGCAAGCATGTGCCTAAGGTTGTAGTGAACAAAAAGTTGAAGAAAGGTGAGCTTGTCAGTCTACAAAGTAATTCAGACGTGATTGTGGCGAAATGGAAGGACAAGAGGGATGTTTTGTTCTTGACAAGCAGAGCAGTTCCGGAAATGGTTACCATCACCACAAAACGAGGCCAAGAGATACAAAAACCAAAGTCGATTGTAGAGTATAATGCTGGTAAAACGTTTATTGACCTATCAGATCAGATGAGCTCCTACAGCACTCCACATAGACGCGGCCAGAAGTGGCATAGGAAATTGGCATTTGAGCTACTACTAAATACTTGCCTTATAAATGCTCATTACATTTTCAAGAAAGTGAACATGGATATTACCACATTTAGGGAAAAACTTGTAATAGCGTTATGTCCAGATAAAAAAATAGTAGTAGGAATCACCAGCTCACACCATCTCACATATGCTCATATAAGAGAAAGTGTATAAACAATTTATTTATAAACATATAAACGTTAGCTTAGGTGTTTTATTTGACAGTGAAACAAATTGTATATGGGTTGTTGTGGAGAAGGTTCTGGTTCATAAAGTATAACCTTGACAAATCACCTTCCATACCATCGTCATCATCATCATCATCATCTGAATAGTACATTATCCCCTCTTCCTCATCGTCTTCTTCATAATCTTTTTCGACAAATTCAAACTTTTTGAATCGATATTTTGGCATCTCCAGCTGGTAGTATCTAGATTGTAACTAATGAAGAAGCAGTTGTGCAAGATGTGCACATGTCAGGTGCCTCAGCTTTGGCAGCTATTTTGCCCAAACTGCATCCACCAACCCCATCGTCTTCTTTGCAGCCAATCATTTACTAGTGTATAAGGATCTCAGTCGTGATGGATTCCCACCTGGACTTTGACAAGCATATTGATCATCTTACATCAAATTGTATTGAATGTCGGAATATGTACGTTGGTTGAGTCATTTTAGTGATTTTCATCGTAGAGAAATTGATTAATCAAGGTTTGATTTCAGCAATGACATTCACATCAACAGTAATAGTCAATAAAATTCTATTATCATTCTATTATTGTAAGGCATTATTCGATTAAGGTGAGGTATTGCAAGGTGACATGTTTGACTTGTTTTTCAGAATGCCAGTCGGAGGTTAAAACGTACGACCTTGTGGCAACTATCATGCTATGCACTAAATCATTACATCTGCTATGCACTAAATGATGCAGAAAAGATCTGGTACGAATTGGATGACGACCATGTGACCAAAGTCACAGATGAAAAGGTTTCTTCATGTGAAGCATACATATTGTTCTATAGGTTAGTCCATTTCCAATGATTTACACAATTTATTGAATCATTTTCTGTACCCAGGAACAATGCCCTAGAATATTGGTAGGGAGTTCGGAAACAGTATGTATAGAAAAGCGAAATTGCACTCATTCATTCTATGCATGAGTAGTGCTATGCACTAAATGACGCAGAAAAGATCTGGTACGAATTTGATGACGACCATGTGACCAAAGTCACAGATGAAAAGGTTTCTTCATGTGAAGCATACATATTGTTCTATAGGTTAGTCCATTTCCAATGATTTACACAATTTATTGAATCATTTTCTGTACCCAGGAACAATGCCCTAGAATATTGGTAGGGAGTTCGGAAACAGTATGTATATAAAAGCGAAATTGCACTCATTCATTCTATGCATGAGTAGTGCTATGCACTAAATGACGCAGAAAAGATCTGGTACGAATTGGATGACGACCATGTGACCAAAGTCACAGATGAAAAGGTTTCTTCATGTGAAGCATACATATTGTTCTATAGGTTAGTCCATTTCCAATGATTTACACAATTTATTGAATCATTTTCTGTACCCAGGAACAATGCCTAGAATATTGGTAGGGAGTTCGGAGACAGTATGTATAGAAAAGCGAAATTGCACTCATTCATTCTATGCATGAGTAGTGCTATGCACTAAATGACGCAGAAAAGATCTGGTACGAATTGGATGACGACCATGTGACCAAAGTCACAGATGAAAAGGTTTCTTCATGTGAAGCATACCTATTGTTCTATAGGTTAGTCCATTTCCAATGATTTACACAGATGGTTTCAATTTTAGTGTTAATATGAAGGATAGATGCTTGAATTAACACTACTGGTGTACAGAATGTTACCTTCTTGTTCTATTTTCTCATCAGCATGCTTCAATTTTATCATGTACAGTATAATACTGTAATTTTATGTTAATGGTCTTCCATTAGCTTAGGAACTCGCTCCTCAATCATAGGCGTTAGCTCATTGTTCATTAGTTTACAAAATCGAAAAAAAAACAAGTGAAAGCCCTTACAATTCCCCACAGACTGCAGGGGAAATGAATGCGGCAATCGAAGAAGCTCTGGACAGGCAGGATAAATTTGAATAGATTAGATCCTTTAATAAATTGTAAAGGATGTGAATACCATTACATCACATTAGGTTTAGGAATTTTTAACCGTAGTTTAGTATTAATAGTGATAAGTGAGTGCTGAAAAATGTGAGGAGTTACTCAGCAGAAGAGGGCAGTGTCTGTAGGATGAGTGACAAATATGCTTACTGGATTTTCAGTTTGCACAATTGGGATTCGAATATCACCAGATAGCTCAATTGCTATTGCTACCACCATGGACAAAGACAAGCAATTAAGGAACCACCATCGTTTCATCCAACACCATGGAATAATTGGAAAAAGAACAAGCAGCGCTGTGAAGAAAAGCCTGGAAGAAGAAAAACTCTTCACCCACTGCATTGCTGTAGAGATGAGTGGCGTGGAGAAGACCCTTCCCCCACCCCGCCAATCCATTTCCTCCCCACCTCTGCTCACAAACATTGTTCAGCCTGTGACAAATGATAAATTGAATTGAATTGAGTCCAAGATCGGCACTCATTTCTCTGACGACTGATCTCTCAGCACGGTTGCACTTGAAAAACACCAGATCCCGGTCATCCTCCAGCGCTGCCACACTCTTGCCGCCATCTTTTCTCTGACGACTTCCGCGACTTTGTCAAACTGTGTCTGCTGGAGAGTCCCTACGAGCGGCCTGGTCTCACAAATTGATCAATTGGGGCCCTAAGAATATTTTGGAGAGTGAGAAACTCAGATCTCAACTGGAACGATGCCCGGGGAGCAGGAAGCTCCATGGCTGATTCACTCCTGTCATGGACCAAAGCTTTCAAGTATGGCATTTGACCAAATCGGTGGAGGAGATACATAAGACAAGTTCTGAAATATATTGATAAAGGGTTGGTGTGATGCCGGCCAGGCAAGCTGCCCTACTGGCCAGCCATGGTGGTGGTAGATGAGGAGGGCAAATATTATTAACAGAAACGTAAGTCATCAAAATGATCTACTTATAGTCATCTAAAAAAAATGATCTCTAAAAAATAAAATGATCTCTAGATAATGATCTCTAGTAAAATGATCTCTGGATAGTCATCCATTTCATATTGTACAATAATTAAAAAATTGAAATGAACAAAGAGAGATGCTTGAATTAACACTACTGGTGTACAGAATGTTACCTTCTTGTTCTATTTTCTCATCAGCATGCTTCAATTTTATCATGCACAGTATAATACTGTAATTTTATGTTAATGGTCTTCCAATACTATACTTTAGCTTAGGAACTCGCTCCTCAATCATAGGCGTTAGCTCATTGTTCATTAGTTTACAAAATCGAAAAAAAAACAAGTGAAAGCCCTTACAATTCCCCACAGACTGCAGGGGAAAATGAATGCGGCAATCGAAGAAGCTCTGGACAGGCAGGATAAATTTGAATAGATTAGATCCTTTAATAAATTGTAAAGGATGTGAATACCATTACATCACATTAGGTTTAGGAATTTTTAACCGTAGTTTAGTATTAATAGTGATAAGTGAGTGCTGAAAAATGTGAGGAGTTACTCAGCAGAAGAGGGCAGTGTCTGTAGGATGAGTGACAAATATGCTTACTGGATTTTCAGTTTGCACAATTGGGATTCGAATATCACCAGATAGCTCAATTGCTATTGCTACCACCATGGACAAAGACAAGCAATTAAGGAACCACCATCGTTTCATCCAACACCATGGAATAATTGGAAAAAGAACAAGCAGCGCTGTGAAGGAAAGCCTGGAAAAAGAAAAACTCTTCACCCACTGCATTGCTGTAGAGATGAGTGGCGTGGAGAAGACCCTTCCCCCACCCTGCCAATCCATTTCCTCCCCACCTCTGCTCACAAACATTGTTCAGCCTGTGACAAATGATAAATTGTATTGAATTGAGTCCAAGATTGGCACTCATTTCTCTGACAACTGATCTCTCAGCACGGTTGCACTTGAAAAACACCAGATCCCGGTCATCCTCCAGCGCTGCCACACTCTTGCCGCCATCTTTTCTCTGACGACTTCCGCGACTTTGTCGAACTGTGTTTGCTGGAGAGTCCCTACGAGCGGCCTGGTCTCACAAATTGATCAATTGGGGCCCTAAGAATGTTTTGGAGAGTGAGAAACTCAGATCTCAACTGGAACGATGCCCGGGGAGCAGGAAGCTCCATGGCTGATTCACTCCTGTCATGGACCAAAGCTTTCAAGTATGGCATTTGACCAAATCGGTGGAGGAGATACATAAGACAAGTTCTGAAATATATTGATAAAGGGTTGGTGTGATGCCGGCCAGGCAAGCTGCCCTACTGGCCAGCCATGGTGGTGGTAGATGAGGAGGGCAAATATTATTAACAGAAACGTAAGTCATCAAAATGATCTACTTATAGTCATCTAAAAAAAATGATCTCTAAAAAATAAAATGATCTCTAGATAATGATCTCTAGTAAAATGATCTCTGGATAGTCATCCATTTCATATTGTACAATAATTAAAAAATTGAAATGAACAAAGAGAGATTTGAAGTCCTATCTGTTCCTGTGTCGCAAAAATCCTGGGCACTCACTACCTCCGTGAGCGTGACACTTGCCGCCACCTCAACTGGTTCAACTTCACCCAGTGGTTTCACTTGTGAATTTTGTGATTTTTGCGAAGATCTGGCATTTGACTCGAGTTGTAAGATAGGTTCAGATTATTACAATGGTACTTTCTATGTATTCAGCAGTAAGCATGTTGATAATATTGATGATTGGTCTTCTTCTTCTTCTGGCATTACAGCTCGATGTGAGCTTTAGCCTCTCGCACTAGAGCCCTCCACACATCACGGTCACATGCCTTTCCTCTCCATGCCACATCTCCCATTCTCCGGAGATCATCCTCCACTTCATCACTCGATGATTGGTCACATACATCAAAATTATGTTCTGGTGTCCTTCTAGATGTTGGTCACCCGGTGTTCTTCCGCTCTGGGATGCTCCACAATGAAATAGCGTCCAGCGTGATCATGTGTTGGTGTCACAGGATCATACGCTTCAAGCTCTTCGGTGGGAGCGTCTTCCTTGATGATGTTATGTCCCTAGTTGACATCTCATCTGGTCTCTATAGGTTTATTTGTGCGCGGTCCACAAGGCTTCAGTCTCATCTGGTCTCTATAGGTTTATTTGTGCGCGGTCCACAAGGCTTCAGTCCGTTTTGTGGGCCATGCTACTTTCATGTTCACTTCCAAAGAGGGAATGGTCTGTGAGGATGTCTCTACAAGAGGAAAATGTTAGAGACATGATCATGAGTACCGATTCGTTCTTCGACTTGTGTGAGGAGAGGTACGTCCTATTGGGGTGCCCTAGCCTGGCTCCTCCCTATCTCTGAGAGTGATACACCGGTGATGTGACACCTGGTCATATGGGACATATGTATGAATCATAGACAGTTTGAGTAGGGTTAGAGCTTTTCTAATTGATAATTTTAGAAATATGGGTGCTATCTGCACACACGATTTCCTTTCAATAGCTACATTCATCTATCATGCTAAATACTGAATATTCGTATGACAGTTGCAGTAAAAAGACGTTTCACCATCAATCAAATAGGAATCCATGAAATAATTGGAATGGATATGAATTGCAAAGGACAATCAACTAATAAAATACTCTAATATTATTACAGTACTTCAATTTGACACCACCATTTTCAAAAGTCAATGAATTTTTAGGAAAAACGAATTTATTTTTGAATAGATCGATTTTAAGAAGCTACACTGTAGAGTTTTTATCTAGTTGGTCAATAGGGGATGTGCAGTTCAAACTAACAATTGTATATTTATCTCACATTGTTCAGGATTTTAGAGTTTCAAATTAAAAAGTTCAATGAACAGTGTTTTTGTCTTTGAACAATCTTTGTCATTGACAGAAAGATTGTTTATTTCATTTGTTGTCAAAATTAACGTAGCTTCTCTTTTGTTTCTAATAACAAACGTGCCGCTTGTGAGACAGATAAAGATATGTACTTGAAATTGCTTTCATGTTTGGCATTGACTGAGTTTATATTACCCAAAATTCAACTTTTGGGCAGAGCTCGTTCGTTAGGACTGTGAGTAAAGTCCGGCTGATCCAGTGAAAAAGGCTAGATTTCGTTTCGTTTCATAATACAGTTATTCTGTCACAGATCGAGCAGTTTAAAAATAATTGTATTGTTAGGGGAGACGGGTTCTGAGCCTATTCATTGGTTCAGTTAATTTTTGTTCTTTTAAAATACTAACTGTAAAGTCGCGATTAAACCAGTGGATGCCAAAGGGGGAAGCCATATTCAAAAGGTAGGTGACTACTGGATAAAATCATTGTTATTAATTTCATAACCACAAAGATTGAATCATCATTAATAGCAAGCGAGTGTTTTCCCCATCAATTCATATAAATAATGTTTTTATAATAGACTTAATCTTGTTTTGTTTAAATGTAAATATGTTAAAGACTCATTAAAGTTCTAGTTATTCTGTTCTCTTTCGTTATCATAGTTCTTCCCCCCCCCCTTACATAATTGGCGAAGGAACATCGTGCTTACATATTGAAGCCATTTTCAACGCCGTCGTTGACCGCTCCCTCGCTTTCATTCCTCTCACCCCTCTTGTATGGAACGACCCCCGATATTGTCAACCCATATTCATTCGGACTCTCCGACGCCAACGCTAATCTCTCCGACTTCATCAAGACATCCAGACAAGGAACCAAGCTCCTCCTCGCACTCAGTGGAGAAGCAGCAGGGATTACGGTCCTATGGCACTCTGTTGAAGGTACAACCCTTCCAACATGACACAACATCGCCACGGCAAATGCAGAACATACACGAACAGACGCTCAGTATGCCTCAGACATCTACTTCATGAATGAATTAATTTATTTGCCAAAAACAAAATACAAAAAATAAATATAAGTAGGTATATGCTAGTGCACTTGAACCAAGATATGTAAATAAAAATTAAAAAAATGTTTATTTATTTAATTAGATATAATAACTAAATGATATCCTATTCATGACACTACAAATAACAGTCATTAAATGAAGATTTAATTTATGCTCACATGCATAACTACAGTAGGTGAGGCAAAAACGCCGGCAAAAGGAAGATTCCTTGTGCGCCAGTGTGAATCATAAAATCAGCTTAATCAGAATAATATATAAACTTGAATTTAGCGTATGAAGTGTTCAAACATGTAATTTATAATATGAAATTGATTATTATATTATAAGTCAACTATTGGAAATAATAATTCAAGTTCAACCAAGGCTCTATCATGTTCGCTCTAGCAATGATGAACCACTTCACCAGCTGTGTGATGATTCATGGTGCAAGTATAAGGAAGCAGTAGCCACTGGAAAAGAATATTACCATAGTAAGCATTTCCACCTACAGAAAATAATTATGGATGAAATAAAACCCATTTTCAAGAGTCTTACTGAAAGTTGTTTGTTGGAGAAGTGTTTGTCAGGGAAAACTCAAAATGTGTGTGAGAGCTTGAACAATCTAATAATATGAGCTATAATTCCAAAAAGAACTTTTGTGACATTAAAACACTGCAGTACGGAATTTATAATGCCGTCCTCAAATTCAACGATGGAAACTTGTTTAAGGGCACCTCGTACCTTGGTTTTTTTGAAAAATATCAATTTTCATGTTTTTGCACATTCATGTACTTTGAATCTCCCGCTTTCCAGTGAGCCATCATACAAAGTTGACAAATGAATATTAAGAAAGATATTTGAGTTTTAATACATCATTGCATTAGAAAAATTTCACGATTACTCACAGCTGATAATTTTTGGAACTCGAAATTGTATTCAAATTTTTATATTCATCTGCTTCATCATTTCACTTCTGTTTACATCACTGAATGGCACTGAACATGTGTTTGTTGTTTTCTAGGTTAGTTCACAAGTTTAGTCAACGATTGTTTGTTGTATTCAGTTTATCGGTCGCGAATTACGGTTTTGGAATCGGTTTTTTTTTCGTGTGAAGTTACAATTTATTTTTGTGTGAAGTCCCAATTCTAAGTGATCTTTGTAAAAACAGCCATGACAAAGCCCAAAGGTATCTTCAAGAAAAGGAAAGGAAGAAAGAAACAGACTATAACAGTAATAACAACTCCAGATGTTGCAGGCCCAAGTTCCACAGACAATATTTCAATTGATACTAATTTGGACTCCTCAATTCAAAGTACATCATCTTCAAAGAAACTATCCTCAAGCTATGAAAACTTTGATTAGTATTAGATAATATTAGTGTAAACCTCACTTCAGGTAATATTATTGTAGACATTCAATTGCTTAGTTCCTTGATAACCAGTATTGCTAAGTGTAAATTTTGTGACAATACAGACTGTCTATACTTTTTCGAGGACACAACCAAAGACTTGGAATTTCATCAAAACTACATGTAAAATGTAATATTTGTGAAGCCAATAAATTTACAAGTCAAGTAGAAAAACAGATTCTGGATATGAGAATAATATTAGGTTAGTGTATAGCATGCGAGCTTTAGGTAAAGGCCAGCAGTCATGCATGACATTTTGTGCTTTGATGGATCTTCCTCCACCTCCAACACGATTCCAGAACTTTACAAATATTATTGTGAGGCTGTGAAGGACACAGCTGAAAAATCAATGTCAGAAGCAGTGAAAGATGCAGTGCAGACTAAAGATTCTTCAGACCTCACTATTGCTCTGGATGGGACATGGCAAAAAAGGGGATTTCGAAGTTTGAATGGGGTGGTATCAGCAACATCGATTGAAAATGGGAAAATTATTGATGTGGAGGTAATGTCAAAATATTGTCATGGCTGCAGCAGGGTAAAAACTAGAGAGCAGAGGGAGGCACATGAAAAAGTATGCAAAAAAAATATGAAGGAGTAAGTGGGGGTATGGAGGTTGCAGGTGTACTAGCTATATTCAAGAGGTCATTGAACAATTATGGGGTGAAATATACTCATTACCTTGGTGATGGTGACAGTAAAGGGTTCAAAAAAGTTATAGAGGCAGCTCCATATGGTACACAGGAAGTAGAGAAACTTGAGTGCATAGGGCACATCCAGAAGAGAATGGGATATAGATTGAGAAAGCTAAGGAATGAATTCAAAGGAAAAAAATTACCTGATGGCAAACCAATATCAGGTAAAGGGAGACTTACAGACAAGCTAATGGACAATCTACAAAATTATTATGGTATGGCAATAAGAAACAACACAGGCAATTTAGAAAATATGAGGAAGGCAGTTTGGGCAGAGATTACACACGTTGAGTATTAATCTTTGAGACTTATTTATTTCTAATATTCTACATGCCCTATTTTGCTGGTACGAAGTTCATAAGCGATATAGTATTTCTCAGATCTTTGTGTTCTAGAGTGCATATCTCCAAACAACCACACCCCACCCCATCTCATCATCCTCACCCCATCATCACCGCGTTTTCCTCTTTGAAATCATGGAGTCCAAGTCAACCCTTAAGGGTTACAAGGGTCATCCCACGAAGCAGAAAAACAAGTTGGCGCCCAACCTATGGAAGGGCAACAACGAAAAAAGTCCTTCTCAGGACTCGTCGACAGGACCAGAGAAATCTGCCACCCCTGCAACAAAACGTGTGGTCCCTGCTAAAATCAACAAACCGACGGCGTTACACGACGCGTCAAAGCAGGTCCTCACCGGCGGAAACCCCTTCTCTGACTCAGCTTTCATGCACAACGTAGTTGAGCGTGAGTTGTATATGTGTGAAACCTTTTCACCATGTACCCCTGCCCTGACACAAGTGACACGTGACGTGTTCACTCAGCTGTCCATCGATAAGCCCGACTTGACAAAGCGGCTTATCCCCGAGGAACTCAATTACTACACTGCAGCTATGCTGTGGTTTAGAATCATCAGCCTAAAAGCGCGCAACCAACAGCCGCTCACGCCAGAGGAAACCAATGTGTTGGAAATGTTACGACTGGAGTCCTTTGCGATTCCGGAGCCGTTACGTCTTCAGATCTTGGTCCTCGGTAGAGTGAAATCCGGCTTCGGCACCTCACTCCGGCCCATCTTTCCTCCACTCCCAACCACCGTCATCCAGTGGCAAGGCGCCGCCATTCCTGGTAACTTCGCCGCCGCTATCACTGCCGCCCCTCACAACCTTTATGAGGAGCTTCCATGCTTAGGTATTCACTTGACAGCCCTCATTACGGCACAGAATAATGACATCAGCCCATGGTCACCACCTGGTGTTCCTGCCCACACCCACGCCAATCAAAATCTCATTGGCTACCGCCCCACAAAACGCTACCGCCCCGAAGCATATGCGTCCGTCATCGACATTGGAATATCGGCTGGAGAAGTCCAAAACTATCCTCCAAACACCGGCCTCAACTTCGACCTCCTGAAACGTACTTCAGAGGTCCTTTCCTCGTTGACAACATTCAAGACCACCGACGTAAGCTTTCCGACTCTTACAGAGTACGGAGCTACTGCACAACTAGCCCAGTACATCCCAGATCCACAACAACCCGGAGTACGCAACATCCAAGGGCTCACTACCATTTGGACAATCAACAATGAAATACCCAGTCAAATTGGTGTATCAATTGTGTTTGCTCCCAGGTACTACAAGGAGTCGCCTAACGACAATTTTGACAACTGGTGTTGTCTGTCGCCCGACGCTCCACTTGCAGCAGACGTCCCCAACCCACTTCCCGCAGCCTGGTTTGAAAACCGAAACGATCGGCGTCAAATCAGAGACATCTAATCACTGGCTCAGTTTAGCTCAATCTCATCAGATGCTAACGAGTACAGAAGAGTGACACTGGAAGCTCTAGTTATATCAAGGAGATAACACTAGGCATCCGCGGCGCGTGTATCCCGCCATAATACACAGCTGGTAAGGCTTACTTCCACCACGGGTTCAGCAATGATTCCCATAGCGCACAGCAGCAGACGTCCCCAACCCACTTCCTGCAGCCTGGTTTGAAAACCGAAACGATCGGCGTCAAATCAGAGACATCTACTCACTGGCTCAGTTTAGCTCAATCTCATCAGATGCTAACAAGTACAGAAGAGTGACACTGGAAGCTCTAGTTATATCAAGGAGATAACACTAGTCATCCGCTGTGCGTGTATCCCACCATAATACACAGCTGGTAAGGCTTACTTCCACCACGGGTTCAGCAATGATTCCCATAGCGCACAGCAGCAGACGTCCCCAACCCACTTCCTGCAACCTGGTTTGAAAACCGAAACGATCGGCGTCAAATCAGAGACATCTACTCACTGGCTCTGTTTAGCTCAATCTCATCAGATGCTACCGAGTACAGAAGAGTGACACTGGAAGCTCTAGTTATATCAAGGAGATAACACTAGTCATCCGCTGTGCATGTATCCTGCCATAATACACAGCTGGTAAGGCTTACTTCCACCATGGGTTCAGCAATGATTCCCAAAGCGCATGCGTCCTATCATAACGCACAGCTGGCAAGGCTCACTTGAGTAGTTACAAACCAGAAACCATAAGTACAATGGTAATGTATTAATGATCCATTTACTTTAACGATTTTTCCTTTTTTGTAGCCTTTGCCTGATCTGTCTAGTACCCATACGCCATCGCCCTCTCCGAACACCTTTGCGTTGACTCTCGGCTTGCTGTTCAATGGATTGGCGGAGCGTTGTGTACAAACGTTCAAAGAATGTATGGAAATTTCAAAAGGAAGTACTGGCACCTTACAAGAAAAACTAAATAAATTTTTATTCGCTCATAGAACATCCCCAAAGAGAGCAACGGGAAAACACCTGCTTTTATGATGTTCGGTCGCGAGTTACGCTGCAAAATAGATCTATTACTACCAGATGTTAACGACAGAGTAGACGAAGAGTTAGTTAGACAAGGGAACAGCAAGCCGAGAGTCAACGCAAAGGTTTTCGGAGAGGGCGATGGCGTATGGGTACTAGACAGATCAGGCAAAGGCTACAAAAAAGGAAAAATCGTTAAAGTAAATGGACCATACTCATACCTAGTGAATGTTGAGGAAACGATGAGAAGATGCCACGCAGATCAACTGCGATATGCAGTTTGAACTTAAGAAGAAAGGGGGAAGATGTAGTATTTCAGAAACCAGATGTTATGCAAAACAGATGACATAAATCAGTTATAATATTTAATAGTTTGTTGATTGGAATTCACTCGATCCTACATGTTTTAATAGAGATTACACACGTTGAGTATTAATCTTTGAGACTTATTTATTTCTAATATTCTACATGCCCTATTTTGCTGGTACGAAGTTCATAAGCGATATAGTATTTCTCAGATCTTTGTGTTCTAGAGTGCATATCTCCAAACAACCTCACCACACCCCATCTCATCATCCTCACCCCATCATCACCGCGTTTTCCTCTTTGAAATCATAGAGTCCAAGTCAACCCTTAAGGGTTACAAGGGTCATCCCTCGAAGCAGAAAAACAAGTTGGCGCCCAACCTATGGAAGGGCAACAATGAAAACAGTCCTTATCAGGACTCGTCGACAGGACCAGAGAAATCTGCCACCCCTGCGACAAAACGTGTGGTCCCTGCTAAAATCAACAAACCGACGGCGTTACACAAAGTGTCAAAGCAGGTCCTCACCGGCGGAAACCCCTTCTCCGACTCAGCTTTCGTGCACAACGTAGTTGAGCATGAGTTGTATATGCGTGAAACCTTTTCACCATGTACCCCTGCCCTGACACAAGTGACACGTGACATGTTCACTCAGCTGTCCATCAATAAGCCCGACTTGTCAAAGCGGCTTATCCGCGAGTAACTCGATTACTATGCTGCAGCTATGCTGTGGTTTAGAATCATCGGCCTAAAAGCGCGCAACCAACAGCCGCTCATGCCAGAGGAAACCATTGTGTTGGAAATGTTACGACTGGAGTCCTTTGCGATTCCGGAGCCGTTATGTCTTCAGCTCTTGGTCCTCGGTAGAGTGAAATCCGGCTTCGGCACCTCACTCCGGCCCACCTTTCCACCACTCCCAACCACCGTCATCCAGTGGCAAGGCGCCGCCATTCCTGGTAACTTCGCCGCCGCTATCACTGCCGCCCCTCACAACCTTTATGATGAGCTTCCATGCTTAGGAATTCACTTAGCAGCCCTCATTACGGCACAGAATAATGACATCAGCCCATGGTCACCACATGGTGTTCCTGCCCACACCCACGCCAATCAAAATCTCATTGGCTACCGTCCCACGAAACGCTACCGCCCCGAAGCGTATGCGTCCGTCATCGACGTTGGAATATCGGCTGGAGAAGTCCAAAACTATCCTCCAAACAGCGGCCTCAACTTCAGCCTCCTGAAACGTACTTCAGAGATCCTTTCCTCGTTGACAACATTCAAGACCACCGACATAAGCTTTCCGACTCTTACAGAGTACAGAGCTACTGCACAAGCAGCCCAGTACATCCCAGATCCACAACAACCCGGAGTACGCAACATCCAAGGGCTCACTACCATTTGGATAATCAACAATGAAATACCTAGTCAAATTGGTGTATCAATTGTGTTTGCTCCCAGGTACTACAAGGAGTCACCTAACGACAATTTTGACAACTGGTGTTGTCTGTCGCCCGACGCTCCACTTGCAGCAGACGTCCCCAACCCACTTCCCGCAGCCTGGTTTGAAAACCGAAACGATCGGCGTCAAATCAGAGACATCTACTCACTGGCTCAGTTTAGCTCAATCTCATCAGATGCTAACGAGTACAGAAGAGTGACACTGGAAGCTCTAGTTATATCAAGGAGATAACACTAGGCATCCGCGGCGCGTGTATCCCGCCATAATACACAGCTGGTAAGGCTTACTTCCACCACGGGTTCAGCAATGATTCCCATAGCGCATGCGTCCTATCATAACGCACAGCTGGCAAGGCTCACTTGAGTAGTTACAAACCAGAAACCATAAGTACAATGGTAATGTATTAATGATCCATTTACTTTAACAATTTTTCCTTTTTTGTAGCCTTTGCCTGATCTGTCTAGTACCCATACACCATTGCCCTCTCCGAACACCTTTGCGTTGACTCTCAGCTTGCTGTTCAATGGATTGGTGGAGCGTTGTGTACGAACGTTCAAAGAACGTATGGATATTTCAAAAGGAAGTACTGGTACCTTACAAGAAAAACTAAATAAATTTTTATTCGCTCATAGAACATCCCCAAAGAGAGCAACGGGAAAAACACCTGTTTTTATGATGTTTGGTCGCGAGTTACGCTGCAAAATAGATCTATTACTACCAGATGTTAACGACAGAGTAGACAAAGAGTTAGTTAGACAAGGGAACAGCAAGCCGAGAGTCAACGCAAAGGTTTTTGGAGAGGGCGATGGCGTATGGGTACTAGACAGATCAGGCAAAGGCTACAAAAAAGGAAAAATAAAGTAAAGTAAAGTAAATGGACCATACTCATACCTAGTGAATGTTGAGGAAACGATGAGAAGATGCCACACAGATCAACTGCGATATGCAGTTTGAACTTAAGAAGAAAGGGGGAAGATGTAGTATACCAGAAAACAGATGTTATGCAAAACAGATGACATAAATCAGTTATAATATTTAACCCTTCGTCGGGCGCAATAGGCCTGACAGGCACAGCAGATTTGTTTTAGTTTCTCTTGATGCCGCTAGGGCGCGTACATTGCTAGTCTCCAGGATACTCGCGTCAATTTTGAAGGTGTTGAAGATTCCTCATACCAGTAGCCGTTCTGATTGTGTGTTGAGGAGATCTGTCTATCTTGGCTTCTCAGGCCAGTTGCGCCTGAACTCGTCCATTTTTTGAAGGTTTGTTTTTTGTTTCATTATTCATTTAGTCAGTTTAATTTGATCATTTTATAAACATAATTATCAAATTTGTGTCTGTTTTACAAAAATATATATGTTTTTTCAGGTTGGCTTCTCAGGCCAGTTGCGCCTGAACTCGTTCACTTTTGGTCAAATTTATATTTTGTATGATTATTTACTCAGTCAGTTTACTTTGATTGTTATATAAAAATAATTTAGCAGTTATAAAAAAGTAATTTAGTAATTTAGCAGTTATACAAATAAGCTATTATAAAAATAATGTTGTTTGTTTTGGTTTCAGTTTTACTGGAAAAATGGCTCGAGAAACGTATGATACGACCAATCAGAAAAATATTGAAGAGCTACGACGTTTCCTTGAGGATGACGATGATGAAGACCCAGCGGCCAATGAGGATTTGGGAGAAGAAAGTGACATCGATTCACAAGATGAAGTGGAGGAACAACAAGGTGATTCCGATACAGAGCAGGATTGTGATAAGTTTAGTGATGATGAAGATACTACGAGTGAAAAAACAGATGAGACATTTTTTTTGGGCAAAGACAAGAAGACTAATTGGTTGAAAAAGTCACCTGGAAGCACTTTTTGTCGGGTACAATCTCAAAATATTGTAACTCATCTTCCTGGTGTAAAAGGTAATGCAAGAAATGCTAAATCTGCTTTTGAATGTTGGAGCAATTTATTTACTGACAACATCCTTGACACAATTGTAACATGTACAAACCAATACATGAACTCTATCAAGGACCAATTCTCTAGAGAACGAGACATCAAGCCTACTGATGTTATTGAATTGAAGGCTTACATTGGTTTGTTGTACCTAGCTGGGGCATACAAAGCAAATCGGCAATGTCTAGAAGAACTTTGGGGAGCTGAGGGTGATGGTGTAGAGAAATTTAGTCTTGTAATGAATCTGAAGCGATTCAAGACTCTAACACATTGCCTCCGTTTTGATGACCGGACAAATCGAGCTGATCGAAAAAAATATGACCGTCTAGCTCCTGTTAGGGAGGTATTTGAAAAGTTTGTGGAGAATTGTCAGAAGAGCTATTGTGTTGGGGAGAACGTGACTCTTGATGAAATGCTTCCTGGTTTTCGAGGTAGATGTAGCTTCAAGCAGTACATACCATCTAAGCCAAACAAGTATGGAATAAAAGTGTATGCTCTCGTAGATGCCAGAATGACGTACACTATGAAGATGGAAATATATGCTGGTAAACAACCAGCAGGTCCATATTGTTTGAGCAATAAACCAACTGATGTAGTGAGACGAATGGTTGAACCAATTGTTGGAACAGGTCGGAACATAACAGCCGACAATTGGTTCACTGATGTTGACTTGGTTGATGAACTGAGAAAAAAGAAACTGTCCTACGTTGGCACTTTAAGAAAAAATAAATCAGCATTGCCACCAGATTTTGTGAATGTGAAAGGAAGAAAACAATATAGCAGTATGTTTGCATTCAATGATGGCAAAGTTCTGGTTTCCTACATCCCTCGTGAAAGGAAAAATGTCATTCTTCTATCCTCCCTTCATAATGACTCAACAATTGACCCTGATTCTGGAGAGCGGAAGAAGCCTGAGATAATAACTTTTTATAATCAGACAAAAAGTGGTGTCGATACTGCAGATCAAATGTGCATGACATACAGTGTAAGCCGGAACACCAAGCGCTGGCCAATGGTCATCCCTCAAAGCAGAAAAACAAGTTGGCGCCCAACCTATGGAAGGGCAACAACGAAAACAGTCCTTCTCAGGACTCGTCAACAGGACCAGAGAAATCTGCCACCCCTGCGACAAAACGTGTGGTCCCTGCTAAGATCAACAAACCGACGGCGTTACACGACGCGTCAAAGCAGGTCCTCACCGGCGGTAACCCCTTCTCCGACTCAGCTTTCGTGCACAACGTAGTTGAGCGTGAGTTGTATATGCGTGAAACCTTTTCACCATGTACCCCCGCCCTGACGCAAGTGACACGTGACGTGTTCACTCAGCTGTCCATCGATAAGCCCGACTTGACAAAGCGGCTTATCCCCGAGGAACTCAATTACTACGCTGCAGCTATGCTGTAGATTAGAATCATTGGCCTAAAAGCGTGCAACCAACAGCTGCTCACACCAGAGGAAACCATTGTGTTGGAAATGTTACGACTGGAGTCCTTTGCGATTCCGGAGCCGTTACGTCTTCAGCTCTTGGTCCTCGGTAGAGTGAAATCCTGCCTCGGCACCTCACTCCGGCCCACCTTTCCTCCACTCCCAACCACCGTCATCCAGTGGCAAGGCATCGCCATTCCTGGTAACTTCGCCGCCGCTATCACTGCCGCCTCTCACAACCTTTATGAGGAGCTTCCATGCTTAGGTATTCACTTAGCAGCCCTCATTACGGCACAGAATAATGACATCGGCCCATGGTCACCACCTGGTGTTCCTGCCCACACCCACACCAATCAAAATCTCATTGGCTACCGCCCCACAAAACGCTACCGCCCCGAAGCATATGCATCCGTCATCAACGTTGGAATATCGGCTGGAGAAGTCCAAAACTATCCTCCAAACACCGGCCTCAACTTCGACCTCCTGAAACGTACTTCAGAGGTCCTTTCCTCGTTGACAACATTTAAGACCACTGACATAAGCTTTCCGACTCTTACAGAGTACGGAGCTACTGCACAACTAGCCCATTACATCCCAGATCCACAACAACCCGGAGTACGCAACATCCAAGGGCTCACTACCATTCGGACAATCAACAATGAAATACCCAGTCAAATTGGTGTATCAATTGTGTTTGCTCCCAGGTACTACAAGGAGTCGCCTAACGACAATTTTGACAACTGGTGTTGTCTGTCACCCGACGCTCCACTTGCAGCAGACATCCTCAACCCACTTCCCACAGCCTGGTTTGAAAACCGAAACGATCGGTGTTAAATCAGAGACATCTACTCACTGGCTCAGTTTAGCTCAATCTCATCAGATGCTAACGAGTACAGAAGAGTGACACTGGAAGCTCTAGTTATATCAAGGAGATAACACTAGGCATCCGCGGCGCGTGTATCCCGCCATAATACACAGCTGGTAAGGCTTACTTCCACCACGGGTTCAGCAATGATTCCCATAGCGCGTGCGTCCTATCATAAGGCACAGCTGGCAAGGCTCACTTGAGTAGTTACAAACCAGAAACCATAAGTACAATGGTAATGTATTAATGGTTCATTTACTTTAACGATTTTTCCTTTTTTGTAGCCTTTGCCTTATCTGTCTAGTACCCATACGCCATCGCCCTCTCTGAACACCTTTGCATTGACTCTCGGCTTGCTGTTCAATGGATTGGCGGAGCGTTGTGTACAAACGTTCAAAGAATGTATGGAAATTTCAAAAGGAAGTACTGGCACCTTACAAGAAAAACTAAATAAATTTTTATTCGCTCATAGAACATCCCCAAAGAGAGCAATGGGAAAAACACCTGCTTTTATGATGTTCGGTCGCGAGTTACGCTGCAAAATAGATCTATTACTACCAGATGTTAACGACAGAGTAGACGGAGAGTTAGTTAGACAAGGGAACAGCAAGCCGAGAGTCAACGCAAAGGTTTTGGAGAGGGCGATGGCATATGGGTACTAGACAGATCAGGCAAAGGCTACAAAAAGGAAAAATCGTTAAAGTAAATGGACCATACTCATACCTAGTGAATGTTGAGGAAACGATGAGAAGATGCCACACAGATCAACTGCGATATGCAGTTTGAACTTAAGAAGAAAGGGGGAAGATGTAGTATACCAGAAACCAGATATTATGCAAAACAGATGACATAAATCAGTTATAATATTTAATAGTTTGTTGATTGGAATTCACTCGATCCTACATGTTTTAATAGAGATTACACACGTTGAGTATTAATCTTTGAGACTTATTTATTTCTAATATTCTACATGCCCTATTTTGCTGGTACGAAGTTCATAAGCGATATAGTATTTCTCAGATCTTTGTGTTCTAGAGTGCATATCTCCAAACAACCTCACCCCACCCCATCTCATCATCCTCACCCCATCATCACCGCGTTTTCCTCTTTGAAATCATGGAGTCCGAGTCAACCCTTAAGGGTTACAAGGGTCATCCCTCAAAGCAGAAAAACAAGTTGGCGCCCAACCTATGGAAGGGCAACAACGAAAACAGTCCTTCTCAGGACTCGTCGACAGGACCAGAGAAATCTGCCACCCCTGCGACAAAACGTGTGGTCCCTGCTAAAATCAACAAACCGACGGCGTTACACGACGCGTCAAAGCAGGTCCTCACCGGCGGAAACCCCTTCTCCGACTCAGCTTTCGTGCACAACGTAGTTGAGCGTGAGTTGTATATGCGTGAAACCTTTTCACCATGTACCCCCGCCCTGACGCAAGTGACACGTGACGTGTTCACTCAGCTGTCCTGATACATGTTTTAATAGAGATTACACACGTTGAGTATTAATCTTTGAGACTTATTTATTTCTAATATTCTACATGCCCTATTTTGCTTGTACGAAGTTCATAAGCGATATAGTATTTCTCAGATCTTTGTGTTCTAGAGTGCATATCTCCAAACAACCACACCCCACCCCATCTCATCATCCTCACCCCATCATCACCGCGTTTTCCTCTTTGAAATCATGGAGTCCGAGTCAACCCTTAAGGGTTACAAGGGTCATCCCTCGAAGCAGAAAAACAAGTTGGCGCCCAACCTATGGAAGGGCAACAGTCCTTCTCAGGACTCGTCAACAGGACCAGAGAAATCTGCCACCCCTGCGACAAAATGTGTGGTCCCTGCTAAAATCAACAAACAGACAGCGTTACACGATGCATCAAAGCAGGTCCTCACCGGTGGAAACCCCTTCTCCGACTCAGCTTTCGTGCACAATGTAGTTGAGCGTGAGTTGTATATGCCTGAAACCTTTTCACCATGTACCCCTGCCCTGACACAAGTGACACGTGACGTGTTCACTCAGCTGTCCATCGATAAGCCAGACTTGACAAAGTGGCTTATCCCCGAGGAACTCGATTACTACGCTGCAGCTATGCAGTGGTTTAGAATCATCGGCCTAAAAGCGCGCAACCAACAGCCGCTCACGCCAGATGGAATCATTGTGTTGGAAATGTTACGACTGGAGTCCTTTGCGATTCCGGAGCCGTTACGTCTTCAGCTCTTGGTCCTCGGTAGAGTGAAATCCTGCCTCGGCACCTCACTCTGGCCCACCTTTCCTCCACTCCCAACCACCATCATCCAGTGGCAAGGCGTCGCCATTCCTGGTAACTTCACCGCCGCTATCACTGCCGCCTCTCACAACCTTTATGAGGACCTTCCATGCTTAGGTATTCACTTAGCAGCCCTCATTACGGCACAGAATAATGACATCAGCCCATGGTCACCACCTGGTGTTCCTGCCCACACCCACGCCAATCAAAATCTCATTGGCTACCGCCCCACGAAACGCTACCGCCCCGAAGCATATGCATCTGTCATCGACGTTGGAATATCGGCTGGAGAAGTCCAAAACTATCCTCCAAACACCGGCCTCAACTTTGGCCTCCTGAAACGTACTTCAGAGGTCCTTTCCTCGTTGACAACATTCAAGACCACCAACATAAGCTTTCCGACTCTTACAGAGTACAGAGCTACTGCACAACTAGCCCAGTACATCCCAGATCCACAACAACCCGGAGTACGCAACATCCAAGGGCTCACTACCATTCCGACAATCAACAATGAAATACCCAGTCAAATTGGTGTATCAATTGTGTTTGCTCCCAGGTACTACAAGGAGTCGCCTAACGACAATTTTGACAACTGGTGTTGTCTGTCGCCCGACGCTCTACTTGCAGCAGACGTCCCCAACCCACTTCCCGCAGCCTGGTTTGAAAACCGAAACGATCGGCGTCAAATCAGAGACATCTACTCACTGGCTCAGTTTAGCTCAATCTCATCAGATGCTAACAAGTACAGAAGAGTGACACTGGAAGCTCTAGTTATATCAAGGAGATAACACTAGGCATCCGCTGCGCGTGTATCCCGCCATAATACACAGCTGGTAAGGCTTACTTCCACCACAGGTTCAGCAATGATTCCCATAGCGCGTGCGTCCTATCATAATGCACAGCGGGCAAGGCTCACTTGAGTAGTTACAAACCAGAAACCATACGTACAATGGTAATGTATTAATGATCCATTTACTTTAACGACTTTTCCTTTTTTGTAGCCTTTGCCTGATCTGTCTAGTACCCATACGCCATCGCCCTCTCCGAACACCTTTGCGTTGACTCTCGGCTTGCTGTTCAATGGATTGGCGGAGCGTTGTGTATGAACGTTCAAAGAACGTATGGAAATTTCAAAAGGAAGTACTGGCACCTTACAAGATAAACTAAATAAATTTTTATTCGCTCATAGAACATCCCCAAAGAGAGCAACGGGAAAAACACCTGCTTTTATGATGTTAGGTCGCGAGTTACGCTGCAAAATAGATCTATTACTACCAGATGTTAACGACAGAGTAGATGAAGAGTTAGTTAGACAAGGGAACAGCAAGCCGAGAGTCAATGCAAAGGTTTTCAGAGAGGGCGATGGCGTATGGGTACTAGACAGATCAGGCAAAGGCTACAAAAAAGGAAAAATCGTTAAAGTAAATGGACCATACTCATACCTAGTGAATGTTGAGGAAACGATGAGAAGATGCCACACAGATCAACTGCGATATGCAGTTTGAACTTAAGAAGAAAGGGGGAAGATGTAGTATACCAGAAACCAGATGTTATGCAAAACAGATGACATAAATCAGTTATAATATTTAATAGTTTGTTGATTGGAATTCACTCGATCCTACATGTTTTAATAGAGATTACACACATTGAGTATTAATCTTTGAGACTTATTTATTTCTAATATTCTACATTCCCTATTTTGCTGGTACAAAGTTCATAAGAGATATAGTATTTCTCAGATCTTTGTGTTCTAGAGTGCATATCTACAAACAACCTCACCCCATCATCAACACGTTTTCCTCTTTGAAATCATGAAGTCCGAGTCAACCCTTAAGGGTTACAAGGGTCATCCCTTGAAGCAGAAAAACAAGTTGGCGCCCAACCTATGGAAGGGCAACAATGAAAACAGTCCTTCTCAGGACTCGTCGACAGGACCAGAGAAATCTGCCACCCCTGCGACAAAACGTGTGGTCCCTGCTAAAATCAACAAACCGACGGCGTTACACGACGCATCAAAGCAGGTCCTCACCGGTGGAAACCCCTTTTCCAACTCAGCTTTCATGCACAACGTAGTTGAGCATGAGTTGTATATGCGTGAAACCTTTTCACCATGTACCCCTGCCCTGACACAAGTGACACGTGACGTGTTCACTCAGCTGTCCATCGATAAGCCCGACTTGACAAAGCGGCTTATCCCCGAGGAACTCGATTACTACGCTGAAGCTATGCTGTGGTTTAGAATCATCGGCCTAAAAGCGCGCAACCAACAGCCGCTCACGCCAGAGGAAACCATTGTGTTGGAAATGTTATGACTGGAGTCCTTAGCGATTCCGGAGCCGTTACGTCTTCAGCTCTTGGTCCTCGGTAGAGTGAAATCCTGCCTCGGCACCTCACTCCGGCCCACCTTTCCTCCACTCCCAACCACCGTCATCCAGTGGCAAGGCGTCGCCATTCCTGATAACTTCGCCGCCGCTATCACTGCCGCCTCTCACAATCTTTATGAGGAGCTTCCATGCTTAGGTATTCACTTAGCAGCCCTCATTACGGCACAGAATAATGACATCAGCCCATGGTCACCACCTGGTGTTCCTGCCCACACCCACGCCAATCAAAATCTCATTGGCTACCACCCCACGAAACTCTACCGCCCCGAAGCGTATGCGTCCGTCATCGACGTTGGAATATCGGCTGGAGAAGTCCAAAACTATCCTCCAAACACCGGCCTCAACTTTAGACTCATGAAACGTACTTCAGAGTTCCTTTCCTCGTTGACAACATTCAAGACCACCGACGTAAGCTTTCCGACTCTTACAGAGTACAGAGGTACTGCACAACTAGCCCAGTACATCCCAGATCCACAACAACCCAGAGTACGCAACATCCAAGGGCTCACTACCATTCGGACAATCAACAATGAAATACCCAGTCAAATTGGTGTATCAATTGTGTTTGCTCCCAGGTACTACAAGGAGTCGCCTAACGACAATTTTGACAACTGGTGTTGTCTGTCGCCCGACGCTCCACTTGCAGCAGACGTCCTCAACCCACTTCCCGCAGCCTGGTTTGAAAACTGAAACGATCGGCGTCAAATCAGAGACATCTACTCACTGGCTCAGTTTAGCTCAATCTCATCAGATGCTAACAAGTACAGAAGAGTGACACTGGAAGCTCTAGTTATATCAAGGAGATAACACTAGTCATCCGCTGTGCGTGTATCCCGCCATAATACACAGCTCGTAAGGCTTACTTCCACCACGGGTTCAGCAATGATTCCCATAGCGCGTGCGTCCTATCATAACGCACAGCTGGCAAGGCTCACTTGAGTAGTTACAAACCAGAAACCATAAGTACAATGGTAATGTATTAATGGTCCATTTACTTTAACGATTTTTCCTTTTTTGTAGCCTTTGCCTGATCTGTCTAGTACCCATACGCCATCGCCCTCTCCCTCCGAACACCTTTGCGTTGACTCTCAGCTTGCTGTTCCCTTGTCTAACTAACTCCTCGTCTACTCTGACGTTAACAACTGGTAGTAATAGATCTATTTTGCAGCGTAACTCGCGACCAAACATCATAAAAGCAGGTGTTTTTCCTGTTGCTTTCTTTGGGGATGTTCTATGAGCGAATAAAAATTTATTTAGTTTTTCTTGTAAGGTGCCAGTACTTCCTTTTGAAATTCCCATACGTTCTTTGAATGTTTGTACACAGCGCTCCGCCAATCCATTGCTTTTTGGCTGATATGGGGTGATATGTGCATGTTTTATGTTCAGTTCTTTGCAGAAATTTTGGAATTCATATGAAGTCAGTTGAGGACCGTTGTCACTTACAATTATTCTTGGGTAGCCAAATTTAGAAAATAGATCTTGTAATATATTGATTGTGGATTTTGTTGTGGTTGTTGACATGGGTATTACTTCGAGCCATTTTGATCTAGCATCTACAACGACTAACCACATTTTCCCTAAAAATGGTCCTGCGAAATCTATGTGGATTCTAGACCACACTTCTGTTGGAAAAGTCCATGAGAAAAGTGGCATCTCAACATCTCTGTTTCTGTTTTCTTGACATGCGGTGCAGTGTTTTACATGTTCCTCTAAATCTTTGTCCAGTCCAGGCCACCATACTTGGAATCGTGTTTTTCCTTTCATTGCTACAATTCCTGGATGACCTTCATGAAGAATTTGTAGTACTTTTGTTCTTAATCTTGTGGGTATGACTGAACGACCCGACCAGAGGAGTATGCCATTTTCAAATGATAGTTCTTCTCGTTTATTGTAATATGGTAGTAGTTCTTTGTTTACATTTGTATCTGTTGTCCAACCACTTCGGAGATAGTTTGTAACTTTTGCAAGTGTTGTGTCATGTTTTGTTGTTTCTTGTAAGCTCTTTGTTGATAATGGTATATCTTGAAATTGAAGGTGGAAAAGATGTGCTCTATTGTTTTCCCCTAACTTTTCGTTTTTTTGACTTCAATACATTTTCCAACGGAAACCTTGATAGCATATCCGCCGTTGCATTATCTATGTAATAATAACAGCTCCCACAAGAGAAGAACACATTAACAGAGTCAGGGAAGTGTTGAAACGTTTTGAAAACAATGGACTTCGAGTACAAACCACAAAATTACATGTCCAACCACAAAAAACAAAAAGTTAGGGGAAAACAATAGAGCACATCTTTTCCACCTTCGATTTCAAGATATACCATTATCAACAAAGAGCTTACAAGAAACAACAAAACATGACACAACACTTGCAAAAGTTACAAACTATTAAATATTATAACTGATTTATGTCATCTGTTTTGCATAACATCTGGTTTCTGGTATACTACAAATAATGTAGAATATATTATACATATATATATATACATATTTTTCATAAATGTAAGCTTAAAATATAAAAATATTAATAAATGCTGAAGCTTTGAAGCTACACATTTTATTTTTTTAGTTACAACACATCAAATCTTTGAATTAGTTTTTCTCAAAACTATGATTTTGTAATACCGCCCTTCCTTATTCCATCAAACTCCTCATATTATAAGAGGAAGGAACTGGGCCTGAAGCCAAATGAAACAGAAAAATTTCCGTCAAGAATTGATTTTGGAATTGACTGGCAATATAAGGAACAATGAACAAGGGAAGAAACGAGGAAGACCATCATCAAATGACACAGAAGAACGATTGGATGGAAAACCACATTTCATCTCTATTCAAATGAAAAAAGCAATTCGAAGGACTGTGCAGTCTGCAGCAACAGGAAAGTGCCAGGTGGAAGGAGAGAGACTGTATTTTTCTACAAGACATGTAGCCGAAAACCTGGGCTCCATCCTGGTGAATGCTTCGAGAAGTATCATTCAATGGAGAAATAAAAATAAGGTAATCATCAAAAATATTACTTACATTAATAGCACGTTAAATTAGATTAACACTGCATGCTGTAGAAGAATGACAGAATTGAATAAGATAGGATGAAACTGTAATGTATGCGCACGCCAAGTGTAGTGCTGTGGTTAAATGCGAGTGGGCAGGGAATCCAGTTGTAGTAAAATCTGAATGGGAGAGGAATCTAGCAATGTCGGGGCTCTCCCGCCACACGAGCGCTAAGGGTTAAAGGAAAGTACCCAATAAGATCGAAGATTGTGATAGACAACAAGGTGTATTGCAGCAGGTATCTCAGTTCACATATCTGGGTTGTGAAATCAGTTACAGTATAAAGAAATGGTGGTTAGTGATGCATTTGTGATTATAAAATTGAATTGTCCACAATCAGTAAACTGTCATAATCGGTACGTTTTTTTCTCTCCATATAGGCTACCCTGTCATTCATGATAATAAAATAATCTTCATCACTAATTCATAATTGATTTTAAAAGTCACTATGGAAAGTTTGAGAACAGTCTTTCTCTTTTCGTGCTGTAGGAAGAATGGAATGTTCCACAGAGGCTGCCTGCAACGAATGGCTTGTAGTTTCGGCAGTTACACATTCAAGTGTAAAAAACAGTATAAAGAGGAATTGGATGTAGAGTTCCACAGAGGCTGCCTGCAACGAATGGCTTGTAGTTTCGGCAGTTACACACTCAAGTGTAAAAAACAGTATAAAGAGGAATTGGATGTAGAGTTCCACAGAGGCTGCCTGCAACGAATGGCTTGTAGTTTCGGCAGTTACACATTCAAGTGTAAAAAACAGTATAAAGAGGAATTGGATGTAGAGAAGAAAATAGGAAGGCTCCAAATGATTTGTGGAAGTATCAGTAGGACATTTTGGGGATCAAAGCTCAATAAATTGTTTTATGCCTTACATTATAAGCGATTGTTTTAGGTTAACGACACGTCCAATAGTAAACTTCTATCCGATATTAGAAAAAACTAGCATAAACTAGTAAACTTGTTTTGGGTTAACTGCAATTGTTTTGGGTTACCGACACGTCCAATAGTAAACTTGTTTTGGGTTACCGACACGTCCAATAGTAAACTTCTATTCAATATTACAAAAAACTAGTATAAACTAGTAAACTTGTTTTGGGTTAACTGCAATTGTTTTGGGTTACCGACGCGTCTAATAGTAAACTTCTATCCAATATTAGAAAAAAACTAGTAGACTTCAATCCAATATTAGAACAAAAAACCCCATTGCTACAAATCAACCCAACAATACTAGAAAAACCCTATTATGAAACAATTCAAATTTATTTTAAAATCAAAGTCCTTGGAATTCTGCATACCCGTTATCAACAGTAGCGCCAGTAAAACCGTTTTATCTCAGAAGATTTTTGCGACCACAGTATTTATTAGTATTATAATACATATTTTGACCCATTTTGATACAGTCATTATCTCAGACATCCATACTCAGGCATTGTTGCACAAAAGCCTGTTAAATTCTAATCATGATTAAATGCCGCTGGAACCAATCAAAAGGTTGCTTTGAAACAAGGAGAAAGCATCTTAGATTGGTTCGCTTGACATCCAATCACGATAACAGGCGTTTGTGCAACCGACCCAAGTCTAATTAATTTAAAAAATGTTAAATTCATCATGCAACTGTAACTTTTTGCAGTGCATTTGCACTGAATCACCATTTCACATAAATACAGTCTGCTAGTCGTCATTACAGTGTCGAACACTGAAGAGAGTGTACAGTCGTATTATAGAGATAAAAACTTGATGAAGTGTATCAAAAAAGAGATGTTTTGAATAGGGAAGAAACATTCAATTAATTTAATAACAATTCAAGTGAATTAAGTACTATTGAAATAATAAATCAATAAATATTGTTAAATCGATAAAATTTAAGTTCATGCAATTCGAAGGACTGTGCAGTCTGCAGCAACAGGAAAGTGCCAGGTGGAAGGAGAGAGACTGTATTTTTCTACAAGACATGTAGCCGAAAACCTGGGCTCCATCCTGGTGAATGCTTCGAGAAGTATCATTCAATGGAGAAATAAAAATAAGGTAATCATCAAAAATATTACTTACATTAATAGCACGTTAAATTAGATTAACACTGCATGCTGTAGAAGAATGACAGAATTGAATAAGATAGGATGAAACTGTAATGTATGCGCACGCCAAGTGTAGTGCTGTGGTTAAATGCGAGTGGGCAGGGAATCCAGTTGTAGTAAAATCTGAATGGGAGAGGAATCTAGCAATGTCGGGGCTCTCCCGCCACACGAGCGCTAAGGGTTAAAGGAAAGTACCCAATAAGATCGAAGATTGTGATAGACAACAAGGTGTATTGCAGCAGGTATCTCAGTTCACATATCTGGGTTGTGAAATCAGTTACAGTATAAAGAAATGGTGGTTAGTGATGCATTTGTGATTATAAAATTGAATTGTCCACAATCAGTAAACTGTCATAATCGGTACGTTTTTTTCTCTCCATATAGGCTACCCTGTCATTCATGATAATAAAATAATCTTCATCACTAATTCATAATTGATTTTAAAAGTCACTATGGAAAGTTTGAGAACAGTCTTTCTCTTTTCGTGCTGTAGGAAGAATGGAATGTTCCACAGAGGCTGCCTGCAACGAATGGCTTGTAGTTTCGGCAGTTACACACCCAAGTGTAAAAAACAGTATAAAGAGGAATTGGATGTAGAGTTCCACAGAGGCTGCCTGCAACGAATGGCTTGTAGTTTCGGCAGTTACACACTCAAGTGTAAAAAACAGTATAAAGAGGAATTGGATGTAGAGTTCCACAGAGGCTGCCTGCAACGAATGGCTTGTAGTTTCGGCAGTTACACACTCAAGTGTAAAAAACAGTATAAAGAGGAATTGGATGTAGAGAAGAAAATAGGAAGGTTCCAAATGATTTGTGGAAGTATCAGTAGGACATTTTGGGAATCAAAGCTCAATTGTTTTATGCCTTACATTATAAGCGATTGTTTTAGGTTAACGACACGTCCAATAGTAAACTTCTATCCGATATTAGAAAAAAACTAGTAAACTTGTTTTGGGTTAACTGCAATTGTTTTGGGTTACCGACACGTCCAATAGTAAACTTGTTTTGGGTTACCGACACGTCCAATAGTAAACTTCTATTCAATATTACAAAAAACTAGTATAAACTAGTAAACTTGTTTTGGGTTAACTGCAATTGTTTTGGGTTACCGACGCGTCTAATAGTAAACTTCTATCCAATATTAGAAAAAAACTAGTAGACTTCAATCCAATATTAGAACAAAAAACCCCATTGCTACAAACAACCCAACAATACTAGAAAAACCCTATTATGATACAATTCAAATTTATTTTAAAATCAAATTCCTTGGAATTCTGCATAACCGTTATCAACAGTAGCGCCAGTAAAACCGTTTTATCTCAGAAGATTTTTGCGACCACAGTATTTATTAGTATTATAATACATATTTTGACCCATTTTGATACAGTCATTATCTCAGACATCCATACTCAGACATTGTTGCACAAAAGCCTGTTAAATTCTAATCATGATTAAATGCCGCTGGAACCAATCAAAAGGTTGCTTTGAAACAAGGAGAAAGCTTCTTAGATTGGTTCGCTTGAAATCCAATCACGATAACAGGCGTTTGTGCAACCGACCCAAGTCTAATTAATTTAAAAAATGTTAAATTCATCATGCAACTGTAACTTTTTGCAGTGCATTTGCACTGAATCACCATTTCACATAAATACAGTCTGCTAGTCGTCATTACAGTGTCGAACACTGAAGAGAGTGTACAGTCGTATTATAGAGATAAAAACTTGATGAAGTGTATCAAAAAAGAGATGTTTTGAATAGGGGAAGAAACATTCAATTAATTTAATAACAATTCAAGTGAATTAAGTACTATTGAAATAATAAATCAATAAATATTGTTAAATCGATAAAATTTAAGTTCATAAATTCAATCAAAATAATCAATATCTGGTTATCCAATCAATCAAAAAAATAGTTTAATATTTCTTGCAATATCGATAGCTGATTGGTCAGATCACTCTAATCTACACTTATTGAACAATTTCCTTAAGCTTATTTTCTTTTTTCGGGTTGTTTTAATAACTTATATAATAGGGAGATCATTTTCAAGATACCACATTGTAACATCTTCTATGGCAAATTGTCAACGACAGCATTGTAAAATACCATCTTCAACTCTATGGTTCTCTAAGGTTGAACTCACACGTAAGTGGTGTATGGCACGGTTTTTTGTCACTTCCACACCACTTTTATATAAACATTTATGGTCCAATGCAAAAAGAAGGAAGTGACGCCACGTCTCTAACACTATGACGCCATGTCTCTAACACTATGACGTCATAAGTGGCGTCACGTCTTTTCTGTTTGCATTGAACCACAAGGTGGGCCGTCCACTGGAACCGCTTTCGTCCGAACTAGCATCTGCCGAAAACTACCGAACTAGTCCGAACGATCCCCCAACAAAGAAAGCTATAGATGCTCGTACATTGCAACCGTTTCATACGTCCGTGAACGGCCGTCTCCGGCCGATCAATTTTTCGATCCGAATTGAATGGGATTTTCCGGCTCTATCCGGACAAAGTCGAGCTGAGACAACATCATCCTAACCTCAAAATTGTCTCACAGACTTGTCTGTTTTTGTTTTTTGAACTTGTTTTGTTTTATAAAGTTTTAACTATGGACAATGAAAAGTTGAAAAGTTTGGTTTAAGAGCATGTTCCATTGTGGGATATGCGAGACAAAATATATCATCGTCGTGATGTTCAAAGGAATCTGTGGACAAAGATTGCTGAACAAATAGGATCTGAAGTTAAGATTATTATAATGAATAACTAATTTAGTGGATATTTGTTTATTCAGTTTTCAAAATCTCAATATAACCATTGTTTATGAAAAATTTTGGTGGCTATGATAGTAGTTAATTCAATAATTGGCAACCAGCCTACTACTGAACTAGACTGACGTAAACGGTTCCAATGGACGACCATATTCGGCCGAATTAACGTTCGGCAGATTCGTCCGATCCAACGGACGAACAGATCGGTTGAATACGGCTCCAGTGGACGGTTACCCTAAATGTTTGTATGAGAATTAAAAAAGTCCGCACCACATCCGTGCCACTTATATGCGAATTCGGCCTTACATTATCATTATAGTATTATCAAACATAAAAATATTAAAGCTATAACAGTAACGTGAATATTCGAAAATATTCAACAGTAATTGACAATTAAAATAGTAAAGCTATAAGACTAGCTACATACACATCGATTTTTTTATCGTAAAATATTTTGCCGTCCTTATAAAATCTATTAGATTAAATTATGTTTGTCAAGTTCTGTTTAATCTGATAGAATTCATTCATAAAGACGACAAAGTATAGTATGAACAAAAATCGATGTGTGTGTGTGCAGGGCTTAACAGTAACGTGAATATTCAAAAATATTACGTCAATTAGAGATTTCATTGTAACTAAAAAAGTAAAGCTATAACAGTAGCGTAAATATTCGAAAATATTCACCAGAGATGGACTAAGATAGAATATCTACCAATCGTGAACCACTTGTAGGAATGTCGTATGATGCATCACAGTAGACTTGTGCAGGCATTGAAGTAGCAGCCGGAGTCCAGGATCTAGACAGGAATCTTGAGTAGACTGCGCATGACAGATAGACTAGTCCCTTTGTAACCACCTCCAAAATGATTCCTGAAACAAGAAACACATTTTTATTCATGTTTCTAAGTCAGAAATACAATACAGACAATGATTGGTTGTACAAATCGACATCAATTGATACAGATATAAAACATAGCCTGAAATACGAATAGACAAGTTGCAATATGAATACGATACAATAGTAACTATACGATACGATAGTTTTAATACGAATACAGATACAAGTTGCACAGATCGACATTAACATAACTAACTAAAGCAAAACATAATTTTAATCTATTTTTGAAGGGCTAGGCTACTTGATAGTGTACTAACATTTTTATTCATGTTTCTAAGTCAGAAATACAAATACAGACAATGATTGGTTGTACAAATCGACATCAATTGATACAGATATAAAACATAGCCTGAAATACGAATAGACAAGTTGCAATATGAATACGATACAATAGTAACTATACGATACGATAGTTTTAATACGAATACAGATACAAGTTGCACAGATCGACATTAACATAACTAACTAAAGCAAAACATAATTTTAATCTATTTTTGAAGGGCTAGGCTACTTGATAGTGTACTGACTAGTAGCCTTTTATTTATTATAAAAAATATTTCAACCTCAAGACATTATAATCGAAAAACAGAATTTTCATTCAAATGACAGTAAGCAGACTGGTTCATCTTTATAAATGTAGGTTTCCTTATTCACGTTTCCAAATCAGTGGATTTCATAGGAGTGCGCACTTGTCACGTTTCCTTTTCCACCGCCTTCTAGAATGAATAACTGATTTAAAAAACACGTTTCCTTTTTCACCGCCTTCTAGGACGAATGGACTGTTTTGAGAAAATCATTCCGGTTCATCTCATCAAATATTTATTAATAGTTCGCCTCCATGGTGCACATTGGGTAACGCTAAATGAACTAGCATATAATGGCAGTCAGAAACTCAAGTTCTCCTGACCAAAAACTACACAACATCTTGAAGAAAATATTAATAGTTAATACTTGTTAATAATGATCAATGATACATTGAATATACCATATTCATCAAAAAATGTATTCACATTTCCATGATTGAAAATAAATTTTCATAATTGAAATCAAATAGTGTCCTGAGGCTTCGCTAGCCTTGATTATGGGTTTGAATCCTGAGGCATGAATATTAGAATACTTTATCTCATCACCTATGCACAAGCCAAAGCTTACGTGAAAATCATCATCCAGCAAAAACAGGGCTTGAAATTTCAAGTTATTCAATGGTGGGCCGCCTGAAATACCAATCAAAGTCAATGAGGGAATAGCAAAAAACGTGATCAGATACATTTGAATAAACCACTTGATATTGTCAAAGCCACTAATTTACTGAAACAGTTTGAGATACTAGTTTCCGTTGTTACACCATTATCAATCAAGTGTCAGTAAACTGTTTACTCAGTTTACTAGAGATTGATAATGGTGTACCAACCGAAGCTAGTATCTTAAATTGTTTCATAATTTCTATGGGAATTCAAGATACTAGTTTCCGTTGTTACACAAGTATCATCAAACTGTTCAGTGTCAGTAGACTGTTTACTATCCAAGTTTACTGGAGAGTGATACTATGGTATCAACACAGTATCATCTCAACTTGATACACAACACCCTAATTTGATACAAAACTTCCAAACTTTGAATGAATTCTACAAACCATGGGATAGATATCTTATATGCTATTATGCTTAAGAAGATTCTTATGCTATCTTTTTTCAATAGTAATACTTACCAGTGGTTAAGATAATGGTATAAAGTATAAAGCTTATGCCTGGCTTCAAATCCAGGCGCCCTTGGTATACGCTTGTGGTAAGCGTCATAGAAGTTCTTATTGAATCCATCAAACATCCCAGCAATTGCCAGGTCGTATTCATGATGCCCATAGAAAGTGGCCGGATCAAAAATAACTGCAACACGTCAATAATACGTTACTTAATTGGAGCAACAATAATGTTGAGTTAATTAATTAATTAATTTATTTATTAGATAGAGCGAACAATACAATAGTCGGAAAAGAAAAAACAGGCTATTGCCCAAAACTTTTTCAATTTCCTGATTTTGTCACAAATCGTCCAAATATTATGAAGGTTATGTTCACTTCAATTTCAACACCAAATCTTCAATCTGAAACTATGAATCAGAATAAAACAAAGAATTTCAAATTTAGATACAGTAGATTGATAATGAAACTTCCGTTAAAACAAAAACCAAACTTCAAATATTCACAAAATATAGAATAGAACCACTTAAATTTTGAGCTCGAAAATATCACTTTCACCATGAAAGTTAAACATAAAAGTTAATCTTAATTATATTTGATAACAGTAGACTAATTGAATATATCTGGTCTGAGTAAGATAGATAAATATTATACCGAGTGATTCAAAAAGGACTTTACAACTAAAAATTCATATAAATCTTATTAAACAAGGTACAGAGCTGGTTTTGGTATTGCTTTAAAGGAAAACACTCCACGTTTTTTAACCTCAAACTAAAGATGTTCTATGTGACTTCCGTTGATTATCCTGCAGACATCCCATCGATAGTCGATTTCTTCCCAGACTCGCACAAGCATTTCAGGTGTAACTTGCTCAACATCAGTGCTTATCCTTGCTCTAAGTTTAGGTAGAGTGGCTGGCAAAGGAGGTAAATACACCATATCTTTTATGATCCCCCACAAGAAAAAATCCAGCGGTGTTAGGTCTGGGGAACGAGGGTGCCATGCAATTGGTGCATTACGGCCAATCCACTGATTTGGAAAGCGGTCATCAACGTCGAGCGCTTAGCTCTAGGGACAAACTAATTCCGCTAGATCGCTCCAGCTGTACTATTCACTTGCTGCCCGAGCATAGCAGGCGTAAAACCGTGCTTTAAAGGTACACATACCAGCGGCTATTATTGTGTCTATAAAAGAAGTGTAAGCATCAACTTTATTCATCAAGAACAGCGCTACAAATTGCTATGAATTTGAAGTCTATGGAACGAGCATTGAATGTGAAAAAGGAGTTTAAAATGCATAAATATTCAATTTTTTTAGATTTACAAGAACAAAGTTGACGTAATTTATGCTATATTGAAGAGGAGACTTGCATATTTTTCTCAAATTTTTCTGACTAGTAGTTTTTGTAGGGTATGTGTACCATCTGCCTCAGAAAATGACTTTTGAAGCCCTATTGTTAGCTAACAGAAGCTGATAAAAATATTTCAATTGCATAGATTATGTCCTAAGAACCTGTCCAATAGATTAGAGAAAGAAAAAATATTTGTTTGAAAAAAAATTATTGAATGCACAACCTTATCAACATGCCAAGAAGCAGTTTAGCAAGGATTCAGAGGAGTTATCCTTTCATTGCCTTCAAGATGTTTAATAAGCTGCCAGAGTGGGTCAAGGATAGTGGAAGTGATAGACAGTTCCGTGCAGTTTTGAAATCACTCTTGGTGGAGCATCCATTCTATAGCCTGAGTGAATTTCTTGATAGTGAGATGACATTTTGAAACTTTTTTTTTGTGACATGTTTTTTAAACCCTGACACAGTCTATCCAGCAGCGCTGGTCAATGACCTAGAATAAAACTAAAACTAAACTAAACTAAAACTTAAGAAAATCCCGGATGTCAGTCGGATAGTGTGGTGGTGCGCCATCCTGCATAAAGAAAACATTTCGTTCTCGGTCATCCTCATCGATCTGTGGTATCAAAAATGTTTGCAACATATCAAGGTACCCTATGCCGTTCTTCAAACCAAAACACAGCTAGCACGCTCGGGTCCAGTGAAGGTAGCCATCTTTGACGTAACTGCCGCTAGCGCTTGTGCGGCGCGACAAAACACTAGCGGAATATGCTAGTGAAAACGTGAGTGTTTTCCTTTGAAACAACGCCAAAACCAGCTCTGTACCTTGTTTAATAAGATTTATATGAATTTTCAAAGTTGTAAAGTCATATTTGAATCACCCGGTATAATATTTAAATATAGCCTAATTAAATTTTGGAATCAAATCAAATTCAAAATCAACTGAAACACATAGCCTGTAAGAAGTTAGGTAGGCTAATTACAGCGATTCAATTTCCACTACTTGAGCAATTACATAGGATTATGAGGATGTTCTTCGGTTTCAGTCGAGTTTCCTTTCCACGAATCACCATCAATAAATCATAACTTAGATGATCAAAATCGGTCATCTCAGAATAGATTTTGAGATGATTGTTTCCCTAACAACATTAACTGCAACACGCAAATAAAGTCAAGTAATTAGAGCGATTCCCTTTCGACTACTTGACCAATTACATAGGATTATGAGGTTTCAGCCGTTTCCTCTCCACAAATCACCATCAATAAATCATAACTTAGATGATCAAAATCGGTCATCTCAAAATAGATTTTGAAATGATTATTATCTCAAAAATATTGACTAGTTTTACCTGGATGTTCCTTAGTTTCAGCCGCATTTCCTTTCCACAAATCGCCATGAAGTAATGAAGGACGAATTTCAAGATCTTTGAAAAACCTCGGCAGGACAATTTGCAGTCTCGACCACAGCTCGTTCGCTTCTCTGTCACCTTTCTGAAATTACAAACATAAAATATTATTAATGATACACTTTCTGATTATATTCTGATCTAATATTCTAAACACCTTTATGAAATCGATCAGACAAAATTAATAATCTGATTAACTTGGATTGCATCACTTTCCAATCCATTTTAGAACTAATTCTTGAAGGTTATCAATATTGAAGATGATGAAGAACTTCAACCACAGCTGTTAAGCTACTAAGGGACGGTTTCCGAGCTCGGGATTTAGCCAAGTCCTAGACTTTAAACAGCTGGAGTCAGAAAATTGGCTTTCCAAAACGGGGCGTAGTCGCAGTCATTGTCATAGTCACGTTTGAATTAAATTTCGAAAAACTAGAAAATTGAACAGAAAATAAAATAAAGAGAAAATACTGTAAAGTTTCAGCTATTTTGAATTATTTAGAAATGTCTAATTTCGTCAAGGAAAAACGTTTCCAATTATAGAAATGAGAAAATAGAAACTGCGGCTACTTTTGTAGAAACCGCGGTTACGCCCCGTTTTGGAAAACCAATTTTCTGACTCCAGCTGTTTAAAGTCTAGGACTTAGCTAAATCCCGAGCTCGGAAACCGGCCATTTCTTTTTCTTTCCATCATGATACTGTTTCTATATAAAACATTTTATAAAACATGTCAGTGTTGTAAATAAATTTCAATTTCGATGCTCACGTGTTAAAATTTATGAGATGAATGAAATAAATTTAGTCTGATAAACTGAAAATATATAACCATTTTTCAACATGTATAAGTTATTTGATGTATTCTGACATTATTTGATAATAAAAAAAGTTGAACAGTTTTGTACAGAAAACTGAACTTTATTCTTGAAAGACAAATGTAACCTATGACCATTTTGATAGTGTTACTGTTTGTAAAATTAGGGAGAGCAGACAGTTTTGTGATAAGCCTGTATCTCCTGACTCTCTATCAGTCATAGCTACGTTTATGATTTTATTGAATAATTAATAGAAATAATTATCCGAAACTAGACGTGACTTAATGGAGAAGTCTATCAAATTATCTGTGCGCTTATACGGTTCTGTCTAAGGTGACACCCGCTCCACATTAATTAGGTTAATAATTATATATTAATACTAGGTTATTACTCAAATATTTATAGATTGAAAACGAAAGACTGGAAACATTGTTTTCAATCTATAAATATTCGAGTCACAAAAATTCTAGTAAAATCCAGTGAACTACCAGCAAGCTTGAGTGATTCTTTATCTTACTGAGCTGTGTGTTTTTGTTTTTTTTATTAATTCTGATTGTAAATATTGTGAGTTTGATTAAATAAAATTTGAATTTGAATTTTTGAATTTGATTACCTCTTTCGCTAATAGTCGTATCTGGTAATCCAAACGGTTCCTTGCATAGAAAGACTGAAACAATGAGAGAATAGACTCGATCAAATCAATGCTATGTCACCTGGTCATATGGGACATATATATGAATCACATATTTATCTCATATTGATCAGGATTTTAGAGTTTTAATTTAGAAAAGTTTAATGAACAGTGTTTTGTCTTTGAACATTTTTTGTCATCGACAGAAAGATTGTTTATTTCATTTGTTGTCAAAATTATTGTAGCTTCTCTTTTTGTTTTTCATAACAAACGTGCCGCTTGTGCGAGTGATAAAAATATGTATTTGAAATGGCTTCCATGTTTGGCATTGACTGAGTTATATTTAATATACAAAATTTTACTTTTGTGTCGGTGGTGTGTGAGCTCGTTCGTTAGGACTGTGAGTAAAGTCCGGCTGTACTGGTGAAGGGGATAGATTTTGTTCTTGTTTAATAATACAGTTTTCCTGTCACAGTTCGGGCAGTTTAAAGAGAATTGTATTATTAAATAGGAAGGGATCTGAACCCACTTCATTAGATCAGTTATTTTGATTTTTAATTAATAATTAACGTCGCGTTCAACCAGTGGATGCCAAATTGGGAAGCCATTTTCATAAAGGTAGGTGACTACTGAGTCATTGTTTTAAATTTTTCATAACCACAACAAATGAATCTTCACTAGCAGCAAAGCGAGTAGCCCTTGAAATATTCATCTGTTTATTATTATTCCGTAATTTCTAATTATAATTCTAATTTTGTACAAATAATTTATTGTTTGTTTAAATATCAAAATCCTGTACGATCTTTTCTTGTTTTTTATTTTCCCACCCTTACATATTCAGTGAAGGCACATCTTGCTCACATATTTGGTGGAGGCTTCTCCCGCCTTCCATATCGTGCTTACATATTTGGTGGAGGCTCAAGGGTTTTTAATCCAGCTTTTAAAATTTGGACTTTTCCGGTTACCTCATTGAAGATTCAATTTTTGTGTTTGCATTTTTCATAATTAAATATATGTTTTTATTTCAGTGAAATTATGGGTGAAATAGTTGAGTTTAAACCTTGCGGGGCTGTAGAAACAGTTAGGATGAATTTCGAGGATTTATTGAATTGGAATATTGTGGAACAATAATTGATTACTAATAATGGATTTCAACGGATGGAGAATGATAATTATAATTGAACAGATTTTGAGATTCACGATATTGGAAGATTTACGATTATTGATTTGAGATTTTGAATTGCAAAAGCTATGGTAATTGAAGATTTTGTACGATTGCAAGATTTATTATCAATTCTTATTAGAAAGAATTAGATATTTATGATGAGATGAGAAATTAATGATTATTAAGATATGATTGAATAGGATAAAATTTATTATTACTGAAGAGATATTTGAGATATGGAGAATTTATGATTATTGAAACCAGATTAATTGGAAATTTATTATTTATTATTGAATAGAATTGGATTGGAACAGATTAACAATGGAAAAACTTAGACCGTTACTATTACCGAAATTTTTTGATGGAAAAGATGAAGAATTTGACATTGATGATTTTTTCAACTATTTTGAAAAGGTTGCCTTGGCCAACGACTGGGATGAAAAGGATAATTTATTATACTTGCGGTTTTGTTTGAAAGGAAGTGCTGAGAAATATTTTGACGTTATTGAGAATGATTTGACTCGACAGGACAATTTTGAATATATGCCAGTGAAAGAAAAATTGGTTAATTTCTATCGATCTCCTCTCAAATTGTGGAAACTAGAAAAGGAATTAGATACTTGTAGCATGGAATTTGAAGAAGATGGTAGAGATTTTGTAGCACGAGTCTTATCCCTATGTAGAAAAGTAGATTCGAATATGCGTGAATCTCGGATTATCAGGATAATTTTAAGAGGTTTGTCTTCAAATATATTTGAGAGAATTATAATGTTATCAAATAGTACTATTGTAGAATTGTATAAAAATATTGAGAAATATGAATTATCATGTCAGTATTTGAATGAGTGGAAATTTGGACAGGTGCAAGTAATTAATGATAATATGGAACCAGAATTTGAAGAACTATTGGAAATCGGAAATGAGTTTGAAATTGAGATTTGTTTAGAGAATGCTATTATCTCTGATGATTTTGATTCTTGTAATTATTATGTTTCAAATGAAGTGGATGTATATTATCATGTTAGTAACTTCGAGATTGAAAATGGGTTGGATGAAGTTCTTATTTGTAATGATTGTGATTTGAATGAGGAAGATATAATTTACAAAGAGGATAAAGATATGGAAATGATTAAGGAAGAGTTATCAGATTTATCGGAAAGTGATTTGGATTTCTCTTTTACAATTGATAACAGGCCGTTTGAAAATTGTGTGAACTCTGGTATGCGTAATGATTGTGAATCTAGAGGAGTCAAGATGCATCAGAATGTTAGTCTCGTGAATAATAGGACTAATAGAAAAAGAAGACGTAAGAAATGTAAAGTTTGTGGTAAACATAATCATTTTACACGGAATTGTTTTTACGACGATAATTATGCTTATCGGGTTTATAAAAGGATGCATAGAATTTGTGAAAAAGAAGGCTATGATATTAGAGTGTGTTCTTTTGATGGCAGAAAGTTTTCGGACAATGCTAGACGTAAGAAAGCATATTTTACTGATAGGACACAAGAGTTTAGTACTAGGCATACTGATGAAAATGTTTTAGACGGGGGTCAATCAAATAATGATATGTCAAGAAATGAATTAGGAAGTTGTATAGTCACTGGATCAGGTTCTACTTTGGAAGGTGTTAGGCACAATGGAATATATGTTAGAAGAAAATATTCTAATACGGATGATAAGAAGTAATCAATCTTCAATAAACACGAAATTGATCTTGGAGATAATAAAATGAATTGTAGCCAGAAATGTGAATCAGCAAATAATGGTGTTAAACGAAAAATTTCGGACTCGTGTTCAGAATTGGAAAATATTAAATGCGATAGTAAGACTTTGTTAACAATATGAATGAATCAATTATCGATAAACAAGAACCAGGAGTCAACTCAAAAACATGTAGTCATGTAGTAGATTTGCCCAGTACTTAGTTTAGTTATACCATAGAAAAAGAATAGCGTAAGTAGATATCCTATGGTATAGGGCGTTTATGTCGCAACTTTTACTGTTAACTGAAGCCGATTATTGTCGATTTGTACTGTTTTGTTAGGGTGAGAATGTAAGAACGGCACAATATGAGAAACTACCAGCGTCAAACAGCTTCACAGGAAAGAACTACATGAACTATCGGCTTGAGATAACAGTAAAAGTTGCGACATAAACGCCCTATACCATGGGATATCTACTTATACTATTGTTTATCTATGGTTATACACACATCTATTCTTGGACGTACGATTTTTTGCCATCCTTATAAACTGTATTAGATTCAACAGATTATGTATGTCAATTTCCGTTTAATCTGAAAGAATTCATAAGGACGACAGAACCCTGAAAGTACAAAAATCGATGTGTGTGTGTAACTACTGGCTTTACTCCAATAATATCACCATTACAAATATTATTTATTCAATTTTCAAAAACGCAATTCAACTTTGGATTATGTTCCTCCATGAACTCGATGATGAAATATCACCATTACAAATATTATTTCATTTTCAAAAAAACAATTCAACTTTGGATTATGTTCCTCTTACACATATAGCCTACGCATCAAATGTGTATAATCATAACAGTATAATCATACTGTTATACTGAAAACACCAGGTACTTGGTATACTAGAATTAATAAAAACAATATAGAAACATGAAGTACCCTTTTATTAAAACAGTTTAAGAATGTTATTAAAACTGTTCTTAGTGAGAATTTGTGTGTATTTTTGGCTTCAAAATTCATAAAATAACTTAATACAATGTGCAGTGATAATTAAGTGTAATATTTAACTATAATTTGGTGTTTTAATTTTTCTAAATTTAAAATTTGCATCTCATATTTATTTTTGGACGAAAGTTGACCTTGAACTTCTTACAGAACAAACATAACCTATTTTTTGGACATGTAATCAAAATTTGGGAATGGAATAGTTTTGGGCCATGCCTGTTGTTCCTTCCCAATCATATGTATATGATTTGTTATTGTATCCACGTATAAATAAATAAACATTGAAACATTTCAACAAAAAACGTTACCAGAATATCTTGAAGGAGATTAGCTTTTGATGTTAACATTTTTGATACACCAACCCCAACAGCCATTAGCCGTTTTCACACCGATATCTCGCCGACACGACTTACAGACAGGATTTACTCTGATGGACAGTATAAGAGAAGGCTGTGGTTTATAACTGCGCGAGGTCTACTGTTCACAGAACTACTAGTTCTAGGAAAGAACTGGCTTGTACACGTACGGTATCGGAAATTCATGTATGACGCATCATCACGTTTGAGCTATTGAACTGATTAACTTGAAATTTTGCATATAGATTCTTCATCTACCGAGGATGGTTATAGGCCTATTTCAAATTCTTCGAGATTCTAGTAGGTCGAGTTTTATTCTGATAGGTCGACAGGATTTATTCTGATGGACAGTATAAGAGAAGGCTGTGGTTTATAACTGCGCGAGGTCTACTGTTCACAGAACTACTAGTGATGTTTTAATAGAAGGGTACTACAAGTTTTATATTGTTTTTATCTAGCCCATAAAAGTGAAGTGATTTTTTGGTATACTGAAAGCACCAAGAACTTGGAGTAGCAGAATAAGAAATGGTTCTTGTTAAAACTGAAATCTTGATGAAGTGAATACTCACGACCCAATCGTCACACCACGAGTTCTCCTGCGCTATATAGCCACAGCAGGTGGTCGTGTGGAATCCAAACTCCTTGACGTATTCGAGCGTGGACCCAGAGTCGTCCTTGGGAGGAGGTTTGTTACGGAGTTGCTCGTTGTACAGATGTAGCTTGGCTAGCTCCTCGCCGAGGCGTTGGTGGTACCGTCTCAGGCCTATAATCGATCAACCAATCAACATTTCATTCAGAAAATACATTTAAATGTACATAAAAGCGCCAATAGAAAAATTCTCTACAACTCGCTGAGGAATTGGTGGTATCAGTTTAATTTTCGTCATATAACACTACAGAATCAAGCAAACCTTGGTAAATTATCGTCTAAAATCAATCAGAATTTCATTCAAAACATATATAAGAAAATGTAGGCTACATGAATAATAATAATTTTTCTGATTAACAATGAATTGCAACCAGAGGAGTTTATTGACAATGCGCCATAAAATCCAAAGAAAAATACGCTATGATAGAAGTATGACCAAGTTTTATAATGAGGGATTTTCGGTTTATGTGTGTTCAGGCTCTTGAAGAGTTTTGCAAAACTGATTACAGCAAGTGTAATATCCTTAATATTAGGCCAAGTTTTATAAGGTTCGTGCCAAACAAAGCTTATAATTTTTACAAAAGATAAAATGCTGTACCTTACAACAGTTTGTTAATGCGGGACTTTCGCTTTATGTGTGTTTAGGTCATTAAAGAATTCTGCAAAACTGATTACAGCAAGTGTAATATCCTTAATATTGAGTCAAATCTTATAAGGACCGTGTCAAACTAAGCTTACAAAATTTCACAATAGATTTAAAGCTGTACCGTACAACAGTTTATTATTTCGCAAAACTGATCACAGCAAGTGTATCCTAAATATTAGGTGAAGTTTTATAAGGTTTGTGCTAGACTAAGCTTATAAATTTTACAATAAATTTAAAGCTGTGCAACAGTTTGTTGAAGATGGACATTTGCTTTATGTGTGTTCAAGCCGTAAAAGTGTTCTGCAAATCTGATTACAGCAAGTGCATCCTTAATATTAGGTCAAGTCTTAAAAGGTTCGTGCCAAACTAAGCTTACAAATTTTACAATAGATTCAAGGGTAACCGTCCACTGGAACCGTATTCAACCGATCCGTTCGTCCGTTGGATCGGACGAATCTGCCAGCCGTTAATTCGGCCGAATATGGTCGTTCATTGGAACCGTTTACGTCAGTCTAGTTGCCAATAATATTGAATTAACTACTATCATAGCCACTATAAACAATGATTAGGCTCTCTTTCCTGTATAGGGCTACTTGTAATATAAATATAAAGAAAATAAAAATCTCAGTACCCTTTTTTTAAATATTTTATCACAACATGTTTCGGTCATTTATGCCAAGTTCTTGAAAATGGCATAAATGACCGAAACATGTTGTGATAAAATATTTAAAAAAAGAGTACTGAGATTTTTATTTTCTTTATATTTAATGATTAGGCTATATTGAGATTTTAAAAATTGAATAAACAAATATCCACTAAATTAGTTAATCATAACAATAATTTTACCTTCATCAAATATCCACTAAATTATTTATTCATTATTAAGCAATCTTTGTTCATAGATTCCTTTGAACATCACGACGATGATATCTTTTGTCTCGCATATCCCACAATGGAACATGCTATTGAACCAAACTCTATCAACTTTTCATTGTTCATAGTTAAAACTTTATAAAACAGAACAAGTTTAAAAACAAAAACAGACAAGACTGTGAAACAATTTTGAGGTTAGGATGATGTTGTCTCAGCTCAACTTCGGATTAGATTTCTTTATGTATGTTTAGTGATGTAAAATGCCTGGGCATTTATAAGTCGGGGCAAATGCCTGATATAAATGCCCGGGCAAATGCCCAAAACCCATAAATGCCCAGGCATTTTGGGCATTTATCTCTTTTAAAGACAAATTAATAATGTTTTAGCCATTGTATGTACATAGATGCATTATATATTTATATATAATAACACAAATGAAAACAGTAAAATATAAATTGAAAAACAATAAAAAACTTACATTTTGTGAGCTGGAAACAGCTTTCACAGTTTCATAGGATCACAGTTTTGGTTGACAAAAGCTTGCACAGTGGCCGAAATATTCCAGCTCACAAAATGTAAGTTTCTTAGTGTTTTACACTATATTTTACTGTATTTATTTGTGTTATTATTGACTGATAGTGACTTTTGTGCTTTTTTATATATTTTTATATATGTACTTTTTTTAGTAGTTTATGCAACGGTTGTATAATGAGAGCCTTTAAACCACGAGTGAGATGTAAGTTAGAGCACGAGCAAGCGTAGCGCAGCGAGTGCTCTAAATATCTCACGAGTGGTTTAAAGGCCTAATACAACCGTTGCATACACTATTTTATCTACAAAAATACAATCAAAGATCACAGCACAATGGCTGCTCAGACCCCCCCCCTCGACTATCAACCGCACTCAATACTCACTGTTCACACCATATGAAACTCCTACAGCAGTCTGCAGTCCTAACTCAATCCTTCAAATGTTTTATTCAAGCTAGATATACACCATTGCCATTAAGTGTTATTGACAATTGCACAGGATAATTAAATTATTATTAACAATACTTGGGTATTGTTTTTTTAACATTTTTTTATCAAACATATTATAGGCCTACACATCAACAATTAAGGCATATTCATAGAAATTAAAGTACCCTTTGCTTTTAGAATTATTTTATTTAAGCACTTAATTTTAAATGCCCTCAGAACAACTGCAAATTAAGGCATTTTTATTTCATCCAAAAAATGTACGTTTAATTAATAGTTTATATTATGTTTTAGAAGCTCTAGTAACAATAAAAAATAGTAAAAAGTAAAAAAAGACACTTTTCCATAAATGCCCACATTTTGGGCATTTAAAACTGCTTTGGGCAAATACCCGGGCAAATGCCCATTTATAAATGTCCTGCCCACTGGGCATTTGCCCAACCCACATCACTATGTATGTTACAATATTTACTGGCTTATACACTAATTTACATAAAATTTCGGTAATGCTAATTATCAAAGAATTTTACAACGTATAAAGAATTAATCAATGAGAATAAGGATTAAATGCAAATAGAATAACGATAATATAAAATTGTAATGTAACTTCATAAATCGGCGGTGTTTCAACAAATAATTGTCGATTCTCTAAGAAGGATATAGAGCGGATATCGTCCGGATAGAGCCGGAAAGTCCCATTCAATTCGGATTAAAAACTTTATCGGCCGGAGATGGCCGTACACTGACGTATGAACCTGTTGCAATGGACGAGCATCTATAGCTTTTTTTGTTGGGAGATCGTTCGGTAGTTTTCGGCCGATGCTAGTTCGGACGAAATCGGTTCCAGTGGACGGCCCACCTTAAGCTGAACAACATTTTATTAATGAGGGACTTTCGCTTTATGTGTGTTCAAGCCCTAAAAGTGTTCTGCAAATCTTATTACATCCAGTATATCCTTAATATTAGGTCAAGTCTTATAAGGTTTGCGCCAAACTAAGCTTATAAATTTCACAATAGATTTAAAGCTGTAGCATAATTATTCGAACAAGTGGAACTTTATGAACATTTTTCAAATAAAAGAATTACCTTTCATCTCGAGGTACTCCATGACAATACAGGCGCCTCCGTCAGGGTTGTCCAACACAACTACTGGCTCAGGAACTGTGACAGTTCTTGTGGCCGCTATTGCTTTCAAGCCTTCTAACTCTCCGTCAAACATAACTCGAGCCTGCAAACAAAGGTTAGGTACAATTTTATTATTATTTTACAAAGGCGACTTTCTAGAAGTATTTTAAGCCTAGGTGATGATGATGATGGGATGAATGATGATACAATGAAGGTAGAGTAAGGAATGAATAAAAATAATAGGTTATGCTATCCACTTGAATTGATTTGAGTCCACTTTTCAGTCCAGAAATAAAATATAATATATTTTCATATAATAAATATAAAATATATAGCCTACTACAATTATAATAGAATTCAAACAACCTCCGACTTGAAGAATATGTAGAGCAGAGATGGAGACCCAGTTCAGCAAATTAGAGTAATAAATTGTGTCACAGGAAGAAGCGCGTTTACCAAGTTGACAATCAGGCTCAATCTTTGCAGTCATAGATGAAAGATAGCATAGAAAGATATTCCATGGTATAGGTAGTTTATGTTCCAATTTTCAAGCCGATTACTGTCCACGACTGTTGATTATTACTGTGTTGTTGGGATGAGAGTGTAAAGAGGGCACATCATGAGAGACTACAAGCGTCATATAGCCTCACAAAAAAAAATAGGCTACTATAGTTGGTGTAAAATAAGTTGAGACTTGGCCCTTCATCCGAAGAAATTACAGGGTTGCCAAATCGTGTAAAATTACAACTTTCTCAAATTTCCAATACAACGTCAGAATTGGAGTCATCCCCGATATTCTAGTAATACTAAAGAAGCTTCAGGGTTGAAGGATTAAAAGGAAATTTAACTTTTACGATAAAATTATAAACATTGCATAGATTTGTTTTTCTTCTGAATATCACTTCTCTCAGAATCATGAGGCGTCGAAATGCATAATAATTTTATATCAAATTGTAATGAAAAACCTCTGCATTCTAGGCTTTATTGATCAGTAATGAATTCATAACAGATTCAAAATTAGAATAAATAGTTCAACATCTGATAACAGAAACATAAGAAGAAAAACACTAGTCATATGATGATTCAATATCATCACATTCTTCCCGTCTTTAGGAATTCAATGAATAGTCTTTCAAATAAGAAGGCATTTTGCGCTCTCTATAAGATCTTCGCAGGGTGCCATCAGGAGGCTCTTCTTCATCACTGAGGGGGAATCCTGTATTTGTTTCATCTTGATTTTCATGATAATTTTCTTGATTGTTCTCAGGCTCTGCGTGATCACTAAGGCTTGATCCTGCATTTGTATCATCTTGATTTTTATCGTTATCTTCTTGAATGCTCTCTTCTCCTCGAGGGGCAAGGTTTTTCAATGATACAGTTGTCTCTCTTCCATCACTAAGCCGTACCTTGGCATATTGTGGGTTGATTTGAAGAATATCCACCTCCTCGACCAATGGATCGAATTTACTTCTTCGTATAGGTACTTTCATTAGGACTTTGTTTGAAGGGGCAAGCCAGGTTGGAAGTGCTATACCATTAGATGATTGTCTGTAGTGTCGGAACATCCTATCATGTGGCGTCTCATTAGTAGCCGTGCACAATAGGGATCGAATAGAATGTAGAGAGTCTGGGAGAACAGATTCCCAATCAGATACATCCAAATTTCTATGCTTCAATGTAAGAGACACTGTGCGCCAAATTGTACCATTTTCTCGTTCGATTTGGCCATTTCCTGGTGCGTTATAAGGTGATGACATGGAAGTGGCTACTCCTCGATTATGAAGGAATTCCTGCAGCTCTCTGGATTTGAAAGAGGTTCCATTGTCAGTATGTACATAAGAAGGTAAACCAAATGTGGTAAACAAGTTCACAAGGCACTGAATTACAGTTGATGAATTCATATTCGGACAAGGGTATGCAAACGGAAACCTAGAGTACTCATCAATTATTGTCAACAAATATTTGTTTTTAGTTTTTGATGGAAGAGGACCCTTGAAGTCCATGCTTAATCTTTCAAATGGATGTGTCGCCTTTATGAGAGTAGATTTCAATTTCTTGAAAAATTGAGGTTTTATGGCATTACATGTTTGACATGAAGAAGTCATTTTTCTGACATCCTCAACTGAATAGGGTAAATTATGAGTTCTTACCCAATGAATCATTCTGGTCACTCCAGGGTGACACAAGTCACAGTGTAGGGAGTGTAATTTATCGGTTTGAGTTGCATTACACACTCTGGAAAGTGCATCTGCTACTTGGTTGTCCTTTCCTGGTCTGTAAATTATTTCGTAATTGTAGCATGACATCTCCAATCGCCATCGTTGTATTTTTTCATTTTTTATTTTATTTTGATGAGTCATATCAAACATGAATGATACAGAGCGCTGGTCAGTGATAATTTTGAAGAATCTTCCAAGTAAGAAATGTCTCCACTTTTTAAGAGCACACACAATAGCAAAAGCCTCTTTTTCAATGGATGAATGTTTACGCTCACTATCATTCAGCTTCTGAGAAAAGAATGCTACTGGACGTCCACACTGTGATAGGACAGCTGAAATTGAAAAATCAGATGCGTCTGTTTCAACCACAAAAGGTTCAAAGTCGTCAATTGTACTAACTACTGCCTTAGAAATCTCAGTTTTGAGTTGATTGAAGTCAGCTATAGCTTCAGAAGTCAAAGGAAAGGTCTTTGCTGTAAGAAGCCGTTTAGCTTTATCTGAATAATTGGATATCCATTTGGAATAGTGTGCAAACATTCCAATTGTTCGCTCAAGAGCCTTTCTATTATCTGGGGGTGGAAGATTGAGCAATGGTTTCAGACGTTCAGGGTCAGGAGAAATTGTCCCATTTTCAATTTTATAGCCAAGCAAGCTTATTGAAGTAAGTGAATATTTGCTTTTTTCTGTATTGATTGTAAAATTATATTTTTGTACTGCATCTAAGAATTTTTTGAGATTCAAATCATGTTCCTTCTGATTCTTACCACATATTGTCACATCATCCAGGTATGCATACGTTTTTTCAAGTTTTTCATTATTAATAACATTATCAATGACTCGCTGAAAAGTGGGTACACCATCTGTCAGACCAAAAGCAAGCCTTCGAAATTGATACAAACGGCCACATGCCTCAAATGCAGTGAAAGGTCGATCTTTTTCTCGTAGGGGTACCTGGTGGTAAGCGCTTTTCAAGTCAATAGTGGTGAATACAGAGTTTTTTGAGACCTTAGAAACAATATCTTCAAGACTAGGGAGGGGATATGCGTCAAGATGTGTGTATCGGTTAATAGTTTGAGAATAGTCTATTACCATTCGCTTTTTGTGATTTTCGTTCTTCACTACAAATGCTTGAGCTCTCCAGGGAGACCTGCTTTCTTCAATAATTCCATCAGCTAGCAGTTTCTCAATTTCTTTCTCCATGAAACTAGTGTCTTCAAGAGAATGCTTTCGGGATTTAGTAATTATAGGTTTAATGTCTTTAGTTAAAAACTCAAAAAGTGGTGGAGGTTCTATCTTTGCTGGAGCCAGATAATTGATAGTCAATGGGGGTTTAGTTCCTCCAAATGAAACTCTAAGTTCAGAGTGTTGATTAAGTAAGTCATGTCCTACAATAACATTAGCACACAAATCAGGCAATACACTGAATTTTGTTTTGGGGTAATGTTGACCTAAAATTCTAAATGAGCTACACAATAAAAGGAAATGTTCTTTCTTAGTGATGTTGAAGCCATGGACACTGCACCAGTTGTAGGGTACATTTCAAGTCCACATTTTTTAGCAAAACAGTGTGAAATAAATGTCTCAGAGCTTCCTGTATCTATCAAAGCAGAAGTAGGAATGTTGTTTACCTGAGCTTGTACTGTAGCATTTTCAAGAACAGTAGAGGCTGCAATAAGCGCCGAAGATGAAGAAGTTTTAGTAGATTTGCAGACATTTTTCCAATGACCTATTTTCTGGCATTTTTCGCATGAGTCATTTAGTGCAGGGCACTGCTGACGTGTTTTATGTCGCTGACGACCACAAAATAACATTTTTGAAAACTTGAGCTTCCAGTTTTTACAGCTGACAAATTTGTTTCTTTACATGATTTTCTGAAGAATTATTTGAAGTGGCATTAAGAGTTATTTCAGAAGAGTAAGAAGCTGATTGATTTCTGGCAGATTCCAAGGCACGTGCTTTTTCAATAGCTTCATCAAGAGTTAGCTTGTCAAACTCCAAAAGTCTCAGTCTTATCTGATGAGAGCTGAGGCCCCGGATAAATGAATCACGAATGTATGTTTTCCTATGAGTTTCAGAATCAACATCTGCAAACCCACAATTCTTACTCAGTTGTTGTAAAGCTTGGTTATATTGGTCAATTGTCTCATCTGAAGACTGTTTTCTAGTTGCCAATTTATGTCTAGCGAATATTTCATTTATTGGTTTTACATATGCAGATTTTAGTGCGTCAATAGCCGAAGTATATGAATTTTTGTCGGCAATTGTTTGATAAACAGAATGAGATAGAAAGTTGGTAAGCAACCGCAACTTACTTTCATCATCGATGTCTTCTTCGTCAAAAGATGCGATGAAATTCTCAAAAGTCTTTAGCCAGAAGTTCCATTCTTGTAGAGCTGTTGGAGAATTCGGATCACCATCAAACTTGTCTGGTTTCAAAAATTTGTCCATCGTAACGCGAATTTTCAGTTTTCGTTTCCAGAAAAGATTTGAAGATTATACATTTGTTGTTGAATAGAAATTGTGAAATAGAGAATAGAAATTGATTGACTCGTATTTGATAAGATGAATTGATTTGATGATTTTAGATTACTGATCAATAAATTGTAATGAAAAACCTCTGCATTCTAGGCTTTATTGATCAGTAATGAATTCATAACAGATTCAAAATTAGAATAAATAGTTCAACATCTGATAACAGAAACATAAGAAGAAAAACACTAGTCATATGATGATTCAATATCATCACACAAATTAACGGGGAGAATGTCTCCTTTCTATAGGTGTCTGGATAATTTTTATCCGACTTATAGCTATTTTTTAATTAATGATTATGTTCCTCAATGTCGAGCAGAAAACATGAAATTTACGACATGCTAGAAACTTTTTTGTTTCAAAAGATAAGTAGGTGGTGAAAGCGAAAAAGTTTCTCACAAATAATTTAAATCATTTTTCCAATTGTCAATTTTACAAATTTTTGTAAATCGCAATTTTGGCAACCCTGTAATTTCTTCGGATGGAAGGCCAAGTCTGAACTTATTTTACACAAACTATAGGACTATTAGCTTGAGTTAACATCGAAAATGTTATAATCATTTACAACATAAATGATAAAAAAGGCAAAAAAATAAAATAATAGGCTAATGGAAAATAAATATAGCTTAGGCTACTAGGACTATTGGCTTGAATAATGGGCTAATGGAAAATAAATATAGCTTAGGCTACTAGGACTATTGTCTTGAGTTATAACCTAATGTAATTATCATTAAATTGTAACATTTTTAATGTTATAACCATTTATCATTCGTTTATAAACAGTTAATATTACATCAGATGCCGGTATCAGCTATCCTCTATAGCTAGGCAGTGAATCGGCAATACTGTTCTTATATCTTTCCCTACTGCCATTAAAAGATGTACCTTACGATAGTTACTGAAATGATTAGGCTATGCCAGAAAACACTTGTAAAGCGTAGGCTACCGTGCTTGATCATGTCTTCACCGAGCATTAAGTTAGAATGAAAATGTTTACTAGCCTACTAGGCCTATAATTTAGTAGACTACCTAATACTTTTGTATTTATATAACATTCCCAAATGAATTTTCCGATTACTTGAATAATTATTACATACTGTATAAATTCCCAATAAATAGCCTTTGATTTAATTATTAAAATAACTTAGCAAATGATTCACCATTGCAAATTCAAGCTAACCATGAGCTGAGCTTTTATAGGAATAAGTAATTATTATGACTTGAGAAATGAGAAACTAGCCTTGCGGTTAGTTTAACTTTATACTAAGATTGAGCAATTGACTGTTGAGAAAAATAAAGATAATTTATTTGTGGCCCAAAGCGATAACTTTGAAAACACGTGGTGGATTAAATAGTAAAAGAAGAAAAGAAATTATTGGTCCTGTATGAAAAAATAAATTGAAATACCTGAAACAAAAACAAATTGCATCATAAGTTACATTATAAAATGAATTGTAAATGGGCGTGAGTCGAGTTTACTGCGAATATACCGCAAGGCAAAATCTTGTTTTATACTCACTTTTGACTTTTTGTTTCTCTTGACAAAAACAGTTCGAGAATCCGTGATGTAAGCTTCTCCTTGATTAATACATCCACCGCCACTTTGTCCAGTTCTTGTTAAAGTTTTTGTATTTAAAGAACTTTTTAATAATTCCTCCATTCTCACGTTAGGTTCAAACATACATGGCGAATGTGACTTGAGCATTGGATTGATTCTACTATACCTTGACGCGTTTGAATCTGAAAGTATGCAAGTTACTGGAAAGTAACCAGCATGTAATCAATCTATTATCTAGACTTGAGATAAAGTTACTTCAACAATACAATCTCAAACATGAAAGAGCAAAGGAGTCGGATTTCTAGAACGCAACAATGAAAAATCCAACAATGCAATGCAACTGCAAAATGAAGTTCAAAAACCCCTTAGAGCGTTCATAGTAGGTAATAGAGTGCACAAGATGTAACCGGAAAAATTGAATCAACAGGGAGCGCTGGTGTTCTAATGAACTTCATTCGGTGAGCATACTATCTAGACATCATACTTTGTAGAGGATAAAAATTGCTCAAAGTGGGATTAGCCGTTTTTTGAGATCACCGAAGGGTGTACTATAGTGAGGTCGACGTTATAAAGGCAAAATTTGAATAGCAATGGCCAATGATATTGTTATTCTTCTCTATCATTCAACAAAGCGGATAGAGCTATCTCTTTCTCGCTTGCTCTATTGCCAGGTCGTCTTTTAACAATGTTAAATTATCAATTGATTAACAAAATATTTCATCTTAATTATGAAGTTATTGAAAAATATAATTTTGCTCAATAAAATTAAGGCTAATTGATTATTGACCGAGCGAAGTAAGGTCTAAGATTCAAGTCGACGTTTTTGCATTTATCTTTATATTCCACATTTAGGGTAAAACGCAGCAATAGATTTTCATGAAATTTTACAGGTATGTTCCTTTTTAAATTGCGCGTTGACGTATATACAAGGGTTTTTTGGAAATTTTGCATTTCAACGATAATATAAAAGGAAAAGGAGCCTCCTTCATATGCCAATATTGGAATAAAAATCTGACTATAGAGTAATTTATTCACCATGAATCAGTTGTCGAGTGGATTATAAATTGCATGCAATGACGCATGCAATTCAATAACTCAATGTAACTTGGTAAAAATTAGCTGCTGTGTGGTATATTAATTGCATGCATCATTGAATGCAATGTTGGAATTATAGTGATTATTCATTTCAGAGTGATTCATCAAAACTTGATGACCGATTAGCTAAGTATAATAATTTTTTCTCTTAAACACTGTTTTGAATCGTGAAAGTCAGTTGTTGACGAGGATATTATTTGAGGTTAGAAAGATTGAATACCAGGCAAGTAGGTTGTGGCTAGGGATAGGTATCGATAAGGTAATCTCTAATCGATGTCAGACAAAGCTTCGATCTATCAGAACATCGATTATTATATTCTCGACAGGAAATAATCATCGATTAATCGACTGGAAATATTACATCAATAGGCAAACAGCTCGAAATCGAAATGGGTACAGTAGATGAAAAGCCAGGAAAATTCTGGAAAATCTATGGAAGCTGGACATTCTTGAAAACAAGGTAGATGCTATTAATGGATTTTTGGAAAGGAAATAGAAAGTAAAAAAAATGGAAATTCAAGTTATAAAACAGAAGTGTTTGACAACCAACAGGTATAATGCTGAAAAAGAGATGAGATATAACCTACTATTTTTTGGAGTCAGGCAAAAACTTTTTTCGCAATGAATGAGGAGATAATGAGAATACTGAAACAACTTGTACCGAAAATAGATGAGAGCTATATCAAAGACAAATAAGAAGAAGGATGAATCACCGGTGGTTGTAAAATTGAACTCACTAGTTAGTCGAAATCTTATCTTGAGAAAGGAACGTGCCCTAAAAGAAAGCTCTCAATTTGAACACATTAGAATAAAAGAAGATCTAACCAGGGAGGTTCGGCAAACAAGAAAACAGCTGCTTTCACATCTCACTAGGCTGAAAAAAGAAGGGAGAAAGGTAGTAAAGATACTACCAGTTTATCAGAGATTGACAATGGTGTAATAACCGAAACCGGTCTTTCTAATTATCAATAAATCAATGGATTTTAGACAATTTCTTAGTCTTTTTCATTCAAGTAGTAATGATAGGCAATAAATTGAAAGATGGCAGTCAACTTCTATCTCTGAAAGAGCTTGATAATGGAGGCGAAACCAGTTCAAAGAGATGCAGGAGTGAAGAGATAGCCCGAAGGAACCAGAAAGATGACAACATCCGAAACCAACAATCGATAAAACAGAAAAAGAGAGGAGCAAGACAAAATAGCTTGGATAGATTTGTAACAAAAGGACTGCAAAAATCTACTGGAACAGACCATCTCAGTGTACAGCGAAGTGAAACTGTAGAGGAGGACAGAGAGAATAGGAGAGCTACAAGAAGAGAGGATGGGAGAGGAGTCATAGCAGCCACGGATGGGAAACAGGTTCGAATTTTCAGAAAAATTTAAACGGCAAGGAGTATACTCGGACTTCGACTGCAACAGAGAATGGATACCAGAGTTAGGAACACGGGCATTTTGAAAATGATTAACCCTACAGAGACACACTTACTTTATGCTAACACAGTAGACACACTGGGTTTTGAACACCCCAATTTAATTTTGCATTTTTCTTTGAAAAATATGAAAAAAAACAAGTACTTAGACCATCGTTTCTTAATCATTTCTGTTCCAAGTGCATACAGAAATCAAAAGTAAAGCACTGCTTATCAATATTTATACTAATTTTAGAAGTATATAATTATGTTCCGCCCAGGTGTTGGAGCTCCTAATCCGGTTTGAACGAATGGCTTGATCATTGCCAATGACAACTTCATAAAAAACTCACGTCTCTTCATTTTATTGTTTTGAATCTCAAGTTGTAGAGAATCATAGCATTCATTCCAATCTGATCCATCATCCCATACGACATTTATAGTGACAATACAAGTAAATCTTTGTAATAAAAGTCCTACGTAAATTACACTCTGGGGTGTTAGACACCCCAAACGAAGAACAAGATGAGCTGGTTACCTTGTAGAATGCTATTACTGACTGGAAGTGGTGGAGAGTAGTTGACAATACTACAAACCTAATTTAGACTGGGCATAAGTTCCCATCTGTTTGATATTGTCAATTGCGGAACAGGAAAAAAATCCCTGGGGTGTGAAACACCCCAGTGTGTCTCTTTAGGGTTAATGTGAAGTATCTGCAGCGAGGAACTAATCTAATCAATTGGAGATCGGCCAATCACGTGACAAGGATGGAAGTTGACAGTTGGACGAAGACATACCACAGGACAGGACCAGAGGAAGGAGACGCATCCAGCACTCTGGTGAACGGATGAATTTTTGCCAAAGAGTTGGAGATTTGGGGCTGACTGAAGCTAGAGACGGGGGAAGATTTGCAAAAATTATTGACAGACTGAGGAAAATTGAAAAATGTTATAATGTGAAACATTGTATTCCTTAACAACCACATATACCTCATAAGAGAGGCTTTTGTTCTTTTAAGAATGTAAATAAAAGCTATATTATTGACCGAGCGAAGTGAGGTCTAAGATTCAAGTCTACGGTTTGGCATTTCTCTTAATGTTTGAGTGTTTAAATGTTTTTATGTTGCGCATTTACGGCAAAACGCGGTAATAGATTTTCATGAAATTTGACAGGTATGTTCCTTTTTAAATTGCGCGTCGACGCAAAAAGGAGCCTCCTTCATACGCCAATATTACCGTAAAAATCAGACTATAGAATTATTAATCATAGATCAGCTGTCTAGTGGACTATAATATTACCCGTTCAAAAACATCGAACATCTTGAAAATTGTATCTTTCCATCAACGTTGTAGACAGTTGCAGCCAGACCTGATAACAGCGCTCACATTCACATTCCGGGACGACACGTCACGGTACGATATAGGACAGAGAGCTCTATGTTGATTTAGGATTTTTTCTAGACATTTTTAATTGATAAATTATTTATTAATTTTTGAGAAAACATAACAACAGGTCAATGTAACTCACTGATCGCGAGGTCTACTGTTCACAGAACTACTAGTTATTATAAGTTTACAATTAAATAGATGCTACTGTATCCACTCGACTTTCTGAAATCAGCAGGAACTTGACGAACTGAAAACTGGACGTACCGAAGTGTCTACGCGGATTGATTCTTGATCAACTGAGACTTCGATGCATCCTCAACAATGCATGCTGTTGGAACTATTGCATTCAGTGATAAGAGTCTAGAAGGGGATGGGGGAGAATTCGGAAATGGAGTGGAGGGGGAAATTTGAGTGGCGCAAGGATGTGCCTGTCTCGACGCGATCAGTCAGCCGGCGTTTCTCGCGTCGTTCGGTCGTTTAGTGAGGGAGTATATCGAATTTTGTTAGGAAATTGTGCAGTGCGTAGTCGCGAAATAAGTGATTTCTCAGAGAATTTCAAAACAATCGCTTCATAAGCTGGAATAGAGGTGAGAACTTATTACTTATATTGATTATTGTATCACCTAGAACTTTGGAGCCTGTAAGTTGTAAATAACGCTCTTGTCAAAACAATACTTTGCATGTTTAAACACGAGTAGCCCACTGTATTTACAATACGTTTCATGTCTATACACTGTATTTACAATACAAATACGACGTTTACGATGAATACATTTTTGTATTTTTCTATACTCTTCCCGTACGTCATCAATTCTCTTACTGTACTTTCAACTGGCTATTAACCCGTGCTCCGCAAGGGTCTAATATTAAAACTGAAAACTTGACCAACTGGAATCTTGAAGAATTTAAAATAGGCCTATAACCATCCTCGGTAGATTAAGAATCCATATGCAAAATTTCAAGTTGATCAGTCAAGTAGTTCAGACGAGATGATGCGTTATTCGAAATGAAAAGACATGAAATTGAAATGTTTTTATTGGCAGAAATAAAAAAATTAAAAGACATTAAAAAAATAATTGACCGAGCGAAGTGAGGTCTAAGATTCAAGTCGACGGTTTGGCATTTCTCTTAATGTTTAAATGTTTATAATTATGTTTGAATGTTTGAATGCTTGAATGTTTAATGTTTATATGTTGCGCATTTACGGCGAAACGCGGTAATAGATTTTCATGAAATTTGACAGGTGTGTTCCTTTTTCAATTGCGCGTCGACGCATATACAAGGTTTTTGGAAATTTTGCATTTCAAGGATAATATAAAAGGAAAAAGGAGCTTCCTTCATATGCCAATATTGGAGTAAAAATCAGACTATAGAATTATTCATCATAAATCAGCTGACAAGTGATTACACAGATGTGTGGAGAAGCCAGTCTATTGCTGTATTTCCATAAGGTCTATAGTTTCAATCAGGTACTTGTGGATGAGAATAATGCGTGAGGTCTACTGTTCACAGAACTACTAGTAGAAATCATGAGCCAGCGCGTGTGATAGCTCCCAAATAGCCTCAGCTGATGTTATGAATGAATGAATGGAAAAACTGTAGTAACTGCATGCAATGAATTCTTCTACTGACTAAATGATAAATCATAATAATTTCTATCTTATGCACTTTCAATGTTATATTTATATCCTGAAAAAGAACGACGAAGTGAGTCAATTTTGTTGTCCAACTGTAAAAAGGTTCGAAGAATACGTGTTCATAATTTGAATCTGATTGATCAATCCTTTCTAAAGTTATTGTGGAACGTACAAACAGACGGACAACGACTTTGGCCTTCACTAAGTCAAAAGTGAGAACTCGCTAACGCTCGTTCAATTATTTGTCTCTGATATTACCCACATCAAATCTTTCAGAATTGATAATAAAGTGTATTCACGTTTATGAAGAATATTATATTGAGCTTACATAGTTTAATCAACTGTTATCAAAAATCGTCTGTTCAATTCAAAAAAAGAATTAAAAAGATCCTTCCAGTAATAGGCCTCTTATTAATCAGGAATAGTAATAATCTATGTTACAGATACTTTATACTAGTAGTTCTGTGAACAGTAGACCTCACGCAGTATTCTCATCCACAAGTACCTGATTGAAACTATAGACCTTATGGAAATACAGCAATAGACTGGCTTCTCCACACATCTGTGTAATCACTTGTCAGCTGATTTATGATGAATAATTCTATAGTCTGATTTTTACTCTAATATTAGCGTATGAAGGAGGCTCCTTTTCCTCTTATATTATCCTTCAAATGCAAAATTTCCAAAAACCTTGTATAAACGTCGACGCGCAATTGAAAAAGGAACATACCTGTCAAATTTCATGAAAATCTATTACCGCGTTTCGCCGTAAATGCGCAACATATAAACATTTAAACATTAAGAGAAATGCCAAAACGTCGACTTGAATCTTAGACCTCACTTCGCTCGGTCAAAAATACTATTACTCTTTATATAGTAACTGTAGTTTATATGCTTTTGAACGGTAGAACTTATTTATAGGCACATAAAACAAAGTACAGTATTTTCTGATTTTGACAGGTTTTATAACCCAACTATACAGGTTTAATCTCTTTCACTATCCATCTTCTACAAATACTTCGTTAAATAGGTGTGTATCATGGAAACGGAGTCGTAAATCCTGAATAATAATCGTTTATTATGCAGTTTCAACCTCTTATAAATCAAAACCTCTTGATAGAATTGAGCTCAGGAACTCCTAAATTCATATAGAAACTAGAGACATGAGACGAAAAATCTTAAGCTGAGTTTACACCAAAGTTATTAACAAAATGTTAATTACTTATTCCTTATAGATTCTATCAGATTGAACATAGCTTATCATACACATGATGAACATATGTGTTTGTCAAGTTTCGTTCAATCTAATAGAATCTATAAGGATTAAGTTAATAAACACAGCTTCCGTGGTTGTATCCGCACAGCAATTCAATTTTAAGAAGCTTAATCTCCAAGTTAGGAAAAATTTCTAAAATTACAATTTTGCATATCATGTATGCCAGTATTAGTTATGAAGTCTCTACGTTATTTTGTATTATTGTTCAAATATTGAATTAGAGAGGATATGAAGTGATATTGCAGGAATCAGCGGACAATCTGCAAAGAGCAATCAATATACCAACTCCATCTCCTGAGCTCAGAATATAATATGAAGATTTCCTTGCACAAAACAAAAGTGATGGCGTTTCTGGGGAAGTCTCCAATACGTTCTAAAATAGTTCTCAACAACAGAATACTGGAACAGGTATCACATTTCAAATATTTGGGATGTGATATTACATACGAGGAAGACCATGACTTGAATGCAAAAATTAACAGATTCCAGTACATATGCGGAACTATTAACAGAACTCTCAATAATAAAGCCCGAAAAGAGACGAAGCTCAAATGTTATAAAGTAATGGCCGTCCCTACACTTCTGTATGGCTCTGAAACCTGGGTACCAAAGAGGAGGGAGTGGAGCAGGTTACTGGCGGCCGAAATGAGATTTTCAAGGTCAGTGAAGGGATGCACCAGAGAGGGCAGGCTTTATAATATCGATATCCGTAGAGAGCTCAATGTGATCTCTGTACCTCAACGAGTTGACGAGAATCGACAACAGTGGAGAGAACATGTTGAGAGAATGGAAAACGGAAGAATCCCCAAAGCTGTCATTGCTCACAAGCCAGAAGGGAGGAGAAGTATTGGCAGACCAAGAAAAAGGTGGGAGAATGTTTGAAGGTGGAACAGGTATTAATGCCTACCCCTGTAACAAGACGATATTGAATTTGAAAAAATAGCTCAATAAATTAGAATCCAATTTGTACTTTATGTGATATTATTCATGATGGTTCAATAACTTTCTGAATTATTTGATGATGATGTTGTGGTAGATATCCATATTCAATGAAAACGACTAGATATTGTCAAAACTCTTATTTATCAAAATATTTGAGATACCAGTTTCGGTTGATACACCATTATCAATATCTAGTAAACTATGAGCTTAAACATTGAGGATCAGAACATGTATTGGAAAAGCCTCACGATTGACCAATGAGAGCCAAGTATTGTTACGACAAATGCCTCTGCCAATAAGAGTCGAGCTCAACTTTCTTAGGCCAATCGTAGGGCTTCATCCACACTATAATATTCTGCTGCTCAATCTTCAAGCTTCCAGTTTACCAGAGATTGATAATGGTGTTAAAACCGGAACTGGTATCTCAAACTATTGCTTTCTACCGCAAACTATTGCGGTTTTGACAATATCAAGCCGTTTTTGTTCAGTTTACAGTTTGATGATTTCAGTCAAATCACAAAAACAAAATGTTCTTATCTCTCGCCATATTTAAGGTTTTCGGTGAAAACCTTTTCAGTTCACCCTTTAGGACAAGGTTTTCACAAGGTTTCACTGCATATTGTCGTGAAATTGACAATAAAAAGGTTTTCGGTGAAAACATTTTCAGGTCACCCTTTAGGACAAGGTTTTCACAAGGTTATGTGAAAAGGTTTACACTGCATTGTCATGAAAATGACTAAAGAAAAGGTTTCGGCGAAAACCTTCTCAGTTCACCCTTTACAACAAGGTTTCCACAAGGTTTTATCAAAAGGTTCACGCGTAAAGTTACGGTAATGAAAATGATATTGATAAGGTTTAATGCTATTGATTGATAAAATGATGCTATATTGATAAGGTTTTCGTAAGGTTATGTGCTATCTGGGACTGTCCTATTAATTAACAATATGGGGGCACCGAGCTTCGCTCGTTATTTTTATTTATTGATAAACAGAACACAATTCTCTAAAATGATCGTGTTTATATTTTACAGCTGGCTATACGTCAGTTTATGAATTTCGGGGATGCTATATTTTTATTTTCCACATAATCACTCGCTCACTTTTTACTATCCACAGACGACGAAAGTCTCAGCTGTTTCAGCCAAGGATGGATTATCCTTCTAATGTCGTTCAGCTTGTTTTCCCAAGAATGGGACCTAGTGCAATCGAATTTTTATATAATAAACCCACTATGTTCCAAATTTCGTGAAAATCGTTAGAGCCGTTTTCGAGATCCGTTGAACATAAATAACCAGAAGAAAAAATAACCAGATATAAAAATACAGAAATTGCTCGCTTAATATAATAGGATTAAGAATCATGGTCAAAAACTTTTGGCTTTGAGCAGATTTGAACTGGGATTCTAGGCTGCCAGGCAAGCACTCTATCCACTAAACCACGTATCTGAAAAATATATGTAGATGTACTATACAACATAATAAAAAACTCAATTTTTTTATAAGGTCTTAACATGATTCTAATCAAGACCACCCAATCTCATCATCATCATAATCTGAAAACTCATATAACTTGTTTTTTACTCAATTTCCAAATTTCTATACGTTTCAAGGTCCCCTGAGTCCAAAAAACTGGTTTTTGGGTATTGGTCTATGTGTGTGTGTGTGTGTGTTGTGTGTGTGTGTGTGTGTGTGTGTGTGTGTGTGTGTGTGTGTATGAGTGTATGTGCGTCTGTGTACACGATATCTCATCTTCCAATTAACGGAATGACTTGAAATTTGGAACTTAAGGATTTTTCACTATAAGGATCCGACACGAACAATTTCGATCAAATGCAATTCAAGATGGCGGCTAAAATGGCGAAAATGTTGTCAAAAACAGGGTTTTTCGTGATTTTCTCGGAAACGGCTCCAACGATTCCGATCAAATTCATACCTAAAATAGTCATCGATAAGCTCTATCAACTGCCACAAGTCCCATACCTGTAAAAATTTCAGGAGGTTCGCCCCATCAATGCAGATACATTCCCAATTATCAGGCTTCAGATACAATTGAAACGAAAAAAAATCAAGTGGAGTAGATTGAGCATGAAAATCTCTACAATTAATGTTCAGTAACAATTTCACCTAAAATTGAGAATAAGCTTTAAATTCGAGAAAATGTGATTATTCAATTGCAAATTATTGTTGATTCTATTAAATCATTCACTATGAAGAGATAGCCGACCTCATGTGTGTCTCCAGCGTTATTGCCCTGTCACCAGCTGGCTCAAATCTTCGAATAGTAGACTTGAGATGCGCGGGAACACTAGCGTCAGGTGATCAATTTTCATAACGGCAAGGAAAGTTGTGTGAGTGCGCCACACCAGATTTTTTTATAACGTCTTGACATGATTCAAATCAAGACCACCCAATCTCATCATCATCATAATCTGAAAACTCATATAACTTGTATTTCATGTTATAAAAAATATCTTCAACAATGTTTTATCAGATATCAAAATAGCTTGTGCAGCTGTTGAAATCCGTATCCCGTGGAGCCTCGTGTTAAACTCCTGTTAGTTGAGAAAAGAACTGAACACAGGAACGTGGTTCGAATTTGTAACGTTTCCCTTTTGATACACCTTCCCTCTAATCTTGACGAATCAAGCGTCTTTGTTCCAAAATCCCTCACGACAGACATTTTTTATCCCACCTTCCTCCCTCCTTACTCACAATTAGAGACAACTAATCGTGATGAAACCCAAGAAATGAAGTTTTGAAGATTTCGTTTCCAAACAGAATATTTGTAAGTGGGGAGAACATGTTTTATGTTTTACAGCAAACACAGAAAATGTTTGGAAAAAACAGTAATTTTTTGTTTGACAAACAATGATTGTCCAAACATCTTAAAATGTTTGTCCCTGAGCCCCTCAACAAACATGTTTGCCGAACATGTATATTTTATGTATGGGGAGAACAGGTTTTTTGTTTTACAGCAAAAACAGAAAATGTTTGGAAAAAACAGTGATTTTTTGTTTGACAAACAATGATTGTCCAAACGTTTAAAAATGTTTGTCCCAGAGCTCCTCAAGAAACATGTTTTCCGAACATGTATATTTTATGTATGGGGAGAACAGGTTTTTTGTTCTACAACAAACACAGAAAATGTTTGGAAAAAACATTAATTTTTTGTTTGACAATCAATGATTGTCCAAACATTTTAAAATGTTTGTCCCTGAGCCCATGTATGTCGAACATATTAAGTGCAAAATTTGACTATAATTTGGTATTTTAATCATTCTAAATTCAAAATTTCTAGCTAATATATATTCTTGGACAGAACTTTAAATTTCCTCAGTAAGAACATAACCTATTTTTTCGGACATTTCATTATTCATAAAAATTTGGGAACAGAATAGTTTTGGGCTATGCCTGTTGTTCTATTCCGATCATATTCATATGATTTGTTTATTATATCAACGAATAAATAAATAAATAAATAAACATTTGTCAAGTGTGGACACGGCTTTACTGCATTCTCCTCAGATCTTAAGTCGATTTGGTAGATATCAAATTCTTGATAATATCCTTGATTATTTGAATATTGTCCATCATTTGGTAAGCCAAGTTCTCTGCTAATCCGATCTATTTCTGCATTCTCCTCAGATCTTAACTCGATTTGGTAGATATCATGTTAACGAAAAGTTAAGTTTGGTAAGTTGAAGCTCACCCACCACACAGTATTTCCCGAGCGAATTGTCTGGAGCCAAAGTTCTTTGTGTACCTACTTGGGCAACCGGAGCCCAACTTTGTAATGTGCTTGAATTGAGCGTTAAATTGAGCTAGTGGCTCTCTTTTCGACGCTAGATACTTGCCGTGAATTATTATGCTTACGTGCTGAGTTTTCCCTGCTGATCTCCGTGTTAGAAGTTGAATTTATTCTCGCACTAGGACAGGGTTGTAAGAGTTGGAGAAGGGTAAGAGAAGGGTAAGAAAAAAGTAAGGAAAAAGCGAGAAAAGAGTGAGAAAAGAGTTAGAGAAGAGTCAGAAATGAGTTGGAGAAGAGTGAGAAGAGAGTTAGAGAAGGGTAAGAGAAGAGTGAGAAAAAGGCCAGAAAAGAGTGAGAAAAGAGTTAGAGAAGAGTCAGAAATGAGTTAGAGAAGAGCGAGAAGAGAGTTAGAGAAGGCAAGAGTTCGAAGAGAGAGTTATACAGAGTTACACGCGTGTGCAACTGTTCAGAACACGAAAACTTTCAACGATTTCGCGTCGGTTTGGCGCAACTTTATTAGAATTCTCTCCTCCATACATTCGCCTAATGTCGGGCAATATCTGTTGTCAACAGTGTTCAATAACTTCCTGTCAATAATCGTGCAGGTTCACTGTTCACTCTCCGGAAAATACAAGTTTCTTGCGCGACCGTTTTTGAGTGAGGAGGAATTTCCAGAGAAGGTTTTCCCGACAACATACATCAGAGCCGAGCAAGCAGGAAATTGGAGTTGAAGTATCAAAGGCTTTTTCCTGTATTGTCTATTTTATCTATAGTTATTACAAATTGCAGCTCAATAATTATTTTCTTAATTTATATTTTGTAAATTCATCTCTAATGTTGCTGTATTGTAAGCTATTGTATATAAGTGTATAAGCCAGTATATATTTTAATCTACATAAATAAAGTACTCAATGAATCTGTCTCTCTGTTTTTTGGTAGAGAGTTAGTATGAAGGATATTTTTAATATTCTTTCCGAAGAATGGACATTGATATGTCCAAAGCTCCGCCAATTTATGTAGATGCATAACAATATTATCTTTAGTTATTACAAATTGCTTTTTTCGTATCATATAGAGTTCAATAATTATTTTCTTAGTCTATATTATGTAAATTCATCTATAATTCTGCTGTATTGTAAGCTATTGTATATAAGTGTAAAAGCCAGTATTTATTGTAATCTACATGAATAAAGTACTCAATCAATCAATCAATCAAACTCTGTCTCTGACACAGATCATTGCCGCTTCTAATATTAGCTTTTCGAGTAAGTTGGTTGGGGATAAGGTACGGGAAGTTAAGTTATAAGAACGTAACCAGAAAGTATTGGAGGATTTTGTAATGAGAAATACAGTATGTCCCTATACAATAGAGGAGTGCTGCAACGCATTCTCAGGATCCCGATCCTGAACTTGACATGTTGCATGCCACTTGAACCTTGCTCAATAATGTGTGGCTTTACGCAACTAAATTGTAATAATAATAATAATAAGTAGTAAATGTGAAACTTTTGTAATAGTTATCTGGTTCCATTACGCTGTGTAGGCTTATTATGAATGTTTGCAATTAGTTTTTATTTATTCGACCAAATTACTTTTTGTGACAATTTCTAGTTTTCTAATTAATAGAATGGGATAGTAATCTATCTATCAAATGATCTCAATCAAAAATTCTTTATTGGTTCTTCAAAACAATAAATACAAAAAAGAAAAACTTACTGCAAACATATAAGAAACCAATCACCTGCAAGGAAAATCCAGTGCGCAGGTTTAGAGTGCATTATAATCTAATAATCTAGGTATCTATTATAATCTAGGCTATTCCATCAATGATACTTTCTATACAGAAAATTTCCTCCACAGAAAAGTTTCAGGAATATTGATGATCTCTTCCTGTCATTACTTTCAAAAGAGAGTGACAGAGTTAGCTTTCAATCTTAAACTCATTTCATTATCACACATCTGTGGAAGAAGAGAAAATTATATCCAAAACTGCAATAAGAATCTGGAAGCAATAGATTCCTACTTCAGTGGAGTAAGATACATTAAGACATCTCTGGTTGGAACAGCTGAGAGACCCTTATTATTCTGAAAAAGTGATAGAGATAGGAAAATGAAAAGAAATAAGGGAGCATTGTATTTAGATGAAAAATCTAAATATTATTTCTTCTTCTATATACCGTGTAAGGGAGAACATAGAAACATGGTCTCATGGTAATACAGTATGAGGTTACACTTAAGAGTGTTAGACCATGTGGTGAACTTATGTAAAACATGCCTAGAGATGGAGGATAGAAATGATGAAATTTGTTGAATGAGAATTGATATTGTAGAATTTTTCCATAATTGAAAAATAAAAGTTTTATTTTTGTCACCCACATTTAGGTCTATTGGACTTTTACACAGGAATGTAGTTTCGTGCTGGAACCAGTCCTGGGTAAAAGTCTAATAAATGTAGAAGTGACAAGAATAAAACATTGTTTTTCAAGGAGGGAGAAATATTTTGTAAATATATAGTGTGCAAGGAAGACAGAATAAGTTATGGTGGAAATGTTGTCATCTATTATAACTACATATATCAGTAGTTTATGATAATTAATAAAATTAATTAATAATCTAAAATTAACAATAATTCATTAGTAGTTTATCTAATATTATTAGTAGTAACTTCACAGATAGAGTCGACAAATGATTAATGTGAAACGCTGGAGAATTTAAATTCAAAGAGAAAAATAGAAACATGGAATGAGCTTGGAGAATCGAAAATAGAAAAGGAGTGAGAAGAAAGAAATTTGAAAAAGAGGGGTAAACAATGAGTAGGCCGATATTGATAAGGAGAGAGAGAAAGATACGCGTATAACAAGAATTTATGAAATGAGATGAAGAAGAAATAAGTGAAGGTTAACAAGAAAAAATCTGGTGTGGTACACTCACACAACTTTCCTTGCTCATTGATCCATAAGCCTCATTCTTAAACGAGGATAATTTAGGGGAATAACATTATGCTGATTGGCGGCTAAATAACTACGATTATACTATTGTTATTGTGTTCAGAGTACATTTTCCTTTGTTTGAATTATGAAATTTCAGGATTGTTTGAAAGTTGTCAAAACAGACAGCTGTTTGACAAATAAGATATCGACATGTGTTCTTTTGAATAAACTGCTCTACCTACCTACCTCACGCACGAGAAAGAGGTTACAAAGTAAATTTCTCAGGGATGGACCCCCTGTTAGCTTTTCAGGAAGGAGACTCATTCCAGTTAATAGAGCTGACATAACTATACAGGGTATGAATTTGAAAAAAATCGGTTTCAAGTCATTTTCGAGAAAATCGTGATAGAAATTTAACAAAATTCATTCTTCTCAGGAATATTACGGAGCTCCTGCAATTTTCCCAGAAATGAGACTCATGCCAGTTGATAGGGCTTTTAAATAGCTATCTATGGTATAAATTTGAAAAAATCATTAGAGCCGTTTTCGAGAAAACCGTGAAAAACATGGTTTTTTAGTAATTATCCGCCATTTTTTCTCATGAATATTATGGAGCTCCTGCAATTTTCCCAGAAATGAGACTCATGTCTGTTGATAGGGCTTGTAAATAGCTATCTATTGTAGAAAATCGTTTGAGCCGTTTTCGAGAAAACCGTGAAAAAGATGTTTTTTTAGTAATTATCCGCCATTTTTCTCAAGAATATTACGGAGCTCCTGCAATTTTCCCAGAAATGAGACTCATGTCAGTTCATAGGGCTTATAAATAGCTATCCATGGTATGAATTTGAAGAAAATCGTTAGAGCCGTTTTTGAAAAAATCGTGAAAAACATGGTTTTTAGTAATTATCCGCCATTTTTTCCGCCATCTTGAATTGAATTTTATTGAATTTCTTATTGTCGTGTCCTCATGGTATAAGGACCTTAAGTTTAAAATTTCAAGTCAATCGGTTAATTAGAAATGGAGTTATCGTGTTCACAGACATACACACAGACCAACACCCAAAAATCATGCTTTTGGACTCAGGGGACCTTGAAACGTATAGAAAACTTGAAATTGGGGTACCTTAATTTTTTTTAGAAAGCAATACTTTCCTTACCTATGGTAGTAGGGCAAGAAAAGTAAAAAGTAGTGGGAATGAAAAAGCAGAGAAGGATGGAAACAATATCAATAAGTGAAAGAAATAGTGGCATACTGACTGTCTTTCATGACAGACATCTCTTCTTCATCACAAGTTTGCTCAATTTTCTCTTCCCAAGTCGCTTCCAGACCTGCTCAGTCCTTCTCTCTTCATTTAAGCAGTTGGCTATATATCCTTCTCTATCCATCTCAACAGTTTGTCATCTATCTTTCTCTCTCCATCTCGGCAGTTGGCTATATATCCTTCTCTATCCATCTCAGCAGTTTGTCATCTATCTTTCTCTCTCCATCGCAACAGTTGGCCAAATATCTTTCTCACTCCATCTCAGCAGTTTGTCGTCTATCTGTCTCTCTCCATCTCAACTGTTGGCCATATATCTGTCTCTCTCCATCCTATCAGTTGGCCATATATTTGTCTCACTCCATCTCAGCAGTTTGTCATCTATCTTTCTCTCTCCATCTCGACAGTTGACCATATATCTGTCTCAGTTGCAGCGCCAAAAATGCCCCAGTCTGTCACCAATATTGTCGTCAATTTAGCAATTTTAATGCTCCTTCTGTCACTCTGGGTGTTGTTTTCAAAATGTCTAGCTTTCAAAATGTCTAGCCCTACCCAAGTACAACTGTTGTTATAGCTTTTCTGACTGGTAACTGTTTCTGAAAAATCTAGTTCACCCAAGTCATCATTCACGTTTTCAAAATAGTGCAAGGACTTCTAAAAGGGTAATTTTGGTTGCGAGGATTTGGGGGGATCTCTAGAAAGAAGTCAGCCTGTTAAAAGCCGAAGAGAGAGGTTTACAATACCGGAAAAAAGGAACGATGATAAAAAAGGTCTAGAGTGAGGTTCATGTTTTAAATTCAGTATCTGGGGTGAGTTCTGAAGTCTGTGTGCCGGTTGCACAAAAGCCGGTTAATATTGAAATCTCCAAATTATTAAAATCCTAAATAAATATCCTAAATAATACGGTAAATTATTAAAATCCTCCATACGACTTCTAAAGAATGTTAGAGCTTCGCCTCTGAGATGCTGAGCCACAAGCTGAATCGTGACTAAATTCATGAGAACCAATCAGAGAAACCTATTTGAAGCCTATGAGATTTTTCAGAGTGCAGCTCAGTTGCACGAAAGCCTGTTCAATTTTAAACGTGCTAAAGTGCCACGAGAACCAATCAGAAATTCCTTCTTTTCAAAGAGACATCTCTGATTGATTCTCGTAGTATTCAATAGTGTTGAAAATTTAACAGGCTTTTGTGCAATTGAGCCTATGCCGTTTGTTTCAAAGTTGGATTCTAATCACTTAGAATAATTCACTACTTAATATAGGGGCACCGAGCTTCGCTCTTTATTTTTATTTATTGATAAACAGAACACAATTCTTTAAAATGATCGTGTTTATATTTTACTGCTGGCTATACGTCAGCTTATGAATTTCGGGGATGGGATATTTTGATTTTCCACACTCGCTCACTTACTTTTTTATCATCCACAGACGACGAAAGTCTCAGCTGTTTTCCCAAGGATGAACTATCCTTTTAATGTCGTTCAGCGAGTTTTCCCAGGGATGAGACCTAGTGTAATCGAATTTTTATAACATAAACCTACTATTTTCCAAATTTCGTGAAAATCGTTAGAACCGTTTTCGAGATCCGTTGTACATAAATAACCATAAATAAAAATAAATAGCCAAATATAAAAATATATACAGATATACAGAAATTACTCGCTTAATTGACCGAGCTAAGTAAGGTCTAAGATTCAAGTCGACGGTTTAGCATTTCTCTCAAAGTTTAAATGTTTATATGTTGCGCATTTACGGCGCAACGCGGTAATAGATTTTCATGAAATTTGACAGGTGAGTTCCTTTTTCAATTGCGCATCGACGTATATACAGGGTTTTTGGAAATTTTGGATTTCAAGGATAATATAAAAGGAAAAATTAGCCTCCTTCATACGCCATATTCGAGTAAAAATCTGGTGTGGTGCACTCACACAACTTTCCTTGCCGTTATGAAAATTGATCACCTGACACTAGTGTTCCCGCGCATCTCAAGTCTAACTATTCAGTGATTTGAGCCAGTTGGTGACAGGGTAATAACGCTGGAGACACACATGAGGTCTGCTATCTCTTCATAGTGAATCATTTAATAGAATCAACAGCTTCCAATTGGATAATCACATTTTCTCGAATTTCGAGCTTATTTTCAATTTTGGGTGAAAATGTTACTGAACATTAATGGTAGAGATTATCATTCTCAATCTTTTCCACTCAAATTCTTCTGTTCAAATTGTATCTGAAGCCTGATAATTCTAAAATCAAACTTTGCATAGATGGGGCGGAGCTCCTGAAATTTTTATAGATATGGAACTTGTGGCAGTTGATAGAGCTTATCAATGACTATTTTACGTATACATTTAATCAAAATCGTTGCAGCCGTTTTCGAGAAAATCGCGAAAAACCCTGTTTTTGACAACATTTAATTCATTTTAGCCGCCATCTTGAATTGCATTTGATCGAAATTGTTCGTGTCGGATCCTTATAGTGGAAGGACCTTAAGTTCCAAATTTCAAGTCATTCCGTTAATTGGGAGATGAGATATCGTGTACACAGACGCACATACACTCATACACACACAAAAACCAGTCCAAAAACCAGTTTTTTGGACTCAGGGGACCTTGAAACGTATAGAAATTTAGAAATTGGGGTACCTTAATTTTTTTCGGAAAGCAATACTTTCCTTACCTATGATAATAGGGCAAGGAAAGTAAAAATCTGACTATAGAATTATTCATCATAAATCAGTTGACAAGTGATTACACAGATGTGTGGAGAAGCCAGTCTATTGCTGTATTTCCATAAGGTCTATAGTTTCAATCAGGTACTTGTGGATGAGAATATTGCGTGAGGTCTACTGTTCACAGAACTACTAGTATAATAGGATATCCGTTCTAAATAAAAATACCCTCAAGTAGAGAATCTCTTGTTGAATTGAAACCGAAGGTGAAGAATTCCGATGATTTATGACTTTCTTTGAATTGACATTCGTGAATTTGTAATCGTTACATCATAGATCCAAAAGTCTTGCATACATAACTGATAAAGGAGCTCGCAGGATACATTTGGAGGCAACAGCAAGTCATACTCAATCATTCTCTCTCTTACTCTCTCGAATTTTTCTCTTAGTTACTCTCTGGCAACAGCAAGTCATACTCAATCTTTCTCCCTTTTACTGTCTCTCGAAACTTTTCTCCTAGTTACTCTCTGCTATCTTTCTATATCACTGTCTCTCTCGCCATACTCAATCTTCCTCCCTTTCACTCACTCTCTCACTATTTTTCTAAACATTTCTCTTAGCTACTCTCTGCCATCTATATCGCTATCTCTCTCCTCTCTCTCTGTCTTTTAATAGGCCTAGAAGTCTCCTGACAGACTTGGCAGCGAAATTTATTCCATGACTGTTCAGTCTCTAGTTTGGGCATCTTCCTGTCTCTCTCTCTCTCTTCTACTCACTATCAATTCACTCACTCACTCTCACACAACTGCACAGGAAAGTCAAGTTAGCATCGGTGAAAGTGCAAGCTTTACTTGCGCACTGAGTACGGGCCAAGTGAATTCTAAAGTCTATTGTTGAAAGGGAGAGTGCACTCACTATAACTCGCTCGCCTTATTCGATCATGAACGAGTCTATTCTTCATTCAGTTCTATTGAGTCCATGTTCCCAAAAGGTTCAGCTCCAACGTTTTTGACTTATTCTCCTGTACTGTAGCATACACCTCACTGGGCACCAAATCTGCAAAACTGTAGAAATCAAACTGAAAAACAAACCAATTCATACTACTTAGGCCCGGTTGCACAAAAGCCGGTTAGATTCTAACCGTGATTAATTTCACGAGAACCAATCAGAGAAGGCCTTTTTGATAAGACGGCTCGGCTCCTCTGATTGGTTCTCGTGGAATTAATCACGATTAAAATTTAACCGGCGTTTGTGCAACCGGTACATAGGTACATAGGGCCGCTTGCACTGTGAAAGCTTAAACTGATTTCAATCAGCTGTTGGCTTAAACTCAAAATAAATCACATTATAACAAATGATACCTGATATAGATTTAATCCAGTTTAAGATGAAATTTAGTTTAAACTGGCACTATGCAAACGGCCCTAAAAAGTCCTAACTCTGCCTAATGAAGAATATTTTCATATTCATATCATACACTGAATAAAATGAGCTAAAACAAAATAGAGATTGATAATGAAAAAAAAAAAAACAAACGAAGCTAGAATCTTAAAAATTGTTTCAATAATAAAATAAGTTGAAACTTGGACTAAATGTGCGTGTTGCCTTCTTCTGCAGGCCCACAAGACTGGATATATCAAATTTGGCAACACTGCGACGACTGTGTTGTCAAATTTAATGCAATCAGTAATATAATATGGGCATGCATGAAGAGATTGAAATTTCGAACAATTTGGCAACACGGTTATTTTGTATGGGTAGTCTCAACGTGTTTTATTCAAAGTAAAGTCCATTTTACGACAAATCTATTGGAGTATTTCAAGTCAGGGGCACAGAATACATCATAACGTTGACCTCACCATAGTTTTTGTTTTTTATTCAACGATAGATTGCTATTTAGCCTAGGGACTTATGAGCAACTTTTTTCTGTCCTAAAATACTAATAAATACGTCATACAAGAGAATCCTCCATAGGGTCTCCTATTCAAATTCTAATAATATTAGTACACTGCTTATGACTGTACTACACAGGTGGGTTTCACTCATTTCCACTGCTCTGCTTTTCAGTGGACCCAAGACACTTGAATCAGCACTAGACCAGTTCAAATGGCTTCTTCCTCTTCAGCCTCCTCACCAATCCTTCATTTTCCAGCAGCTGGATTGCTTCGATGAACCCCACCATAGTGAATTATTTATTCATTTATTGTACAAATACTATAATCATAATATAAGAGATTGTAGAAAAATTAGGTTGAGCCTGTACTATTTCTCTCCAACAAATTTTGATAAAATGTTAATGTTCTCCAAAGGTTGAGGTTAAGAAATCACACACTTTTGAAGGTTGACGTAATACTTTAAATGAATCACAGAATGTATCACAATAAATTAAAAACTTGAGAAATATTGTACTTACTACATAGCATTCAATTTGGCAACGGTAGGAAAAGAATAGAGCCATCTGCATTGTCCAAGAACAGACAAGGATAGCAAACCAGTGTTAGTCGGATGCTGACATTTGAACTTGTGCTAGATCTAAATGAAATAACCTACACTATTAAACGAGCAATTTCTGTTTTTATGTTTAGATGTTTATATATCTGTATGTGACCGGATCTCGAAAACGGCTCTTACAATTATCACGAAATTTGGAACAAAGTAGGTTTATGATATGAAAATTCGTTTGCACTAGGTCTCAACCCTGGGATAACTCGCTGAAGGACATTAAAAGGATAAATACGTCCTTGGAAAAACAGCTGGAAATTTTGTTTAATGTCGATACCGTAATGGAAGTGAGTGCATGTGTGGGATCATTCAGCTGATCTCACGAGAAGAAAAATTCAGCTAGAAAAACCTTTTTTTCGTTTATTTCTCTTTTTTTAGAAAACATGTTTACTTCAGAAAGTCTAGAATAGTAACTGGATGCTGTTAGTATAGAATAGTACATAGTATATTAACAAATATTGTAGCAAACATAGTTTATCTTTCTAAATCGAATTAATAGTATATCTATTCGTAATTGATGATGTGTTTGTTTTTTGAAGTATGAATAAATTGTTATTTTGATGAGTGATAGTAGCTTAGTTGTAGTATACATTTTTTGAAAAAGGACAGTTTTGGGCGTAAGCCCATTGTGCATCCTCATATAACTGTAAAAATAATTGTACGACTGAGAAAATCAATAAATAACTACAAATTCAATCTTTTGTTTCAAATGTTCTACAAATGCTTTTACACTCCAGAGCGAAGCTCGGTCCCCCGATATTGTGTGTTATGCTACGATCTATAACATTCTTATACAAATCGTTGAACCAGCATCTACAAACCATTCGCTGTTGTTGATGTATTGATTGATCATTGATGTTATATTGATGTATCGATCATTGATGCTGTATTGATGTATTGATCGATAGTGTTGATGCATTGCCACATCGATCACTGTACTGATTTGATTGCAGCAGACCTTTCCAGGCGTCCTAGATACGTCTGTAAGATTCTATTTTGAGTTCATTTAGCTTTGGTTTCGAATCGATGAATAATAATTAATTGAACGACTGGAGCTCAGCTGGACTGGTCGCTGTCCGCTTGGTCGAAAAGTCAGTGTGTGAATTATGCCGGACAGGTTGACACGAGGAAAAGTTGTTTAATCTCATGAATATCGAGGCATTGTTGACAACAAGCCATCAACAGGCTAGAACGCTTAAGTGGGATCCATGTTATAATTGCAGTATTTGATTAACATTGGTGTTGCTATCCTTGTCTATCATCCTTGTATCATCCTTGTATCAAATTCGTATCATCTTTAATATCGGGGACCGAGCTTCGCTCTGGAGTACAAAAGCATAACAAATTTATTACGAAAGAAGAAATTATAATAACATTCATAGTTCATACAGAACTGTTTTTCTAATCACAGTAAATTGAGATTAATTCCCAGAGGAATGCAAAAATTTACCTCACAAAGGCACAGTTGCACAACAGCCGTGTAATATCTCGGGTAGATTAGATATTAATGAACTGTTTTTACCATAGGGTAGACGTGGTTAAAGAAAGCTAATTTTTACTCTATGAAAATTTGTTATATTTAAACATTTTCTCTACCAAATTTTAACATCAATTTTGACTCTACTCTGGCTGCCTAGCCTAATACAAAAAAAAACATTGAAAGAGATTTGGAATGGTACAAACAAACAAGAAAAAACCTATCGTTATGCAAAGAAAGTTCGATCGCCCCTTGTCATTTGAGTAGGATTAATATTCGGGACTCACCCATAATGAAGACGATGAAGAAATCCATTGAACGATGATTTTGGTGATCCACACTCCCGAAAAGAATTGGTGTCTGAGCGCGCTCCGTTCGCTTCAACGGTTAAAAGAAGAGTGCACGGAAAGAATGCAATTTTTGTCTCAGGTCCGACTCTTCCTAGGCCTACACGTGGAAACTAGACTACGGCAGGGGGGAAGAAGAGCCGGAAACTGTTGATGGGACGAGTGGATGGAAACTATCTTTCCCAGGCTGGGATGCAAGCTAGGCAGTTCCCAACCCTGAGAAAGATGTTCCCACCTCAGGTGGACGAGGTTCCCACCTCGTCCACCGGTTGAAAAAATGCAAGCTTTCCGTAGCCTATGCTAGGCAGCCAGCAAATAAAATATTATGTTCTAATTTCACTAATTTCAATATCACTACTTTCAATTGCTTCCATTACAGCCGGTTAAATTTTAATCCTGATTAATTTCACGTGAACCAAATCAGAGAAGACCATTTCAAAAAGATGGATCTACTGGAATTAATCAGGATTGAAAACAACCCGGTTTTTTTGCAACCGGCACTAGATTACAAAAGTTCAACGGCTGAGTCATAAATTTGACACAGTCCTACACACTCATGAACTCGCTCACTCACTTCCATCATCAACAGACGACAAAATAATTATTATCAGATTTTTTTCCAAGGATGAATAATAATGATCCTTTTAATGTCCTTCAGCGAGTTTTCCCAGGGATGAGACCTAGTGCAATCGAATTTTTATATTATAAACCTACTATGTTCTATTTTGTGAGAATCGTTAGAGCCATTTTCGAGATCCGGTGAAATACAAACATATAAACATATAAACAGAAATTGCTCGTTTAATAGTATAGGATACCACGGTATATAGAAGAAGACGGTAGGTGTCACGCGCATGTTTGCGCTAAATTTCCGGTGTAGCTGACGTCATTTTTTATATCCAATAATCTGTTTTTTACAAATAAGTTTCATAGATTGTCAATAGGTGTTAAAAACCTCGGTTGGTGGCGATGACGCAATTTAGCTGGCTGGCCACTGCGCCCACATCTCATGACCCCTACCGTTTCATCTAAATACCGTGTAGGATACCATCCTCCTATAGTGAGGTCCACGTTATAATGGCAGTATTTGAAGAACTTTGGTGTTGCTATCCTTGTCTATTATTCGAAAAGCAGATAGCGCTATCCTTTTCTAGCTACGCAACGTTGCCAATCGTTTGCCATTGTAGAAATATAATTAATTAACAAAATATTTTATATTAGTATAGTATGAAAATTCATCATTCAAGTATTGGAAAATATATTTACTTTTCGCATAAAAGACAATTAATAATTCCACACAAGAAAGAACAGTTGATATTACATCAGATATACCGGAATCAGTTATATTAGAAGGGGATGGCAAGGCAGAGAATCGGCAACGCTGTTCTCCTATCCTTCTCCACTGCCATTAAAACGTGGACCTCACTAACTATCAAGCTAGCAGTAAGCTAGATTGTAGGAATTATTGTTCAAGCTCAGTAGTAGCTGACTCTAGCTTGGTCCAATTTCAAAAAATATGCAGAAGGATTTGTCAATAAATTACTGTGAGATTTACGTTATAATGACAACATTCATTTATTGTATAAAACACTATAATCATAATACAATTATGACATTGGAGGAAAAACTAGGCTGAGCCTGTACTATTTTGATCAAATGTTAATGTTGTCCAAAAGTTGAGGTTATATAATCACACACACATCAGATCGACATTGGTACGCTATTTTTGACTGCACTGGAAAAAGCAGACAGACTTTATATTATAATGAGCTCTGCTATAGATTAACTGACACTATCAACATATCAGATCAGGTTTTGTCAAAGAAAAATAAAACGTGAATCAATCTCAATGAATGAATTGTGGAAATAGAAAGCTGATAGTTTCCTTACTGACTACTAGAAGTTTACAAGTTTTTTATGTTCTTGAGGGCTCAAAGGATGAATTGAGGACAAGCGTTTATATTTTTGTTTATTTATTCAACAGAGTAGGCTGGTTTAGAGTGAGTGGTGCATAGTTTTTGGATTATATTGCGAAACTGGATTGAGGAGAACAGTAAAAATTACACGCAAGATAAGATTCCGAATGCCTTCATTATTTAGTTAGGCCTACGTCTTGTGAGAGATCTCTTTCAAACCTTTCTCATGGCGTCCATATTAACTTTTGTTTGTGCTTAGGAAAAAGTAGTGGAATGAAATGATCAAATATCTTCAACCCGGGTGGGATTCGAACCCAAGACCAGGCGGAGTGATGGCAATCTGATGTTGCAAAGCCTCAGACCACTCAGCTAGGCTGGCCGGTATTTATTTAATACTATCAGGTAACCCGTGCTCCGCAAGGGTCTAATTGAAAACTTCGCAAACTGAAAATTTGACCTGATGAAATCTTGAAGAATTTGAAATAGGCCTATAACCATCCTCGGTAGATGAAGAATCTATATGCAAAATTTCAAGTTAATCAGTTGAGTAGTTCAAACGTAATGATGCGTCAGACATGAATTTCTTATACCGTATGTGTATAAGCCAGTTTTTCCCTTTATTATACTAGAACTGATAGTTCTGTGAACAGTAGACCTCGCGCAGTTATAAACCAAAGCCTCCTCTCATACTGTCCATCAGAGTAAATCCTGTCTGTAGGGTCTATGTCGTGTCGGCGAGATAACGGTGTGAAAACGGCTAATGACTGTTGGGGTTGGTGTATCAAAAATGCTAACATCAAAAGCTAATCTCCTCCAAGACATACTGGCAACAGGTCAGCCCGAGTTCAAAGCAGAGAAAGGTCGAGAGATAAACTATGTTATTTTAGTTATTAATTGCATGCGTTATTGCATGGGATCAATAGTTCATTTATTGTGTATAAAAATTCCATTCAATGAGGCATGCAATGAATAGTCCACACAGCAGCTGATTTTTCTCCAAGATACATTGAGATATTGAATTGCATGCGTCATTGCATGCAATTTATAATCCACTCGACTATGATAAATAGTCTCTGTAGTCTGATTTTTACTCTAATATTGGCGTATGAAGGAGGCTCCTTTCCTTTTATATTTTCCTTGGCATGCAAAATCTCCAAAAACCTTGTCTATAAGTCGACGCGCAATTTAAAAAGGAACATACCTGTCAAATTTCATGAAAATCTATTACCGCGTTTCGCCGTAAATACGGAACATAAAACATTTAAATATAAAGAGAAATGCAAAACCATCGACTTGAATCTTAGACCTCACTTTGCTCGGTCAATTATAGGTAAAGGAGCAACAACAACAACTGTAATAAATTAGCATGGAAAAAGAAAGAATAAATTATCAAGTAAACAAACTTGTTCTCTATGTAATGTGATAATAATATTGTACTGCAGTATACCTAATTATTCGGATTTGATTATATTAGTAGCTTGTAGAGAAAAAATACGACTTACTGACTTACATTCAAATTTGAAATGCATCTCAATAAATCAGATTGAACGTAGACTGCGTCACAAAACTCTTCCACCAATCACAGCGATCTATCCGCCATGTTGTTGTAGTGAACTTTCATCTCATTGGTCGACACGGGAATGGGAGTGGAAGTGCTGCTCGATTGTGATTGGTTGGGAGTGCCTCACTTCCTCAAGATCTTAGTTCATGAAGTGCTCATTTCAATCATTTTTCAAGATACTGAACCAAAGAAATGGAAAGTTAAGCTTTTGGAAACGTCAAGTTTCACGGCATCAAGTTGTCGTTGAAGTCTGATACACGGTCACCGTTGCACACTAGATCTAGCTGGATTTGTACACAACAGTGAGAGTAAACAGTGAAAATATAATAACCATAAGTTCTAATGGTATTATTCATACTCACTAGGCCTGGCTGAGTGGGAACAGTCCATTTATTAGAACTGGTGGAATAGTTATTTGTATATCAAGAGTGAAAAGTACGACTTTTTCTCCCTGTGGGAAAAAGTTTGAAGCTCGAGGCGAAGCCGAGGGCAACAATTTTCCTGAGGGAGAAAAAGTATTTTTCGCTCGTGATGTACACAACATTTTTTTATAGAAACTGCAAATAAAATCATTCTAATAACTTACGTATTGGTGACAATGATTCCTAACACATAACCTAAATCTAAAACCTAAAAACCGTCGTCTGATTGGCACTGCCGATTGTGCTATCTATCGGCAAAAGTTGTAACAATTATATCAGCTGAGCAGCTACCAAAAATGGCTGACTCCAGATCACGCGGTTCAGATTTGAATTGCAGATCAAAAATATTTGTTGGCTGGTATTTTGAATAGAAAAAAAATATTTTAAAAATTATATAAATTTTTATCGTCTACTAATATTAAGAATATAATATCATACAAACATATATTTCATGAGTTGATCAAATTTCTGGTTGTGGTATTGAATTCAGTTGACTCAATGACAGACACCTCTATTATGCTTTCTCATCTGAGCTTAGACCTTCTAACCTATTATAATGTAAGTTTTTAAAATAGAGATGCTTTCCATGTTATTTAAATGGAGTCACTTCTACTCCCTAGGGAGTTTTTCTGTTTTTTACTACCGAGAGCGAAAAAGTGACACTTTAGTATTATGTTTCAGGGAGTAAACTAAGTACTTTAGCCAGTAGGAGGAGGAAAAATTGAATTTTAAGTTTAAAACTTTCAGCATTGGTGAATGGAAAGTATTTTTGACTTTGATTTTTGAAAGTTTGAAGTACATTTCACGATAGTAATCTCGATTTCACTATTTTCGGCAGATTCCACATCAGCTCGACTTACGCGGAAACGAAGTTACAGTTCGAATGACGTGTCTTAGCAGATTATTCTGCATGGAACTGGCGTGTGAAGGAGCAGTATGTCGTCAGTCTGAGAATAGAATGAAATCGAAGTGGCCCGATAAGAGAGCGACTCAAGCTTTTTGGTGCGTGTTGAAGCTGGCTGAGGAATAATTGTGTGTATAATGGCATCTGATTAGAGCAGGGTTCAATGGTCACTCTGACCTATGTCCGTCTTATTAATATTTAGCGATTGGGCGACCCACATTTTATGCATAAGTAACTTTTCAGCGTCTACAAATGAATGGAAATTCGATAGTTTGTTATTTATAAACACGTGAGTAGTAGTTTGTTGTATTTAGATGGAAACTGATGAAATATTATGATAGCCTACTGATAAGTCTAGTTTAAATTGATCAAATTCAAAGAATATCGAAGTGTAATACATGTTAATGGAATATCTTTTAGCCGACTGATAAGTAGTCTTCTTTGACTTGATCAAATTTTAATAATATTGAAGTGCTATACATGCTAATGGAATGTCTCTCCATAGGGAAAAGATAGCATATAAGTAGATATCCAATGGTATAGAGTATTCATGTCCCAAATTTCAAACCAATGTTTTGCTAACTTGAACCGATTACTGTTGACTATTGTCTATTGTTACTGTGATGTTGTTCATGTTCCAAATTTCAAGCCAATGTTTTGTTAACTTGAGCCGATTACTGTCAACTACTGTCTATAGTTACTGTGTTGTTTGGGTGAGAGTGTAAGAAAGGCACAGTATGAGAGACTACCAGCGCCACATAGCTTCACGAGAAAGAACTATTTGGACTATCGGCTTGAATTAACAGTGAAATTTGGAGCATAAACGTCTTATACCATGGGATATCTTCTTATGCTATCTTTTCTCTATGATTGAACTGATTAGTCACTGATCAGAAAGCGGTGGGTTGACGATGTGGAGGAGAATTTGCAAAGACTGGGTGTAAGAAGATGGAGAAGAACAACAGAATGTAGAGAGGGATGGAAGGATGTGGTTGTGAAGGCTAAGGCTCTACATGGGCTGTAGTGCCAATAATGATAATGTTGATGATGAACTGTCTAGTATCATTTAATTGATTTTCAGATTGATATGCTAGTTGCTGATGAAATATCGTACTGATTCCTAGTTCATTTCGATTAATTTCAAAAGGGATTGATATAATGATTCCTGAGGAGATATTTTACTGATTATAGTCTTGAACGACTTCATTCATTTTGAAAATGATCGATAAATTAAAAGTCTAAAGTGAGTTGGGCAGTCAATGCACGACTTCCTACAATTCAACTTTGGAGAGAATGAAAATTTAAGTGTAGATAAAAACATTGTGTGGATTAATAATGAAGGAATACAAATTAAATGACTTCGACAGAAACTCTACAAGCCCAGAGTTAAGTGAAGAAATCATCATCTTGTAATTATAATTTTGTTGAAAACAATTGCAGTCAGTTGATATGAAAATAGTGTCATTGAAACATGCATTATCTTGGTTACTTACTTGAATACTTTCTTGAAGTCGTTGCCAATGACTGGGGTCTCCAGAGATGCAGTGTCAAAAAAAAACTTCTGTCACATACAATAATAAAAACGTCATGACTATTCATGGTGTGGAGGTGCTGGATCTGCAAAAAAGGGACTCCATTACCTATTTAGTCTGAAATATGTACAATTCCACGAATTTTGAAAACATATTGTATCCGATTCAGTCAACACGGAGCTACAAAATTTCTAGGAAGAGCTCATATTATGCAATCGATATAGAAACAAAGTGTGCAGTGTGCAGTTTATATACTTTGTGCAGTATATATATATAATACAGCAAACATACTGTGTGTAGATATAGTCTGTCGACGGTCATGAAATAGCGATTTGAAATGTTGCTTTGGATGCTATTCAGTCAGCTTCATACGTGCAGGGAATAATGTGCCCACAGATTGCAATATCCGCTCTAGTGGAAGCAGAAGTTCGTATGAATCTGATTGATATCATAGAGACAAAATACTATAAGTGCTATCTTCCCTCCATGTTGATTTCAATCAATGGGAGTTATCTATCTATTTACCTTGTTGACCGAACGTAGTGAGGTCTATGTTTCAACTCGATTTGCTTTTGTCTGTTTGTATGTAACGCGATTACGGCCAAACGCGTTGATAGAATTCGATGAGATTTGGCAGGAATATTCTTCCTATTTCAACTGCGCGTCGATGTATACACAAGGTTTTTTGAAATTTTGAATTTAAAGGATAATATGAAAAGCAAAGGAATTCCTCCATACTCTGATATCACTATATATATCATCTACTTTGAAGATAGGATCAATCAGACTATAGAATTAATCATAATCAATCAGCTGACAAGTGGATTATTCATTGCATGCATTACACATATGTCTGGCCTTGTCTATTTCTATAAGGTAGGGTTTCAATATTTTTTATGATGCGTGTCCATCAGTATCAATATTCTCACATTTGAAAAAGAAATTTAATAGGTGATTGAAAATGAAATAAAAATGATTAAATGAACTGAATATTATAATATTCTTGATTGAAAAAAATTAATTTTAAAATAGTTGAGAAATATTTTTATCAGATGGAAAGATTATCACGAAACTGGATAAATCATCATATGGGATACAAATTCAAACGTGAACTGAGTTTATAACATAAGTGGGTTTTTGATCTAGGAGAAAACAAATAACAGTTTTTAAGAGTAAATTATGATTCAACTGTGAATTTTGATTCAACTGAATCAACTAGAACAGGTGACATCAGATACTTGTGGATGAGAAAACTGCGTGAGGTCTAATGTTTACAGAACTACTAGTATTTTTAAATTGGCAGGTAACCCGTGCTCTGCAACACTGCAAGGTCTAATTGAAAACTTGACGTACTGAAATCTTTAAGAATTCAAAATATGCCTATAACCATCGTCGGTAAATGAAGAATCTATATGTAAAATTCCACGTTAATCAGTCAATTAGTTCAGACGTGATGATGCGTCATTCGTGAATTTCCTATCCCGTACTTGTATTAGCCAATTTTCACCTTCATTATATTATCATAGATATTCCTTGAATGGAAAGTATGAATTGATTCATATACACATTTCGGACTCGTATTTGTATTTTTTTATATTCTGGAAGGAATAAATTAGAGGGATATGGAAAAGATCGAATTTCAGATGAAAAAGCTTGAAATTTGCGTGGGGTTGCAGTAGTAATAATTAGACTAATTAGACCACTTGAAGTCATTAGAGAAATATGAAAGTGTGACGATAAAGGAAAGTTACAGATGAAAAGAGAGAATGTTTCTCTTACCGAGTGGGGGTGCAGGAGTGGAAGGTTGGGGAAGTGGGGGGAAAAGGATGAGAAGGAGGAGGATGAAGAGGAGGAGGAGGAGGACGATGAGGAGGAGGAGTAGGAGGAGGAGGAGGAGGAGGAGGAGGAGGAGAAGTGGTAGAGAAAAGGGAAATGAATTATTATATAGTGAAGAGGTGAAGAGGTGGAGAGAGGTCTAAAAAGAAAGAAAAAAGAACAAGAAGTAGAAGAAGAAAGAGGTAGAGCATGGTGGAATATGAGAGGTGATGAGAGGGAGAAAGAAGATAACGATAAGAATATGAAGTAGAAGAAGGAAAGGCGGAAGAGGATTATGGGATATTAAAAGGAGGCGGAGGAATGTAAAAAGAGAACTTGATTCGTGGAACATACGTTTAGGTTTCAACAGAATCTAATTTGACTAATTCATGAACGTAAGCTGCATCAACATTCGCCCACCCCAACAACCCTTCATGTCTCCACCAACTGAATACGGTATTTATTTAGTTTCTGAGAAGTCACGTGTCGAAAAGCATGTGACCATTATAAAAAGTCTTCTTGACCTCTTGACTCAAATTCAACAACACATCTTGATGCAGGCTACATTTTTGAAATATCAACTTTGTTTTAGAAAAACGTTGACTATGATGATAAATACCTAGAGAAGCATCCATTGCTTCTATGGATGGATATAAATATTTGCTACAATTATCAATATTTAATAATAGAATAAATAATAATAGGAAATATTTATACCTCATATTAATTGAAATAGTGAAATTACTTGAAATAATTTGTTACTAAAAAACTGAGTCACGTATCCAAGCAGCCGAAATGAGGTTCCTTCGAGCAGTCAAAGGTTACACTAAGTTGGATTACATAAGAAACGAAGTAATGAGAACCGAACTGACTGTAGAGTCTTTATTGCAAATATTGAAGAAAAGTAGGGAAGACTGGTCCAGCCATCTACTTCGTATACACTAAGTTGGATTACATAAGAAACGAAGTAATGAGAACCGAACTGACTGTAGAGTCTTTATTGCAAATATTGAAGAAAAGTAGGGAAGACTGGTCCAGCCATCTACTTCGTATGCCAGCAAATAGACTTCCAATTCAAGCTTGGCACTACAAACCCGATGGGAGAAGAGGCGTCGGACGACCGATGAAGAAATGGATGCCGGAACAGGCCAACAGAGCCTAATCCTTGAATGACGATGATGATGATAATGATGAATTTGTTACTAGGTACTTGAAATAATTAATTAGAACTGAATAGTATTTCATATTCTTGAGTAACTGTATCGTTTGATTGTTTCAGTATATTCTTCAAAGGTGCGAGGCGTGACTTTATGGCTCTGTCATCTTCTAGTTGAAAGCTTGAGTGAAACCTGCATCCCTCTCCATACTTAAAAGATAATTTTTCATTTTGGACGATTATTTATCGAGCAATATAACATCTAGTATAAGATAAACTTACTATTCAAAATCCTAGAGTTGAAAAGTCTAGAACTTGGCTAAGTTCCCTTCTGTACTTCTGCCAATTATTTAACAGATTCCAATATTGTAAATTTCATGGATATTCATTCATTATTCTTGCAGAGTACCGCGAGTACTTTGGTATCACAAAAGGCTTCAAAGTTAGTATGAATATATTATTTGAGCGGTTTTTAATTAAATTCTGTTCAATTCATGTGATACATGAAGAAAGCATACGTCAGTATATGGACCACATCATATAAGGCGTTTTTTCAGGCGCCAACCCAATCAGCCAATCGGAGAGCTTTCTGCCCTGCTGACGCTAAAAACGCCGTCTGAAAGCTATTGAAAAACGCTTAATATGGTCTAGCGCTTATTCCATGATAGAATGAGATATTATTTTTGTTATCTCTTAGAATAGTTATCTTGTTACAGTACTTTGAGAACAAGATATTTTCGAACTAAACATTTTTTCAAGCTGGTCTAAACTTCCAGGATTCAAGCTCCCAATTTCCTCTCAGGTTCTCAGCAATTAAACGCCTACAACAACCAAGTTTGAAAATACTCAACTCGGAGTAAGCTCTGTTAATTGAATTGTAACTTCTTTTACAGTTCTGGAAACAAAGTTTCTGTGTTTACTCTGTGCAGGTCAATCTTTAATTGTAAGCTTTGACTTGACTTTTTGGCACAGGTTTCTCTCTTTTCTCAAACTTTCTTACTTGATTACTTACATTTTAACTTGAAAATGACCTAAGGGTCGAAACTAGTCTTTGAAATATTTTAAAGTTTTTAATAATAAATGGCACTACAAGGTTTTTATTAATTTGCTTACTTGAGTTTAATACTACATTTCTCTCATCAAATGGATCCTTTTACGAGTATTTTTCTAAAGTTTTTTTACAAAGTTTAGTTGTTAATCTTTGTTAGTAATTACTCTCTGTTTAGTCTTATTAGTTAATCTTTATTCTTTATTTATTTTTTACAATGAAGCACAGATCGGGAGAGAAAAACTAAAATACCTTAAGTACTATTTCTCTCCCAGATTTAGGTAACATTGAAAGTCCAAAATGAGGTTATGTCTTCTAGATTTCTCCAAAATTTTCGGTCCAAAAATATTTATACAAACCATTCTTTTGAATGTATATGCTACAAGTACCAGAATAATAATAATTTATAACACTCAGCTATTTTGAAAATAGAGAACATTCACTTATTAGAGAAATTTTTAAACACGAACCGAAAAACATACTAGCCTACTGATGTTGATGTTGTACTTGTTCTTCTATGGAAAACTCAAAACGTTGAGTATTGAAGCTTTCTGTCCTTCTAATTGACCGAGCGAAGTGAGGTCTAAGATTCAAATCGACGGATTCGGCATTGTTTAAATGTTTTTCTATGTGGCGCATTTACGGCGAAACGCGGTAATAGATTTTCATTAAATTTGACAGATATGTTCCTTTTTTAATTGCGCGTCGACGTATATACAAGATTTTTTGGAAATCTTGCATTTCAAGGATAATATAAAAGGAAAAATGAAGCTTCTCCATACGCCAATATTAGAGTAAAAATCAGACTATAGAATTATTCATCATAAATCAGCTGACAAGTGATTACACAGATGTGTGGAAAAGCCAGTCTATTGTTGTATTTCCATAAGGTCTATAGTTTCAATCAGGTACTTATGGATGAAAATACTGCGTGAGGTCTACTGTTCACAGAACTACTAGTTTAGAAAGAGTTCAATCCATTCTTTCATTTCTTGATCTGAAAAAGGCTTGATTCCTCTAAGATGTAAAAGTCAGTCAATAAAATAGTATGGAAGAATCATACTTTATGTTTCTCCCCTTATCATCCAAGAGAAATCGTATCAGAGAATTTCATGGTACATGGATGATGCGTTTACTACAATAATGTTTCATTATCGAGATTGTAATATTGTAATCATCTTATGAGGAAATAAAAGTAAATAGTAAATTCGTATGGCTTTTGTTGGTGGGGAGTCCCTTGCCGGAAGGTCCCACCGCCTGAATATATAATTTAAGCCGTTAATGGGCCTTACGACTGTCATACTTCAGCCGGGACCGACAGTTTAACGTGCCCATCCGATAACACGGGAGTGATCTGGTTAAAAAACTTTTGGTATTGAGAGGGTTTGAACCCGGGATCTCTATGCTGCTACGCAAGCACTCTATCCACCAGACCACGGATCACTCCATGTGATCAATCAATACGAGGAAATGAATGATTCTCATTAAGAGAATGACCAGGATTGGACAGGATTGTTGAAATTCAAATTAGAGTCCACAGAGAATTTCAAACGATGAATATTTACTAAATATTGTAGAACAACAGATAAAAAATGGCTAGCTATTTGCATGAGTGACCTGAATTTATTGTTTTTCTCATACACTGTACGTCGGGTTTTCTGTCGAAAAAACACAACATTTTATCATCGCATTTGAAAAATGATAGCATTGTTCAAGTAGCTTTTTGTTGAGAATCGATTTTAGAGCTTTGACCTGAATTTTTGACAGCTTGAAAATTGAATAATCGCACAAAAACATGGGTTACATAATTTTGTTGAGAGCAATAATAGTTGCAGTTGTTGATCATTTTAAGTTCAGTTGATTATGAGTTGTAATGTTTGCGATTATGATACATGATTATGATATAGTGAATATGATATAGTGAATATGATATAGTAAATATGATATAGTGAATATGATTTAGTGGATATGATATAGTGAATAATATGATATTGTGAATATGAGTAATTAATGCAGTTAGATTATGATACAGTAATTATGAGTATGTAATGCAGTTGGAAGAGAGTTCATCTTGTTTTAGTCTGAGTTTAAATGATCAAGATAACTCTCACCAAATAGTTAATTGTTGGATCACTGCATTCCGTGTTTGAGATAAATTTTGTTGATGTTTTACTTGAAAATTTTTAATCAAATGACTTGAATATCATCTACTATTCTCACAAAATATCTGATAGTTTTCTGTTACTGTCCCATTCAATCAAGCTGTTTCTCTCTAAAGGCTGGTCGTAGGCCTACACTGGTTAGTCAAGACAAGACTAGTCATGTTTAGTCACAATACTTGCCATATTTGCTTATGAAGACATGTCTAATTGCAATTACTAATCAGTGTGAGTTGCGTCATGAATAGCTATGTGAACTATCACTGTTCCATTCAAGCAAGCTGTTTATCTCTAAATGCTGGTCGTAGGCCTACACCGGTTAGTTAAGACAAGACTAGCCACGTTTAGTCACAATACTTCACATTGTTGCTTATGAAGACATGTCTAATTGCAATGACTAATCAGTGTGAGTTGCGTCATGAACAGCTATGTGAAGTATTGTGACTAAACGTGTCTGATCATGTCTTGTCTAACTGGTGTGCGCCTAGCCTAAAGTGGCTGTTCTAACAAAAATGAAGATTGCAGATTAATTTTATTTTATATTCATAGTGATATAGGTACTGGTTGGAGAGAGCATTTTACGTACTTACTTGAACCGAATTTACTATTTACATGAATACAGTCTTGTCACTTTTGGTTGGATGGAAATTCCAACTCGCTCCCACATAATGGAGAATAAGACGTTGGTGATTTGTCATCGACCAATGGGATTGAAGGGCGTGTGCTAGAACGAAGCTAGTCGCTTGTGATTGGTGGAAGATTTGTTGTTGAACATAGTCGGACGTGGTGTTGTATCTGTCCGGTAGATGGAAGATGATTCAATGTTTTTGTATACTCTACTAAAATAGTAATAGATTTCTCTGTTGAACTATAATTATTATCTCTAGTAGCGGATACTGTTTTATATTGTAAGTTCAGTTGATTGAGCTTAATACTTTGAAACCTCGATCTTTGAGTTGATCTCGAATCTGGATCAATAATTATTGACCGAACGCAGTGAGGTCTATGTTCTCGGGTTCTCTTTCGTCTGTCTGTATGTATTTAACGCATTTACGGCCAAACGCGTTGATAGAATTCTATGAGATTTGGCAGGAATATTCCTTTTTTAACTGCGCGTCAATGTATACACAAGGCTTTATGAAATTTTGCATTTCAAGGATAATATTAAAGTAAAAGGAATTTCCTCCACACTCCGATATCACTATATATAATCTACTCTGAAGATAGGAATAATCAGACTATAGAATTATCCATAATCAATCAGCTGACAAGTGGATTATTCATTGCATGCATTACACAGATGTCTGGAGAAGCCGGTGAACAGGTGACACCAGATACTTGTGGATGACAAAACTGCGTGAGGTCTACTGTTCACAGAACTACTAGTATAATCTGGATCATCTTCAAAAGTTGGTTTTCAACTCAGTAATTATTGTGAAATCGACTTATCCGGCGTCTTACCCATGTACTCTTAGTGAAATTCTTGTATCGATTAAATCTATATAATATATAAAAGCGAAATGGCACTCACTCACTGACTGACTGACTGACTGACTCACTCACTCACTCGCATAACTAAAAATCTACCGGACCAAAAGCGTTCAAATTTTGGTAGGTATGTTCAGTTGGCCCTTTAGAGGCGCACTAAGAAATCTTTTGGCAATATTTTAACTCTAAGGGTTGTTTTTAAGGGTTTAAAGTTTGTCTTTTAGCATGTATATTCTTCTTCTCCCAATCTCTTGATTATAATTGAAATTTCCATATCATATGTTACTATAGAACTATAATCTAGATAGAGTACCTCTTCGAAACAGTTCTTAACTGGCAACTAAATTAATAATTTTGTCAGGTTGGCATTAAGTTGAGTTGACTTTGTTAGGTTGGCATCAAGTTGAAGATTCAAATGCATTTATCGCGGAAAAATTGATTAGGCACTGCTACTTCAATCCTGGGAATATTATATTACTAGCCGTCAGGCTCGCTTCGCTCGCCATATCCGTTTAGCCAGACGTTTAGTCTGGCCCCCCGCCTAGATTGTCCTAACATATGATAAAAACGCTCAAATGAAAAATGCAGGCGAGCGAAGCGAGCCTGCTGATCTCATTCTTGGACGATCCAGTCGGGGGTCCAGGGGGCGGAGCCCCCTGGCTAGAAGTATATGGCGAGCGAAGCGAGCCTGACGGCTAGTATAATATATGATCTACTCAGAAGATAAGATTAATCAGACTATAGAATTATTGATAATCAATCAGCTGACAAGTGGATTATTCAAGTGGAGAATTGCATGCCAGATACTTATGGATGAGAAAAAACTGCGTGAGGTCTACTGTTCACAGAACTACTAGTATAATCTGGATCATCTTCAATAGTTGGTTTTCAACTCAGTAATTATTGTGAAATCGACTTATCCGGCCGTCTTACCCATAATCTATAATCTACTCTTAGTAGAATGCTTGTATTGATTAAATTACAAAAAAGAGAAAGGTCTCTAAAAAACATAGCGGAAATTCTGAAATAGAATTTTTCCACGTGGACCAACGTTCAGAATACCAAACCCTTGATCAGCTGTCCACCTTCCCTTCCCATGACCAAATTGGGTCGATCGATCAATCTCTTGTTGTGTTTATCAGAATCCGGCTTGTCTTGTCTGTCAACATGTATTTCCTTCTTCATCAAATGGGATACACTGTCAACGTTCAATATAAATCACCAAGTAAGATTAACTGCAGAACTTTTTCAAGAGGGGAGTGAATACACGTGGTTTAGGTCATAGCCCTACAACTACAAACTTTTTTATTTTCTATAATATAATTTTCTATTTCCGTGTCAAAGAATTTGTAAAAGTTTGATTAAGTAGTGATGGAGACAAATATGGTTACTCATTTCTCCATAAATGAATGAATGAATAAAATAATAATACAATAGAGAGAATATAGCATAAGAAGAAACCATGGTATAGATAGTTTATGTTTCAAATTTCAATCTGATTTCTTGTCAACTCAAGCCGATTACTGTCGACTACTGTCCATGATTACTGTTCTGTTGGGGTGAGAGAGTAAGAACGGCACAGTATGAGAGACTACCAGCGTCACATAGCTTCACGAAAAAGAACTACTATGTCAAAAAGAATAATGTCAAGTTTCTATTATTATGTCAAGGTATATATTGACGAAAAATTAATATGGAAGCCACATATTGAGTATGTAAATAGTAAATTGTCTAGGGTTATTTATTTGTTGAAGCAATTAAAAAATTATGTACCTGATAGCTATGTAAGGTCAGCCTATTTTGCATTTTTTCAAAGTATTCTTTTATATGGCGTGTTGTTTTGGGGTAATTGTAGCCATGTTAGCAGTGTACTTTTACTTCAGAAAAAAGCCATCAGGATATTAGCAGATGTGCGTAATAGTACTGAGCATTGTAGACCTTTATTTATTAAGTTGAGAATGTTGACAATCATAAATCTTTATATATACACTGCTCTAATACATGTAAAAACAAAGGTAGAGAAAATTCCAAGACATACCATACATTCTTATGCAACAAGAAATAAGAATAGACTGAATATACCATTCCAAAGGCTTTCAAAGTCAATGAATAGCTACAATATTATTGGTCTGAAACTGTACAATAAGTTACCTCTAAGCTTAATAAATGAGTCTACAGATAGATTTAAAATGAAACTTTTCAACTGGTTAGTAAAAACACCAATGTATTCTATACAAGAGTTATGATTATTGATGTTTGATTCCTTAATTGCTTAAAGCTTTTCTTTCTTGTTTTAACATTTTGACAGGGCCTTGTTTGTACTGTTGTTTGTATAGTGATGAATATTTGAATTCTTCTGGGCTTACTTTAGATGTAGTTATGTTTATGTGTTTATATATGTATATCGTATATACTTTCAATTACATTAACTTATAACCTTCTGACTTGCATAATGTTAGTATAGTTTTGACTTTGTCTATTGCCAATGTTGCTTAATGACAATAAAAATTTATTTATTTATTTATTTACTAGGACTATCGGCTTGAGTTGACAGTGAAATTTGGAACATAAACATCCTATACAATGGGAAATCTTCTTATGCTATCTTTTCTCTATGATAATACATAACAAGTTGCCCATGATTTATGATAAATCATCTAAAAGTTGATATGCGTAGACTAGTTACTCAAATTATGAAGATATGAATGATTATAAATTTTCTTCATTTATTTGAAGTACAAGCTTTCTCCACGTTACTGTAATAAACTAACTAACCACTATACAAACTTCAAGAAATCGTTGTTGTAGTGAACATTATTGAAGTAGTTGCAAAAGATAAGTACCTGCCTGAAAAATAATGTTCTGTCCAGAATTCTGTTCAATCATGACCAAAAACATAGTTGGATAGTTAAAAGCCAAAAACCGGTTCAAAACATGATTTCAACTCCCTACAAATCTGTGATCTCTTCATAGTATCATTCCAATCTGACTGTTTTAGATTTTCAGTAAAGAGAAATTCTTCTTTTTGATTCCATGATCACAAATGTGTTACGACAATCAATTCTTGTTCATGAATAAGAACAACAATTCTTATTGTTCTAATTGTTCAATTAATTCTAATTGCTCTATCAACACCAATAGTCTTGTTCTTGATCCAATGATCACATAATGTGATACGAAAAACAATTCTTGTTCTTGAATAAGAACAAGAATTCTCAGTCCTCTACTAATTATTCAATCAATCCTAATATTGTTCTATCAACAACTATATTCTTGTTCTTGATATCATAATCACATACTCTTATAAACGTCAAAAATGACTTGTTTCTAGTCTCAGGCTTTCAATCGTACTATAAATTCCAATTGTTATTCAAACAAGAACATTTTTATTTCTTCTTCGTGATTCGGTGATCCCTTGATATTTGATCACCTACAATCACATACTCTTATAAACGTCAAAAAACGACTTATTCTTAGTCTCAGGCAGGTTAGTTTTCAACAGAAAATAAAACACCAGATTCAAAGTGAGAAAATTGAAACTGATCCAACCAGTCACACTCCCAAACATCCAGAAAAACCCCAGGAACGCCGGCAACCTGAGCAGTTCCCCCATGGCTAGCGCGAAGGACGAAGCCCTCAGGGATGCGAAAACTGGAAAAAGTTCAAAGGGCACAAAACGGGTCACCGGGCCTAAACCGAGACCGTAAGACATACATAGGCAGTATTGAGGTAGAAGGGCGAGGAACCCGTAGGAATGATTACTTAACCGTTCGATGAGGTACGCGAAGAATGCCATGGCACAACCAATGATGCTGATAAGGATCAGGTTTCTTCTCCCCAGTTTTCCCTCGACTAAACACATGGCAACTATGTTCATGGCGACTTTTGACAGTTGCATTCCTAGGATGATTTCGGGCATTTCGTTGAAATTGTAGCCGTTTGTGGTGAGGATGAAGTGAGGCGTGGTGTCGATCAGGTCCATGCCACACAGCTGACGGCTGAAGGTCACAAGGATCGAAACGAACATACACTTCCTGAAGATTTTCACGACGAACACGTCCTTCCACGTGAAGTTCTTGAAGAGGACGCGGTTGCAGACGTATTCGTCGTGCAGTTCTTGGAGTTCGTCGTTGATGCAGTCTGAGTTTCGCAGCCATCTAAGAAAATAGGAAAAGTGGTTAGTTTGATAGTGAAAATTGTAGGTTACTTGGTTTGGATTCACAGATAATTGACAATTCTTTCGTCTATCTTTTTGCATTTGACTCAGCTGATTCAGACATAAAAGATTATCTTTATTTCATCTGAATAAATTTATTTTATTAAATATTATTAATTCAAATAAAATAAATAAAATTCTGTTAATTTTGGATAAAACTTCTATCTATTCTGTTGCATTTCCTCAACTATATTACTATTTTTTTAATCCTTGAAGAATATTTGTACTTGTATTTCATAATTATGATATTTGTCTTTTTATCAAACTATTAATTCTAAATTAATTTTCATAGGGATACGATTTTAATACAGATAGTTTCTTCTTAAAATAACTAGTACCCTTTTCTTTCTTTCAAGGTAGATCCGGTTTCGGCTGACTATGCTATTCTGAAGTGTAGAAATTAATGAATTTCATGAGGCTAGGGTTAGAAGGAAAAAGGAGCATAGAGCTGGAAAACAAATTCTGGAACATGAAACAAATAGAAACAAACTCAACATTTGAAGGTGCGTACAGACCTATGCACCATTAACACGCGCATTTCACTTTTTAATATCGGGGCACCGAGCTTCGCTCGTTATTTTTATTTATTGATAAACAGAACACAATTCTCTAAAATAATCGTGTTTATATTTCACAGCTGGCTATATGACATCTTATGAATTTCGGGGATGAGATATTTAGATTTTTCACATACTCACTCGCTCACTCACTTTTTTACTATCCACAGCTGTTTCAGCCAAAGATGAATTATCCTTTTAATGTCGTTCAGCGAGTTTTCTCAAGGATGAGACCTAGTGAAATCGAATTTTTATATCATAAACCTACTATGCTACAAATTCCGTGAAAATCGTTAGAGCCGTTTTCGAGATCCGTTGAACATAAATTATAAATATAAATAACAGATATAAAAATACAGAAATCGCTCGCTAAATATAATAGGATTAACTGATGCCATGCTTATAATATTATTAATTATATCTGTTTCCCACTGTACAAGTAAATATATAATAAGAATAGCATCAGCTGATGAAAAATGATATGCGCGTGTTTGTGGCGTATAAGTCTGTATGCACCATGAGAAACATAATAATGTCTCCAGAAGTGTATGAATCCAATGTTACCTTTCATGATTTAGAACAGAGTTCTGTATCTCTGGAATATTCACGTTAATTTTAATGTGAATTTTAACATGAGTATAATTTGTGGATTTAAGTGAAATTTTCAATATTTTTTGTGATTGTGAAGAAATAAATATTTCTGTTTGGATTTGTATTTTGGAATTAATTAATCTGATAAATTCAAAGTTATTGTAGTACATACATTTTTTGGACTCAAAATAGTGTGTGAATGAAGTTATAATTTACATAACCTCTAGACTGTGTATTCCAAATTAAGGTTTGAAGCAGTTTTGGGCAAATGCCTGTTGTTTTTACCTGCATTGTATCTATTGTCTATGAATAAATGAATAAATTAATATCTAGTGGGTATTATGTCAACACCTCGTAATACGCACAAGTAGTTCCCTCTCTGCTCTGCATCAAATGCACCTGGGCGCCAACTTGGCAACTGCATTTGTTCCTATCACTATGGCGTCTCGTTCTGATTTTATCCATCTCACTCCAACGTTCAGTCTCATTTGGGAGTAAATTAAACCAATAAGACATGCTAGCTCCTATTCTGATGATATTATTTTTCTATGATTAAACTCTGGTATAGGTCTACTTCTATACTTACTCGAGTGCCTTCTTAGCCTCAAACGTCCTCAGCTTGATGGAGTAGAGCATGCGCGGTGACCTTGGGCAGGTGGGCAGCAGATAGACACTGATGATCCACGCGAATATCACCAGCGAAATGGCGAATGGCCACGCTGAGCGGTCATGATCGGCTATCTTCACGCTAATCACGTGAGCCACGACGAAGCCAATGGAGTGAGCCAGCTCGTAGGTGCACGTGACCACGCCCCGTCTATCACGCCTGGAGATCTCCAACAGGTAGGCGGGGGCTAGGCCGCTGAACATACCGTTGTTGAAGCCGAAGATGAAGAGACCTGATTGGAGAAGCAAAACAGGAAACACAATTATTAATAATTCAGTCATTCAAAACTATAATAGCTGTGAGTAAAATAGAAATCTGAAGTAGAAGAAGAATGATATTACGGATACAGGAGGAGAAGAATAAGACAGGATAATAAGGAAGAGAAGAAGACATAGGAACAAGAAGACAGATGGAGAAGAAGTTGAAGAAGTGGAAGTAGAAGGAGAAGAAGGCGAAGGTGATAACAGGGAAAGAAGATGAAGGAAAACATGAAAAAAGAAGGTTGAAGCAGGTGGAGGATATGAAAATGTCAGGAGAAGGAGAAGAAGGAAAAGAATGTTAAGGGGATAAAGAACGAGATGGCATGAGATAATAAAGAAGACAGAAGAATGAGAAGAAGACGACCAGAGGAGGGGAAGAAAAGGATAAAAGAAGAAAAAAGGTAAGACGATTACAAAGAAGACAGGAGAAGAAGAAATATACTGGAGTGGAAAGAAGAATAATACAATAGAGAAAGGATGAAAAGGCTGGAAAAGAAAGAACACAAGACAGTAGAAGAAGAAGAGAAACAAAGGCGTGGATGAAGAAAAGGATGGGAGAAAAAGAGGAAAAGCTATTTATTATTTCCTAACACATTAGTAAGGGTGACCACTAGCAGCAAAACAAGTGTGTCGAACATAATGTGTACTCACATGCTTGTCTCAAGCTGCATACACACTACTTACGCACGGCGCGAAAACGCGTGTTACTCGAACAAGTAACACTATCTTGTATTCGTGATCTATAGTTTGTGAATTATAAGTAAGGTGATCGAGATGAGAGCGTGGGCTTGCCACGTGCTCCATTGTTGTCGACGGAAGCTTGAACAATTCGTTGCGTGCGAACAGGGATCGTGCGACCTGCGATCATCTTGCGTACTGCTCGCGTTCTGTTTGTGTGTCGCGCAGTGTGTAAGTGTGTATGCACCTTCATATTCAACACTTTAAAGTCTGTTGTTACCTTTGCCTCTCCACTTTGTTTGCACCCTAGGCGACAATATTCGGTTCCTAGACTAAGAAACTATTTTTAAGCATACAATCTCGTGCGAGACTGGACCTAGATCTGCAAGACCGATTCATAGTAGCCACCTAAAATCCTTGCTTGTCATTAGACTGAACTGAATAATCACATCAGGTGATTCAGTGCCAATGAATCATAAGCATCATAACCTGGTATTCGCACACAAGCACAAACTTTAGATTATTGTTGTCTTCCCTTTCAATGAAAAGACAGAAGGCTATCAAAATGATCATATTATTCAGTGTGAATAGAAGCATTGTGAACTGGTGTGATTCATCACTTTATAAAGCACACAAGTGAAAAATTTGCATTATTATTATTGGCTCGATGGATAGATTTATTAATAGTTTACTTACCAAAGTAAAACATGAGTTTCGAATTGAACAGCAGTGAATACCCACAGAGCAGAGACGCAAATATGATAGTATAGGACCCAACCAGCATGGCACCCCTTCTTCCAAACTTCTTGGCGAGCGAGGGGAATATAAGAGCACCCCCCATGTTGGACAGGGAGTCAACAGCTATCACCGACATCCATACTGACTGCACATCCTCCGACATTATGAACTTCATGAGCCCCATGTTTGTTGGCTGCACTCCGGTTATCCACTGGAAGAGGGCGAGACGGGGATCACACATGACTCCCCGCATGTAGCCTCGCAGGAACGAGGTTCCTACCACCGACGCTAACACAGCTCGCACCTCGTTGTTCGAGATCATTGGGGTGCCTCGTTATCTGTAACAGAAAACATTGAATAAATGTATCTACAAAGATATAATCCGGGTCCTGTAGTTTTGCGTATAGGCGTAGGGCCACTAGACAACAATCCTACCAAACTTTTTTGTAAATGTATCCTTCCAAAGCAACAGATGCTCTTTTGTATCTTATCAAAAGCAACGTGTTGCATCCGAAAAGATACACAAGAAGCGTTTTAGAGTTACATTCGTTTAACACAACGCCTATCAGCTGTCATTCGTTCAACATGTTATTTCATTGTTGGTGATAGGTTGCAACTCTCTCATTCATGAAGAATCTCTGTGTGTGGGGAGCTTCCTCCATCTGGGGGCTCTGAAGCCTGATGTTTTTGCAAAGCCGTGAATATTACCCCGCTAACCATACCTTGCCAATATGCTGTTTAAAGTCACGGAGGCAAATCTATGAGACGTGTACTTTAACTAAACGAATTATCAACGAAAACACAAAGAATAGACACTTGGTAAGTGCCCGAAACTATAGTCAACCGCACGAGATTAGTCCGATTGAAATTGGAACAGATGAGTGCATCATTGCCCAACAAGAGTCAGATCGAATTGAGAGCTGAGAAAGATTCAAAGGAAATACTATGTTATTTTGTGTTATTAATTGCATGCAATTAATAATCTACTTCGCTGTAACACTGAATCGTCTACAGGATAATATAGCTAACCATTAAAGCTTTAGAATTAAATCCAATAAACAAGATTATAAGCCAATACGAATAAATCAAATAGCATATGCTAGACAATAGCTCACTATCTAACTTTAGAAATCTATTCCAACAAACAAAAACTCAAGCCTATAGCTGCTGCCATCTACAAGAGAAATTCGAAAGTAACCGACAAAATATATTACTGAATTGCTGGCTTGTGATTGGCCGGAGGCGTGGCCATTATGATTGGGCATTAGTGGGGCGACCAATCATATTGCGAGAAGAGTTCTGAATCCGTCAGAGTGTTTAGTTAGACTGCTGAACTTTCTTCTGTTCAGAATTCGGTTTAAATTCAGTGATTTATTTCTCAAACCAAAATCACGAATTTGCATCTCTATAAGAAAACTAAACTGAACTTATTTTGAATTATTGATCGGTGCTTAACTTGATCTGTATAATTGTTCAAAGAATATGACAATATTTACAATATGTCAAGTTGACAATATTCTAAATTGATTGATGAAACTAATCAAAGGTAATCGTCGAACAAACAAACAAACCTACAAACGGACAATGACTCGAGGCTCTACTCATCAGTAAGAACTCGCCACGTTCGTTCAATAGTAAATTTAGTACCACCCAGTCATGGACGATGAACTGAGTAGGAGAGTTTGTACTCAAAGATAGTTAGATATCGTTCGGTTACAGTATTTTGCTATCTTGTGAAATGTAACGTTAGATGATTCACAGAACTAATCATGTTGATAGTAGCATAATGAAAATAAATTTGAGAAATAATACCATGGATATTATAACCCATACTCTAAATGTTTTGAATGTTGGTGAATTTTGACTATATTGTAATACTCTTGGCAATCTCAAAAGGCTTCTGGAATAGAATGATTTGATTTGAATAAATCCTTATACATTTCTTATGCTATATTCTACTCTGATTAAAACCTCATCCTATACTTTGATTATTCATTATACTTTCCTATCACGTTGTAAACATAACCTTTTTTTGGAAAATACTATTATATTAAGCGAGCAATTTCTGTATTTATATATCTGGTTATTTATGTTTAACGGATCTCGAAAACGGCTCTAACGATTTTCATGAAATTTGAAACATAGTAGGTTTATGATATAGAGATTCGATTGCACTAGGTCTCTAGCTTCTCATTCTTGGGAAAACTCGCCGAACGACATTGAAAGGATAATTCATCCTTGGAAAAACAGCTGAGACTTTCGTCGTCTGTGGATAATAAAAAAGTGAGTGAGCAAGAGTGCGTCTGTGAAAAATCAAAATATCGCATCCCCGAAATTCATAAGATGACGTATAGCCAGCTGTGAAATATAAACATAATCATTTTAGGGAACTGTGTTCTGTTATCTATATATATAAAAGCGAAATGGCACTCACTCACTCACTCACTCACTCACTCACTCACTTGCATAACTAAAAATCTACCGGACCAAAACGTTCAAATTTGGTAGGTTGTGATTGGCTGGAGGCGTGGCCATTATGATTGGGCATTAGTGGGGCGACCAATCATATTGCGAGAAGAGCTCTGAATCCGTCAGAGTGTTTAGTTAGACTGCTGAACTTCCTTCTGTTCATAATTCGGTTTAAATTCAGTGATTTACTTCTCAAACCAAAATCACGAATTTGCATCTCAATATGAAAAAACTAAAAAATAAACTAAAAGAACTAAACTGAACTCATTTTGGATTATTGATCGCTGGTTAACAAACTCGATCTGTATAATTGTTTAAAGAATATGTGTCGACAATTTGACAATGATTGATGAAACAAATCGTAAGTAATCGTCGAACAAACAAACGGACAACGACTCGAGGCTCTAGTCATCAGTAAGAACTTGCTACGCTTGTTCAATAATACTTAATAGAACCACCCAGTCGTGGATGATGAACTGAGTAGGAGAGTTTGTACTCAAAAATTGTCAGATTTCATTCGATTACAGTATTTTGCTCTCTTGTGAAATACAACGTTAGCTGATTCACACATTATCTTATCTATGTTGATAGTAGCACAATGGAAATAAATTTGAAAAATAATACCATATATCATAACTCATACTCTAAATGTTTTGAATGTTGCTGAATTTTGACTATATTGTAATAGTCTTGACAATCTCAAAGCCTTCTGCAATAGAATGACTTGATTTGAATAAATCCTTATACTTTCTTATGCTATACTCTGATTAAATCCTCATCCTATACTTTGATTATTCATTATACTTTCCTATCACGTTGTAAACAACTATTTTTGTACAATTTCTATCTAAATTGGGAAAGGAACAGTTTTGGACTTTGAGCCTGTTGTTCCTTTTCCAATCATTTATAGTTCAGAATGATATTGTATCTATCAATGTATAAATAAATATATAAATATTGAGACTATTTTCAAAATTCTGTGGTAGGTATTAGCATATCTTACTTCGTCACCATCTGTAAACAACCTCGAAAAGGAACTGTGATAATATAATATAATAAAAATTAAATTTGATATAATATAGATTATTAAATCGTGGGTCGGCATGTAAAAGGTGAGAAGTCAGTTTTTCCAGTTTTTGGGAATTGAAAAAAACTTTATGATTACCATGTTTTTATTTTTTGTTCAAAGTTGATGACTACTTCTAATACTTGGTTAATGCACTTTTGAAAGTAATTAACATAATTAATTAAATCATTGAAATAATTGAAATACTTGACTTACCTCAATTGACACAAAAAAAATTATGACTTACCCCATTTTACACAATGAAACACCAAATTATAATAAATATAAGATAAAGAAATGATGGATAGTATAAGTCAAAGATATCATACCGAGTTTACGATATCATAAGAGTTTACTATCTGGATACGTAAAATCTATTCTGTGGCAAGCAACCATTTTTTGTGGAGTGTATGTTCTAAATCACAAAAATAATCCCTAGAGATGTTTTTCCCTTATCATTGTTGCCGGCGTCTCTCCTCTGAGATTGTTATTGGAGTCACTATTCGACCATTAGAAAGATAAAAACTTCACAAACTATCCTTTTCTCTGTTTTCAAGTTGGTGAAAGTAGACAACGGTAGAAAACTTTTCCCCTTTATTTCGGGCAGGGATAGGATGAGACTATCCAAGCATAGACAGTACTAACAACCATGAATGACCAGATGATAACTATTCTCAAAATTGAAATTTTATTTTTTTATTTATAAAATAGAATTATAGTACCCTTTGAAATGAATAAAATAATAGATTAAGAACACAATATAGAATAGAATATAATTATATTTTATAAATAAAAAAAGTAGCCCTGAATTCATAGATTTTTTTTAATTTGAGAAGATTGAATCACAGACAACCAAGGATTGTATCTGAGAGTGATAGAATTCTACATTATGTAATGTCTGTACAAACCATGGATTATAGAATTGCTCTTATAATGTACAGTACTGCAAGGTTTTACATAAAATCAAGTTGATCCATCATAAAGACTTAACACAGAACATGTAGCCTACAGTCACAGGAAAAATAATCTATTGTCATGGAAGTTTTCTCTGGTAGGCCTACAGTGTAATTACTACAGTCTAACACAGTGGTCGCCAAACAGTCGATCGCGAGCTACCGGTAGCTCGTGGGGTAGTTTTTGGTAGCTCACAGAAATGCTCGTGCAGAAGAATGTCGTCCAGTTTGAATATAAACACTTTCCCAGTTTGAAAAAATCAATGACGAGAAAATCCTCCACAGCACCGCAGCAATAACCAAGAATAAGTTACGATTCTTTCAGACTTGTAAGAAGTAAGACTATGAGACAACAGTTTGATCAACGATTTTAAGATTTTAAAAGCATATCAAATTATGGTACAATTTATCAACTCTCTTATGTAGAGATCTATGCAGAAGATTTTGAAGCTTGTTTTGTAGAACATATTGGTGGAGATCAGGCTTCAGTTGAAATGGAATTTTTGGATGTTGAAAATGATCTGTCTCTCAGATCACTTTCTAAAACTGGAAATATTTGGCCTCAAAGCCCCAAAGAAAAATATCCAAATATTTTTCAAGTTGCATTGATGTTGAAAGCTATGTTTAGCTCTACTTACTTGTGTGAAGCATCTTTTTCAAGTATGAAATTCATGAAAAATCGATATAGGAACAGACTGACTGAACATTTGGACAACTGCATCAGAATGGCGGCTACAACGTATACTCCAAACATCAAGACAATACTTGATGACCAAAAAGAGTTCGACTGCTCTCATTGAAATGTACATTTCAATTTTTGTTATACTTTTTTCTATGAGATAAGTACATTTTAATAAAAGATACTTTCTTCATTCTAATATTCGTTGGTAGCTCACTAGAAGATTTATAAATGCTATTCTAGCTCACAGGCTCATCAGTTTGGCGACCATTGGTCTAACACATTACACTCATAAACGAATACAGTATTTCTCATAGATTTCTTAAGAGTTTTCACGTTAACGTCTACGGTATCATTTTTCTTTCTACATTGAGGAGATCAAGCTGATCTTTACCCAACAACTATGTAGCTTGCAGCTTGCCCTGTTTGTAAACAATTATAATATTAAACAAAAATCAAAATAATATTTTTATTAAATTTTTATGTGTTAAACGCATGCCTGTATTATAGGCCCTGATGTAATTTCGTAATGATAATATTACTCGCTGTAATAATCTCTTTCTCAAATTCTAAATGAAGTCTTTTATTTTTCTGAAAAAACATGCACTAAATAATGAGTAAAGTGAGACCTGTTTAAGGTTACACTGACCCCGCATTTATGTAATTTTCTCGACAAAAATAAACTTTAAACTTGGTTGTTAGCAACAACAACAACGTTTGTAAATGAAACACACTTATAAGCTTACGTAATTAGCCTAGAGATGATTTGAAAAGCAATTTACTCTTGCATTTTTGTCACAAAATTAGTTTACTCACGTGTTTACCGATCTCCTGTAATTTATTGCATTTCTGTTGAACAATTATCAGTGTTTTGTATTTCCCAATACTATTTCTAGCTCTTTCTCATGTAGCTTACAAATTATGGCAAAATATTATAGGTTATTAACCTTATTTTTAGAAGTTGAATGATTATCTTGTTTTTGAAAGAAAGTCATCTGTGTTTGCGAACTTGCTTTTACACACGGCTAGTTCAGAATTGAATTAGGCTCAACTCACACTTACGCGACTCAGGTCGAGAAGAGACTCGACTCTAGTCGAGAGCATGTGTTTCCAAATGGTGACCCTCAGACCAGTCGACTCTAGTCTCCGCGACTGTCATTATTTGAAAACATATGCTCACGACTAGAGTCGTGTCTCTTCTCGACTTGAGTCGCGTAAGTGTGAGTTGTGCCTTAAACTTCAATTCTCAGATGAGGTCAAGATTCACCTGATTACCTTGTGGCTCATTATATTATGCACCAGCTCAGTTTCAACGGAGAAATGTTAGCTGTTCGTTTAAACCTGGAATGTAAAGGCGCGTACAGATTTACGCGCCGCGAACATGAGCAATTCACTTTTGATCAGCTGATGCCAAGCTTTTTATATCTGTATCTTACCGTTTCTGTAAAAATACAGATATAGTCAGCTGATTAAAAGTGAATTGCTCATGCGCGTATATCAGTACGCACCTCAACACATTATAATGAATGTGACCATATCAAAAAAAGTAATTGTGGTTTAGATTATCTTGAATTTTAACAATAACTGTTTACTAACTCTGGGTGCATAATGGTCTTAATTATTGTGAGCATGTTGCTCACAAGATAGAACATATAACGTTCGTCAGATGTTATCCTAGTTCCAGCCAATTATGCCATTTACAAGTTTTTAAAAATCTTTTTCAAGCTTTCTACAACAATACAACAATGCTTCGATATCTTCCACATTTTTCTTACCAATACTTGATCTGATGAATATAACATTTCTCTATGTTTATCTAAATTATTTGTTGAAGTGTGCGAGAGCCTCGAAATTCAAATGAAATCTCTATTTAATTTTTTTTTTGTTATTTTTTTTATTCAAATTCGACCGAATATTACAAAAAAGTAAATTCGTGTGGCTTTTGTTGGTGGGGAGTCCCTTGTGGGAAGGTTCCACCGCCTGAATATACATTAAGGCGTATAATTTAAGCCGTGTCAATGGGCCTTACGACTGTCATACTTCAGCCGGGACCGACACTATTACAAAACATGTAAGTACTGGTGTGTTTTGTGAGAGTAGAATTTTTTGACAATTATTACAAGACTGTCATTCACAGGACTGTCAAGACCTTTTTGTCCAAGACAGGGCTCCAAAACAGGATTAAATCACAAATGAGAATATCTTGAATGATTAGACTTCACATTAGCTGTAACAAAATGAATATAGCCCAACTCAAATTCTGCAGATGGGTTTGAAATGAATTCAAGCCCTTACAGAAAACGTGGTTTTCATTTTCTCAGTTGAAGATTAGATAAATATCAAGCTATGTGTTCAACAACTACAGTATTTTGAAAGAGAAATACTACGACTTTTTTGAGATGCTTGTGTATGCTCCATAAAGTGTTGATGACTCGTGACAATCTGCCAAGTCGTTTATTGACCTAGGCCAGGTCTACACTAGCGTAAAAACATACAACCGCTCTCCCTCTTTCAAATGACTGTTCTATTTCCGTCTCATTCATTGCTTCTGCTATCTGCTCTCGAAAATTAGGAAATTTGAATTTTTCTATTTTCAGCCAAGACTCTTTCGTGCTCTGCTGGAAGAGAGTTTTTTTTAGAAGTTCCAAGTTGATTTGATAATAGATTATGTGCCGGTTGCACAAAAGCTGGCTGAGTTTTAATCGTGATTTATCCCATAAGAACCAATCAGAGATGACGTATTTTCAAAAAAGCCTTCTCTGATTGGTGAAATTAATCACAGTTGGAATTCAACCGGCTTTTGTGCAACCTATGTTTGGCTATTTATTCAATTCATTCTTTGGAATTTATTCACGGCATATTTGTTTGATTTCACAGATCCTGTGAATATATCCGGATACCAAATCTGACTTATACAAACTATCAACTGAACATGAAAATAGAATTTCAACTATTCCAGGTGTAAATATATAAATTTTGTAAATCCTATACTATTAAACGAGCAATTTCTGTTTATATGTTTAGATGTTTAGATGTTTATATATTTGTATTGCACCGGATCTCGAAAACGGCTCTAACGATTCTTACGAAATTCAGAACATTGTAGATTTATAATATAAAGATTAGATTGCACTAGGTCTCATCCCTGGAAAAGCTCGCTGAAGGACATTAGAAGGATAATTATTATCCATCCTTGGAAAAACAGATGATAATAATTATTTCATCGTCTGTTGATGATGGAAGTGAGTGAGCGAGTTCATGTGTGTATGACTGTGTCAAAATTATGACTCAGCTGTTGAACTTTTGTAACCATTCAATCAGGTACTTAGTGCCGGTTGGAAAAAAGCCGGGTTATTTTCAATCCTGATTAATTCCAGTAGATCCATCTTTTTCAAATGGTCTTCTCTGATTTGGTTCACGTGAAGTTAATCAGGATTAAAATTTAACCGGCTTTTGTGCAACTGGGCCTTTGTGAGGGGAATTTTTGCATTCCTTTGGAAATTAATCTCAATTCACTGTGATTAGATAGAACATTTCTGTATGAATGTTATTATAATTTCTTCTTTCGTAATAAATTTTTCATGCTTTTGTACTCCAGAGCAAAGCTCGGTCCCCGATATTATTCGTTAATGGAATAATATAGAGTGGTCATTGGAATAATGTCAATAACCAACCCCAATGATCGAATTCCTAGCTTTCACATTACAACACATTGAATACAAAGCGTGCCTCCACAATATCGAGTGCCCCAATAAATAACTTGAACGCATATGGAATAGTCAATAGAGCACTATATTTGTTGTATTTGTATTTGTATTAGTAGCTGTACTACACCCTATTCCAAAAGGGAGCTACTATTTGTCTTCAACCGATTTATAAGCCAACTTTAGCCGGCTTTAATACATTGCTGACTCGTGCGCGGTCCGAATATCCAACGAAGATAGCACCATAGCAGGAGTGAGAGAGAGTGAGTGTGTGTGTGTGTGTGTGTTTGTATGAGAGAGAGAGATATGATATTATTTGAGAATGGAGATATTCGACATCTATTTGAGAAGATTGATTGATTGATTGAGTACTTTATTTATGTAGATTACAATATACTGGCTTATACTCTTATATACAATAGCTTACAATACAGCAAAATTATAGATGAATTTACATAATATAGACTAAGAGAATAATTATTGAACTGTATATGATATGAAAAAGCAATATACCTCATCTATATATATATATATACACTCACTCGCATAACTTAAAATCTACCGGACCAAAAACGTTCAAATTTGGTAGGTATGTTCAGTTGTCCCTTTAGAGGCGCACTAAGGTTTAAAGTTCGTCTTTTAGCATGTATATTCTTCTTCTCCCAATCTCTTAATTATAAATGAAATTTCCATATCATATGTTACTATAGAACTATAATCTAGATAGAGTACCTCTTCGAAACAGTTGTTAACTGGCAACTAATTAATAATTTTGTCAGGTTGGCATTAAGTTGAGTTGACTTTGTTAGGTTGGCACCAAGTTGAAGATTTAAATGCATTTATCGCGAAAAAATTGATTGGGCACTGCTACTTCAATCCTGGGAATATTATATAACTAGCAGTCAGGCTCGCTTCGCTCGCCATATCCGTTTAGCCAGACGTTTAGTCTGGATCCCCGACTGGATCGTCCTCACATATGATAAAAATGCTCAAATGAAAAATGCAGGCGAGCGAAGCGAGCCTGCTGATCTCATTCTTGGACGATCCAGTCGGGGGTCCAGGGGGCGGAGCCCCCTGGCTAGACGGATATGGCGAGCGAAGCGAGCCTGACGGCTAGTACTCTATACATAAATCGGCGGTGTTTCAACAAAACAAATTGTCGATTCTCCGAATCCTACCAAACTTTTTTGTAAATGTATCTTTGGATGCAACAGATGCTCTTTTGTATCTTATCAAAAGCAACGTGTTGCATCTGAAAAGATACACAAGAAGCGTTTTGGAGTTACATTCGTTTAACACAACGCCTATCAGCTGACATTCGTTCAACATGAGTTTTTCATTGTTGGTGATACGTTGCAACTCTCTCGTTCATGGAGAATTTCTGTGTGTAGGGAGTTTCCTCCATCTGGGGGCTCTGAAGCCTGATGTTTTTGCAAAGCCGTGAATATTACCCCGCTAACCATACCTTGCCTATATGCTGTTTAAAGTCACGGAGGCAAATCTATGAGACGTGTACTCTAACTAAACGAATTATCAACGAAAACACAAAGAATAGACACTTGGTTAGTGGTCGAAACAATACTCAATCGCACGAAATTAGTCCAATTGAAATTGGAACAGATGAGGGTAACATTGCCCAACAAGAGTCAGCTCGAATTGAAAGCTGAGAAAGATTGAAAGGAAATACTATGTTATTTTGTGTTATTAATTGCATGAGTCATTGCATGCGATTGATAATCTACTTCACAGATAGATTCATATAACTGATTATCAAAGCTTTAGAATCAAATCCAATAAAAAAGATTATAAGCCAATACAAATAAATCAAATAACGTCGAACGAAATCTCTGTTTGTTGAACATGCTAGACAATAGCTTACTATAAACCTTTAAAATCCATTCAAACAAATAAAAATATAAGCCTGTAGTTGCTGCCATCTACAAGAGAAATTTGAAAGTAACCAACAAAATCTTCACTAAATGCTCGCTTGTGATTGGCTGGAGGCGTGGCCATTATGATTGGGCATTAGTGGGGCGACCAATCATATTGCGAGAAGAGCTCTGAATCCGTCAGAGTGTTTAGTTAGACTGCTGAACTTCCTTCTGTTCATAATTCGGTTTAAATTCAGTGATTTATTTCTCAAACCAAAATCACGAATTTGCATCTCAATATGAGAACTAAAACTGAACTCATTTTGGATTATTGATCGCTGGTTAACAAACTCGATCTGTATAATTGTTTAAAGAATATGTGTCGACAATTTGACAAATTGATTGATGAAACAAATCGTAAGTAATCGTCGAACAAACAAACGGACAACGACTCGAGGCTCTAGTCATCAGTAAGAACTTGCTACGCTTGTTCAATAATACTTAATAGAACCACCCAGTCGTGGATGATGAACTGAGTAGGAGAGTTTGTACTCAAAAATTGTCAGATTTCATTCGATTACAGTATTTTGCTCTCTTGTGAAATACAACGTTAGCTGATTCACACATTATCTTATCTATGTTGATAGTAGCACAATGGAAATAAATTTGAAAAATAATACCATATATCATAACTCATACTCTAAATGTTTTGAATGTTGCTGAATTTTGACTATATTGTAATAGTCTTGACAATCTCAAAAGCCTTCTGCAATAGAATGACTTGATTTGAATAAATCCTTATACTTTCTTATGCTATACTCTGATTAAATCCTCATCCTATACTTTGATTATTCATTATACTTTCCTATCACGTTGTAAACAACCTATTTTTGTACAATTTCTATCTAAATTTGGGAAAGGAACAGTTTTGGGCTTTGAGCCTGTTGTTCCTTTTCCAATCATTTATAGTTCAGAATGATATTGTATCTAACAATGTATAAATAAATATATAAATATTGAGACTATTTTCAAAATTCTGTGGTAGGTATTAGCATATCTTACTTCGTCACCATCTGTAAACAACCTCGAAAAGGAACTGTGATAATATAATATAATAAAAATTAAATTTGATATAATATAGATTATTAAATCGTGGGTCGGCATGTAAAAGGTGAGAAGTCAGTTTTTCCAGTTTTTGGGAAATTGAAAAAAACTTTATGATTTACCATGTTTTTATTTTTTGTTCAAAGTTGATGACTACTTCTAATACTTGGTTAATGCACTTTTGAAAGTAATTAACATAATTAATTAAATCATTGAAATAATTGAAATACTTGACTTACCTCAATTGACACAAAAAAAATTATGACTTACCCCATTTTACACAATGAAACACCAAATTATAATAAATATAAGATAAAGAAATGATGGATAGTATAAGTCAAAGATATCATACCGAGTTTACGATATCATAAGAGTTTACTATCTGGATACGTAAAATCTATTCTGTGGCAAGCAAACCATTTTTTGTGGTATGTTCTAAATCACAAAAATAATCCCTAGAGATGTTTTTCCCATCAAAACACGACCAAGAGAGAAAGAGAGTGAGTGAGAGAGAGAGAGTGTGTATGTGTGTGAGAGAGAGAGGGTGAGTGTGAGAGGGAGTGTGTGAGAGTGAGGAATAGAGTGAGAATTCGGCAGAGAGTGTGTGTGTGGTGTGTGTGTGTGAGAGAGAGAGAGAGTGATATAGAAAGGATGATCAGTGATAACACACATTACAATGGCAAAGATTAATCATCCATCCTTGTCTGTTTACACGTTTTCAGCTTCACTTCACACATAGCTGATGAATTGTTAAATCGCCGATACATTTTTGCTGGTGTGGCTTAACAATGATTCCATTGCCTTGCTGGTAATTTTCCATAGTAGACTACAAAAAGCATTGTCAAATTGGTTGTTAATGAGTTTTGAGTAATTTGAAATTACTCGTGACTTGGAACGATTATTCTGTTTCAAACGATTATATTTGATCAAAATTACTCGCATGCAAAAATTATCCCTCTCAAAATGCAACTGTACTGTTCATCATAAAATTAATCTGCTTCTAAACCATTGAATCATCAAATACAGTACATTACTACTATTAAATATCACCTCAGTACCAAAATTATAAATAATCCCGATAATATCCGTTAAAAAGACGCATACACACTTTCTCTTTTCCTTCCTTTTCTTTTACTATTTCTACTTTCTCACTGAAGAATTCAATGATACAGAGCCAGCTCAAGTGTTGCGTATCAACCACTGTGTATCAGACTTGTGATTGGTGGAAGCAACTCCCACTCGCCTCTGAATGGTAGGAGCCAGCTGACATTGTGACAGTGACATTGCACCAATCACAAGCCAGCAACTGTGACGTAGCTCTGTCTTTTAGTATCTTTAATACCTTTAATACCATTAATACCTTCAGCTTCATACATTACCCACAATTGTGGGATCGATGGCGTCAAAAAATCAAAACACGTACAAAACTCATGAAAAAAAAAAATGTAACAGTTCAGATGGCAGTGATCCAGTGCTCACGCTCTCAATAAAAATTCAAATTATCACCCATAAATTCGTTTTCGCCCCACTTGGATGTAATGAGCTGGTTTTCGTGCGTCATATGGAGGCCGAAAATGATTGTTTTCTGACCAGGCCGGTAAAAGTTTTCGGCCCTAGGGCTGTAAAATAACCTTGAAGTCAGCTGATTTGACTTGAGTGAACGGGTTCACTAAATGGTTTATGAAACGGAATCAGTTTATGCTTCTAGAAATGAATAAAATATTCTGCAATAAGATACTATCATTTTATTTGAATGAATGAAATACAAATATGATATTATAAACTATTCAGATTCGATTTTCAGAGTAGGATAGGATTTCTAACCTCAACTTCCGCAGTCGACGATAACAAGCATTGTTGACATCCAGATTGTCCAAATTTCAATTGCGCTAAAACAGCTGATCAAAATACTTTTCATTTTGTGTTCATATACAAGAATCAAAACATCCATAATATCATCTATTGTCATTTGAAAGAATAAAAAAGTATAAACTCAACCTCCCACATAATTGAACATAGTCTTTTAGGTATTTAAACAAATCATGGATAGTATAAGTCAAAGATATCATACCGAGCTTACGATATCATAAGAGTTTACTATCTGGATACATAAAGTCTATTCTGAGGCAAGCAACCATTTTTTGTGGAGTGTATGTTCTAAATCACAAAAATAATCCCTAGAGATGTTTTTCCCTTATCATTGTTGCCGGCGTCTCTCCTCTGAGATGGTTATTGGAGTCACTATTCGACCATTAGAAAGAAAAAAAGTTCACAAACTATCCTTTTCTCTGTTTCAAGTTGGTGAAAGTATACAACGGTAGAAAACTTTTCCCTTTATTTCGGGCAGGGATAGGATGAGACTATCCAAGCATAGATAATACTAAAACCATGAATAACCAGATGATAACTATTCTCAAAATTGAAATTTTATTTTTTTATTTATAAAATAGAATTATAGTACCCTTTGAAATGAATAAAATAATAGATTAAGAACACAATATAGAATAGAATATAATTATATTTTATAAATAAAAAAAGTAGCCTGAATTCATAGATTTTTTTTAATTTGAGAAGATTGAATCACAGACAACCAAGGATTGTATCTGAGAGTGAGGAATTCTACATTATGTAATGTCTGTACAAAACCATGGATTATAGAATTGCTCTTATAATGTACAGTACTGCAAGGTTTTATAAAATCAAGTTGATCCATCATAAAGACTAACACAGAACATGTAGCCTACAGTCACAGGAAAATAATCTATTGTCATGGAAGTTTTCTCTGGTAGGCCTACAGTGTAATTACTACAGTCTAACACAGTGGTCGCCAAACAGTCGATCGCGAGCTACCGGTAGCTCGTGGGGTAGTTTTTGGTAGCTCACAGAAATGCTCGTGCAGAAGAATGTCGTCCAGTTTGAATATAAACACTTTCCCAGTTTGAAAAAAATCAATGACGAGAAAATCCTCCACAGCACCGCAGCAATAACCAAGAATAAGTTACGATTCTTTCAGACTTGTAAGAAGTAAGACTATGAGACAACAGTTTGATCAACGATTTTAAGATTTTAAAAGCATATCAAATTATGGTACAATTTATCAACTCTCTTATGTAGAGATCTATGCAGAAGATTTTGAAGCTTGTTTTGTAGAACATATTGGTGGAGATCAGGCTTCAGTTGAAATGGAATTTTGGATGTTGAAAATGATCTGTCTCTCAGATCACTTTCTAAAACTGGAAATATTTGGCCTCAAGCCCCAAAGAAAAATATCCAAATATTTTTCAAGTTGCATTGATGTTGAAAGCTATGTTTAGCTCTACTTACTTGTGTGAAGCATCTTTTTCAAGTATGAAATTCATGAAAAATCGATATAGGAACAGACTGACTGAACATTTGGACAACTGCATCAGAATGGCGGCTACAACGTATACTCCAAACATCAAGACAATACTTGATGACCAAAAAGAGTTCGACTGCTCTCATTGAAATGTACATTTCAATTTTGTTATACTTTTTTCTATGAGATAAGTACATTTTAATAAAAGATACTTTCTTCATTCTAATATTCGTTGGTAGCTCACTAGAAGATTTATAAATGCTATTCTAGCTCACAGGCTCATCAGTTTGGCGACCATTGGTCTAACACATTACACTCATAAACGAATACAGTATTTCTCATAGATTTCTTAAGAGTTTTCACGTTAACGTCTACGGTATCATTTTCTTTCTACATTGAGGAGATCAAGCTGATCTTTACCCAACAACTATGTAGCTTGCAGCTTGCCCTGTTTGTAAACAATTATAATATTAAACAAAATCAAAATAATATTTTTATTAAATTTTTATGTGTTAAACGCATGCCTGTATTATAGGCCCTGATGTAATTTCGTAATGATAATTACTCGCTGTAATAATCTCTTCTCAAATTCTAAATGAAGTCTTTTATTTTTCTGAAAAAACATGCACTAAATAATGAGTAAAGTGAGACTGTTTAAGGTTACACTGACCCCTCATTTATGTAATTTTCTTGGCAAAAATAAACTTTAAACTTGGTTGTTAGCAACAACAACAACTATCAATGTACAGTCTCCTTCTTCTTTTCTTCTTCTTCTTCTCTCTTCTTCTTCTCTTTCTTCTTTCTTCTTCTCTTCTCTTCTTCTTCTTCTTCTTTTCTTCTTCTTCTTCTTCTTCTTCTCTTCTTCTCTTCTTCTTCTTCTTCTTCTTCTCTTCTTCTTCTTCTTTCTTCTTCTTTTCTTCTTCTTCTTTCTTCTTCTTCTTCTTCTTCTTCTTCTTCTTTCTTCTTCTTCTTCTTCTTCTTCTTCTCTTCTTCTTCTTCTTCTTCTTCTTCTTCTTATTCTCTTCTTCTTCTTTTTTCTTCTTTCTTCTTCTTTCTTCTTCTTCATCTTCTTCTCTTCTTCTTCTTCCGCATCTCAATCTTCAAAAAGTCATCTCACACAAAAACTATAAAACTCGAACTGGAGTTTGCAAAATATTCCGTTCTGACAATTAATTTCTGAAGGCAAATTAATGAGGAAGGATTCGATTCTTGGTTCAACCAGCTGGTGAAAATGAAATAATGCAGACAGTAAGTTGAGTAATAAAACGGCGGATTTTAATCCGTTTTCCTATCCTTTCCCCCACCTGAAGCTTCCCACAGTTCTTTCCCCGCTTTAATATTCACACCGAATCTGTGTGAAATAGAAGATGTCTGACATGTCCACGAGGAAATTCAAATGAAAATCATGGAATTTCAGGTGAAATTCATGACATTTCAGGTGAATTATGACATGGCATCGTGTGACAGACTTTTCTATTAAAATACCAGTTAACAAAATGAATAAGATGGGATTCAAGAATTACGAGAATGGAATTGAAAACTGAGCTTTATTAAAGCTCTTGAGCTTTGTTTTCTGTCATCTGGATTCTGAGTGATTTACACAGATTTAGAACGGGATTTACGTTTGCATCCTGAATAACTCATTAAAGTATGATCTACTTTTCCGAGTGTCTCTTGAGGTGCGTACAGAAAATACATTCAGCACTCATGGAATTATCCTTGTTACTTCATAATTTTCCATCCATTTTTATTGACAAGACCTACAATATGGAGATCTTCTTTGAATCATAAATTGGATTTTTTTCTGAATAAAATTGAAGAAATCTCTTGTTCAAAGTACTCATACCTATTATATACGAAATTAGTAGCCTACCATCCATTGTTTTGCAACAGAAATAGTACAAGGTATTCTTAGTTTTTCTCTCCCGATCTGTGCTTCATTGTAGAAAAGAATATATAACTAGTAGTTCTGTGAACAGCAGACCTCACACAGTATTCTCATCCACAAGTACCTGATTGAAACTATAGACCTTATGGAAATTCAGCAATAGACTGGCTTCTCCACACATCTGTGTAATCACTTGTCAGCTGACTTATAATGAATAATTCTATATAGTCTGATTTTACTCTAATATAATTGGCGTATGAAGGAGGCTCCTTTTTCCTTTATATTATCCTTGAAATGAAAAATTTCCAAAAACCTAGTATATACGTCGACGCGCAATTAAAAATAAATAAAATAAATAAATATCTTCAACGATATCTCAATAGGGATAATGTTCATAGCTTTCAATATTGGACATATTATTCAGATATTTCACTGTATCAGTAGATTACTGCTCAGTAATACCATAGAGAAACGATAGCATAGTAGATATCCCATGGTATAGGGCGTTTATGTACCAAGTTTTACTGTTATCCCAAGCCGATAGTTCACATAGTTCTTTCCTATGCAGCTGTGTGACGCTGGTAGTCTCTCAAATTGTGCTGTTCATACACTATCACTCCAACAAAACAGTGAAAATTGACAATAATCGACAGTAATCGGCTTGAGATAACAGTAAAAGTGCGACATAAATGTTGTTTCTCTTACGCTGTTGTTTCTCTATGGTAATACCATAGAGGTATATACTGTTCAGATTCTGAACATTTTCACAACAATATCCCATCAATAATGTTGATGACTCAATAAACGCTATTAATGAGGAAGCCAAGAACTATTTACTCCTTCAAAATAGCTCAAACATTATTTAGTAAAAACTTACGTAGGTTTTATTCATATAGGACATAATATCAACCCTTCGAAATTCAAAATTCATCAGTCATATCTCGAATACGTATTCTCTGAGTGTTAATCTTTGGTGGAAACAGAAATTTTAAACTTAACCTCACTTTGGACTATTTATGTGCCAAAATCAAGGAATTGAAGAAGTTTTGGGCAATTGCCTGTTTCTCTTTCCAAATATCGTGTTTGTGACTGTTCTAATAAATAAATAAATGAATAAATAAATACTGTTCAGATCCTGAACAATTTCACAGCAATATCCCATCAATGATGTAGATAACTCAATGAGCGCTATAAATGAGGAAGCCAAGAGCTGTTAACCACTTTAAAACATCTTAAACACTTTGTGACAACTTACGTAGGTTCTGGGTGGGATTTGGAGCATCAACGTTAAAGGGTAAATAGAAAACTGTTCAGGACTCTCTTCTGAGAAGTACCCAGCTTTTAAATAAAAATCCCCAGGGATTTGAAGATCTGTTCACGTGTTCCATCTCACTCAGATAATCCTTCTCAGTCGCTCTAGCTCAGAAACCTCCAAGAGCATTTGTTATACGCCTTGAATTTTCCAACGTTCAAGCCTGTTATTATTTGGTCTCTTGAATTTTCCGGTGAATTCGATTACCGTTCTTGGATAAGGTACTCAAATTAGTATCTTGTTCTATTTTCGTCTTTATTGTGGAGCGTTGTATTGAATTAGTATCAGGTTAGCACAGAACTATTCTACATGGATATGAGAATCAAAAATAAAACTGAAATTTTTTCAGTTTAGTTTATTCCATCCTGTGACCTCCTGTGAATGGGGTATAAGGATTTGTAAATTTTTCACTGAAATTCAGTTTCCTAATTTGAAGAATTAATAACGTATTGTTAGAGTTGAAGGCGATTCTCTGTTCAGTTTCCTAATTCAACGAATTAATAACGTATTGTTAGAGTTGAAGGCGATTCTCTGGTGACGGCAAAGTGCCAATCTGTATGCAATAAATGAATAAATATGCATCATTATTCACTCAATCAATAATATAATCTGTATGCAAGAAATAAATGTGCACATCATTATTTACTCAAGAATCTTGAATAATGAATTGTCGATTTTTTGTTCACAGGTGGCGGAAAACAAAAATAATCATGTGGCTTCATTGAGTGCAGGTGAGTTATTTATTGAATCATTCTTCCACTTTCTGTGTAGTTGAGAAGTTGATTTTGTGGTAATTATTCATATTAAACAAGAAGTTTTAGAAATTGTCGAAAACCACAGATTTTATTGATAGTCAGAGAGACCAGTTTCGGTTGCTACACCATTGTCAATCTCTGATGATCAGAGACCCTGATGAGACAAAACTCTGATCATCAAAAATTGATAATGGTGTAGCAACCGAAACCGGCCTTTCTGACTGTCAATAAAATTTGTGGTTTTTGACAATTTCCAAGTCTTCTTATTTAATAAGAATCATTCCTCCTTATTATACTGTAATGAAAACTATGAATATGAACCAAACTATGAACTAAGAACTGACATGAATAAACTGTCTCAATAATTATAATCATGAAGAACTGTTCTTCTCGAATCATCACGTTATCACTTTTTTAAGGTCCAATAAATCAGTCTAAAGTTTCAAAATCAGTGAAGGTATAAAATTGTTTTGAAGGGAGAAGCCAAAGTCGAATTCAAAAATATTATAGAAGATTGATAGTAGATGAAGATTTAGTAGAACTCAAAATAAAATATGGAAAATAAACTTCCACTCCAATATAAATCTACATTAGTGGAGCTGTACTGGCTAAAATGATTCAAATTGTTCAAGTTAAACGTGTAATGGTTTTTCACTATCCTGCTTATTTCTTCAACCAGGATGTGGAATAATCTAGGAATGGACATTAGTCATTTTCTGTTATTTAACGGTAATGATGCCCATATTTGTGAAGATGTAGGTTTGTCTTGTCTCGGCCAATGACAGAGCTCAGCCTTGAAAGGTCAACAACGTTCTATGGTATTCCATAATCCTGGTTATTTTCATGACAGGGATGTGAAATAAACTTGGAACAACCATTAGTCATTTGTTTTTTATTTAACAGTACTGATGGTCATCTTTAGAAAGTTGTAGGCGTGTCTTCTCTCGGCCAATGGCAGGGCTCAGCCTTGAAAGGTCAACAATGTTCAATGGTATTCCATAATCCTGGTTATTTCCGTGACAGGGATGTGAAATAATCTAGTAATAATCATTAGTCATTTGTTTCTGTTTAACGGTACTGATGTCCATATTTAGAAAGCTGTAGGCGTGTCTTGTCTCAGCCAATGGCAGGGCTCAACCATGAAAGGTCGACAACATTCAATGGTATTCCATAATCCCGGCTATTTCCATGACAGGGATGTGAAATGATCTAGTAATAATCATTAGTCATTCGTTGCTGTTTAATGGTACTGATGCCCATATTTGGTAAGATGTAGGCGTGTCTTGTCTCGGCCAATGACAGAGCTCAACCTTGAAAGTTCAACAACATATAATGATATTCCATAATCCTTGTTATTTCCATGGCAGAGATGTGAAATAATCTAGTAATAATCATTAGTCATTTGTTGCTGTTTAACGGTACTGATGCCCATATTTGGGAAGCTGTAGGCGTGTCTTGTCTCGGCCAATGACAGAGCTCAACCTTGAAAGGTCAACAATGTTTAATGGTATTCCATAATCCTGGTTATTTTCATGACAGGGATGTGAAATAAACTTGGAACAACCATTAGTCATTTGTTTTTTATTTAACAGTACTGATGGCCATCTTTAGAAAGTTGTAGGCGTGTCTTCTCTCGGCCAATGACAGAGCTCAACCTTGAAAGGTCAACAACGTTTAATGGTATTCCATAATCCTGGTTATTTCCATGACAGGGATGTGAAATAAACTTGAAACAACTATCAGTCATTTGTTGTTATTTAACGGTACTGATGCCCATATTTGGAAAGCTGTAGGCGTGTCTTGTCTCGGCCAATGACAGAGCTCAACAACATTTAATGGTATTCCATAATCCAGCTTATTTCCATGACTGGGATGTGAAATGATCTAGTAATAATCATTAGTCATTTGTTGCTGTTTAACGGTACTGATTCCCATATTTGGAAAGCTGTAGGCGTGTCTTGTCTCAGCCAATGACAGAGCTCAACCTTGAAAGGTCAACAACTTACAATCGTAGAGCGTCCTTACTATTTACATTACTGCTCAATGTTCAAGCTTTCAGTTTACAAGATATTGATGATTCTGTAACAACTTCAACTATAGTGAGGTCCACGTTATAATGGCAGTGGAGAAAGACAGGAAGAGAACGGTGCCGCTCCTCTGTCTTGTCAGTGCCTTCTATAGACGGTAGCTGATACAGGTTTATTGATGTAATATTAACTGTTCATTCTCGTTTAAAATAATCAATCATATTTTATTAAACAATAAATTATATTTTTCAATAATTTCATAATGAATTTTCATAATAAAGATGAAATATTTTGTTAATTGATTATTAATTCGACATTGTTGAAAGCAATCTGGCAACAGAGCAAATCGAGAAAGAGATAGCGCTATCCGCTTTGTTGAATGATAGACAAGGATAGCAATACCATTGCCAATCAAACACTGCCATTATAACGTCGACCTCACTGTAGTTAGAAATTAGTAGTATCAACTAAAAGGCTGCATTTCTCAAATTGTTCTAATAACATTGGTTTTCACAATATTGAGTAGTTTCAATCAATATGGATATCCACCACAAAATCATCCTAACAAAGCAATTGGAATGAGGAGATTCTAAATGAAGCTTTCACTGAATGATAGTTTGATCAAAAAAGAAATACTTGTCTTCTCTCGTACAAATTTGACTATAGTGAGTCCACGTTATAATGGCAGTATTTTATTAACATTGGTGTTGATATCATTGTCTATCATTAGCTCACAAAGTAAATAACGATATACTTTTCTAGCTCCGCAATGTTGCAAGATTGTTTTCAGGAATGTAGAAATATAATTGATTATTAACAAAATATTCAAACCCATTCATGAAAATTTATTATTTAATCATTGAAAAATATAAATGTTCTTATTTGTATTTATAAATTATTCATATTTTGTTTTTCAAGTACTTGATTATTGATAAAATTCAACATCCATAGATCATTATCCATCCACAGAATTGTATCATTGGTACTGCTGTTATTAGATTAAAAAATGTATTTCTTATTTTTAGAACTCGTGGCTGGAGCTCAAGGCTTCTTTTTCCAGTCACGCCAAAAACTATTGTAATTAAATGATTATTTTATTTGTAAAAATATTTCTTGTATTTTGGCAATAAATTCATTATTCATTCATTCATTCTTGACGAATGAAATATAAATGATTATTCCAAACACGAATGAACCGTTGATATCACATCAGATATACCGGTGTCATCTATCCTCTATAGAAGGCACTGGCAAGGCAGATAATCAGTAACGTTGTAGTCCTATATTTTTCCACTGTCATTACAACATGGACCTCACTATAGAACCATTAATTTGTGGATTTAAGTGAATTTTTGTGATTGTGAAGGAAGATTTTTGTTTGGATTTGTATTTTGAAATTAATTTATTTGATAAATTCAAAATGATTCTAGTACATACATTTTTTGGACTCAAAATAGTGTGTGAATTTAAGTTATCATTTACATAGCCTCTAGACTGTGTATTCCAAATTAAGGTTTAAAGCAGTTTTGGGCGAATGCCTGTTGTTTTTACCTGCATTGTATCTATTGACTACTAATAAATAAATGGAATGAATAAATAAATTGAAACCAAGCCATTTTGTGAAAATAATTAAGGACTAAAAATTTTGTGAAGTGAGCAACTACAAGACTTAACCTATTTCGGACTATGTGTAACCTTATCTAAATTTGATTGATTGATTGAGTACTATATTTATGTAGATTACAGTATATACTGGCTTATACACTTATATACAATAGCTTACAATACAGCAAAATTATAGATGAATTTACATAATATAGACTAAGAGAATAATTATTGAACTGTATATGATATGAAAAAGCAGTTTGTAATATAATAACTATAGATAATAATCATATTGTTATGCATCTACATAAATTGGCGGAGCTTTGGACATATCAATGTCCATTCTTCGGAAAGAATATTAAAAATATCCTCCCCACTAGCTCTCTACCAAATTTGGGAGAGGAATAACACAAAGTTACCTTATTTTTCTCTCCCTATTATTTTGATGATGTACTTATTGTATGAATCAATAGATAAAGAATAGAAGACAGTTGCAAGGGAGAGAATCAGCAACGCTGTTGTCCTATATTTTTCCACTGCCATTATTACATGGACCTCACTATATAACGTGATAACTCGAGGAATTTCTATTGAAAAATAAACTTGAATAATCCGAAAATGTTTGTCTTTGTTTGTAAGCAATGATTGTCTGCAATATTTATCCAGATATTCAACGTGGAAAAAGTGAATACTGAGTTCTGAAACCAATGTAAATAGCTACAATGTGATATTTACTATGGAAACTGTGAACATTGTTTAAATGGTAAGGTATGGTTTTATCTACAATGCTGACATTTTGAAACTGATGTAAATATCTACAGTTAGATTCAAAAACTGAAGGCATTGTTTGAATTGTAAGCTATGGTTTTATCTAAAAGAAATGCCGACATTTTGAAGTGATTTTCTCTGTATGTTTGCTGTGTGCCAAGCTTAAGTGCTCTTCATTGTAACAATCAGCACAGAAAGCTCTGAGTGGAAAATCAACGAGGAAAACTCGGGAAACTCTCCAGCATTGATTTGCACTTAATATCAGTCATTGACTGCCTCATGAAGTGGGCTTTTCCGTACACATTCGTATCAATGAAATACGATGTCAAAATGGAAAATTGTAATTCAAGATTATTTTGTTGAATTTCAATGGCTCTCAAATAATTTAGTATGAAATTATTCGAGTCATATTCCAATGCCGAAATTATTCCTCAAATTCAGACAGGAACATGGAATGTTTGAGATATAAATGTAGTGATTCGATTGTTGAATTGAATAGCAGCCTTTATTCAAAACCTTTGAGGGCGAGATTAGGGCGCAGCCGGCCCTCTCTTAGTTCGTAGAATTGTAGATTGTTCATAGGAATTTGATGATTGACAATATATTATTGATCGAACGTAGTGAGGTCTATGTTTCAACTCGATTTGCTTTTGTCTGTTTGTATGTAACGCGATTACGGCCAAACGCGTTGATAGAATTCGATGATATTTGGCAGGAATATTCCTTTTTCAACTGCGCGTCGATGTATACACAAGGTTTTTTTGAAATTTTGCATTTTAAGGATAATATGAAAAGAAATTCCTCCATACTCTGATATCTCTATATAATATATCATCTACTTTGAAAATAGGATTAATCAAACTACTATCAGAAGTATTTCAAAAGACAAGCAGCTTTGAATGTAGAAATTGGCCATTTTTTGTGTATTGGAATATGGGCTTTAGTATACTCAACAATAAATTTTCCACTTTTCGACCGAATTTGACTTATGATGCATGATTTTGGACCGCCTTGACAAGCCGAGAAGAATGAAATGTAGTACGATGAAATCTGAGCATTGTGTCAGAAGTTATAAGTGTTTGAAATTTTGATCCTTGAGGTGTCCTTAAGCGCGCCTCTCCACTAGGAAATACTGAAATTAAGTGCATCTAATTTTCATAGAACACAATCTTATAAACTTATGTCCTTGTGCGAAATATCAATGTGAAGACTATGTAGTTGGTGATGATGGTTGAAGCTGAAAATTAGGTGTTTTTCACAATAAAAGGAGCATTGTTGTCAGGAGTACCTGGAAATCTATATGAGATAGAGCGCTCTATCTGATCTCAGATTGTAGAGCACAAAAATACGCCCAGAGGGATTTTGAATCATACATCTAAATGGTAACAATCGGAAAATATTGTTGATCAAAATCTAAAATTCATCAAAATTGATTTTCTCTTCAAATTTCACTCATTCTTGAAAAATCATAACTCACTACTCATTGGAGATAGAGAGTTCCGAATGATCTCATTTTATTCAGAATTTCAGTCTAGAAAAAAGGCGAGAGCAAATTTTTCTGTCTGATCACGAGATTTGGCAGAAATAGCTGAAAACTGGAAGATGAGCCGAAAATACGAGGTTTTTGGGCCACTCTGTATCTAGCACAAGGAAATTTTGCATGAAGAAATTGGTTCTGGACTTCTCTTATGTACCCAAATAATGAATTAAGGAATCAGAACTGCAATATAAATTGCAAGCACACCCCCTTTTTTATGTCTATATTGACTGGACTATAATAGAACCCTAGAGATCTATTGAAACTGTACGATAGTTCTTCTATGATAGAACCACGGAATAAGGAAACCAGAGTTCTTCACTCCGTGATAGAACTAATATGATGTTAAGGATCACGTACACGTGTGTGCTTATACAACTAATATCATGTCAATGATCAAGCACACGTGTGTTATACACGTGTTTACCATTTATTTACGGATCATTCCACTGTTTGTGTAGCTATTTCTGCACAGATCTAACCTACTTTACTTGGGTTAATTTTCCGTCTACTGTTCACTTAATCTTTGCTATTAGTAATAGATCTGCTACGGCGTGTGAATGTGGCGTATTTGGTTTCGCGTTGACGTATGTGTTTACTCAAGGGCATCAATGCATCTAGATAAATATGATTGCATCTATGATGAGGTCCACGTTATCATGACAGTGGAGATAGATAGGGGAGCAATGTTGCCCATTCTCTGCCTTGCCACCGTCTTTGAAAACATATTAGAAGATAGCTAATACTAACTAACTGTGATATTAACTGTCTATTCTTGTTTAAAATAATCAATTATATTTTATTCGTCAGGGAAATATATTTTTCAATTATTAAATATTGAACATTCATGATTGGAATCAAATATTTTGTTAATCAATTAGATTTTTACATTGTTAAAAAATGACCTGGCAACATCACGGAGCTAGAAAAGGATAACGATTTCTGCTTTGTCGAATGATAAACAAGGATAGCGACACCAATGTTAATCAAATACTGTCATTATAACGTGGACCTCACTATAGGAAGATGATAAAAGGATGATAGACAAGGATAGCAACACCAATGTTAACCAAATACTGCCATTATAACGTGGACTTCACTTTAGATGTGCTGCGATTTATCTGGATGATGTGAATGTCAGTGGAAATGGATGCTGTCTCTAGAGCTTAGAGCTGTCAAACAAAGGAGTAGGATCAGTGAGAGAGACGTTAAGGGAGCTCAATACTTGAAACAGCTGTCAGGAGTTTTGGTTGTTGTATTTCATCCCTCATCAAGCAGAAGAACTACTTCTGCTCTTGCATGAACAAAGCTATTAAATTTGGGAACAAGATAGTTTTGGACTATGCCTGATGTTCTATCCCGATCATATTCATATGATTCGTAATTGCATCAACTAATAAAAAATCTGGTGTGGCGCACTCACACAACTATCCTTGCCGTTATGAAAATTTATCACCTGACGCTAGTGTTCCCGCGCTTCTCAAGTCTACTATTCAAAGATTTGAGCCAGCTGGTGACAGGGCAATAACGCTGGACACACACATGAGGTCTGCTATCTCTTCATAGTGAATGATTTAATAGAATCAACAATAATTTGCAATTGAATAATCACATTTCCTCGAATTTAAAGCTTATTTCCAATTTTAGGTGAAAATGTTACTGAACGTTAATTGTAGAGATTTCCATGCTCAATCTACTCCACTTGATTTTTTTTGTTTCAATTGTATCTGAAGCCTGATAATTGGGAATCTATCTGCATTGATGGGGCGGAGCTCCTGAAAATTTTACAGATATGGGACTTGTGGTAGTTGATAGAGCTTATCGATGACTATTTTAGGTATGAAGTTGATCAAAATCGTTGGAGCCGGTTCCGAGAAAATCACGAAAAACCCTGTTTTTGACAACATTTTCGCCGCCATCTTGAATTGCATTTGATCGAAATTGTTCGTGTCGGATCCTTATAGTGAAAGGACCTTAACTTTTTTTATAACCAAAAAAATCACTCTTGCTCTACACATCAGTATGGATAATTGGATATACCAAAATATTTTCTTTAAGCTAGCTGTATAGATCTGTGATTTGGATTAATATTATATTTTTTAGATATTTAACATTTGGTATATAAATAATAAACAATCCGATTTAATCCTACCCAACAATTTTATAAATTCTTTAAAAAAATCATGGTGGCCTCCCTACATCGACTTTCAGCTAACTTTTCCTCTTTTCTTCTTTTTTTACATCTCCTTTTATGTACTTTCGTTTTCGAAATCATTGTCACTGCATAGCAAATAGTGTGAATGAACTACAACTCACTGCCAACACACAAGTGTTACTTATGTTGGCAGTGCCAAAAAGGAAAATTGCTTTTACAATGAAGTTAACTGAACATTTCATTTTACTTCTACTAATGTACTATGTCAAGTTTATTTATTAAGTTATTTACTGAATCTATTGTACATAAGTATTTAGTATGATTTATAATTTTGTTTCTGTTTTGTATAGTTAAATTTCATTTTGTTTCATTTTATTTTAATGATGTAATGTGCTTTTTTGGCGAAATAAATTCAATTCAATTCAAAAAAATTCAATTCAATTCAAGTTCCAAATTTCAAGTCATTCCGTTAATTGGGAGATGAGATATCGTGTACACAGACGCACATACACTCATACACACAAACACACACACACACACACACACACACACACACACATACAGACCAATGCCAAAAAAAAAACAGTTTTTTGGACTCAGGGGACATTGAAACGTATAGAAATTTAGAAATTGGGGTACCTTAATTTTTTTCGGAAAGCAATACTTTTCTTACCTATGGTAATAGGCAAGGAAAGTAATAAATAATCAATTTTCTTCTATTTTCAAACAAAAATTAATTGCCCATGAATATACTTAATATCGGGGTCCGAGCTTCGCTCCGGAGTACAAAAGCATAAAAAATTATTACGAAAGAAGAAATTATAATAGCATTCATACACAAATGCTCTATCTAATCACAGTAAATTGAGATTAATTCTCAGACGAATGTAAAAAGGCCCAAAAATTCTCCCTCACGGAAGGCCCAGTTGCACAAAAGCCGGTAAAATTTTAATCCTGATTAACTTCACGTGAACCAAATCAGAGAAGACCAATTCAAAAAAATGGATCTACTGGAGTTAATCAGGATTGAAAATAACCCGGCTTTTTTGCAACCGGCACTAAGTACCTGATTGAATGATTACAATAGTTCAACAGCTGAGCAATAATTTTGACACAGTCCCACACACATGAACTCGCTCACTCACTTCCATCATTCTGGTAGAGAGTTAGTGGGAAGGATACTTCGAATATTCTTTCCGAAGAATGGACATTGATATGTCCAAAGCTCCGCCAATTTATGTAGATGCATAACAATATTATATATAGTTATCACAAATTGCTTTTTTCATATCATATGCAGTTCAAAAATCATTTTCTTAGTCTATATTATGTAAATTCATTTATAATTTTACTGTATTGTGAGCTATTGTATATAAGTGTATAAGCCAGTATATATAGTAATCTACTTCAATAAAGTACTCAATCAATCACCAACAGACGACGGAATAATTATTATCAGCTGTTTTCCCAAGAATGAATGATAATTATCCTTGTAATGTCTTTCAGCGAGTTTTCCCAGGGATGAAACCTGGTGCAATCGAATCTTTATATTATAAACCTACTATGTTCTGAATTTTGTGATAATCGTTAGAGCCGTTTTCGAGATCTGGTGAAATACAAACATATAAACATCTAAACGTATAAACAGAAGTTGCTCGTTTAATAGTATAGGATTTGACAACTATTTAGAGATATATGCGCTATTTTCTTGAAACAAAAATCTGCTTTTTCATTGGCCAAGTTTTTTCAACTTTGAATACTTGTGGAGAGTTGTCTTTGTAAAAAAAAGATGAATCAATAAATAAATCACACTGAATAGGCACTAGAAAATTTCGGGAAATATCAAAAATGGATTCTGAGCAAATTAGAGGACTCTTCAATAGGCCTACTGAACCGCGGTATAAGTTGAGATAATTTTTGTGAAAGATACGAAGAAAACTAGCATTCAAGTTAGATTCTGGTCCACACAATCAAGATTATTTAATCTATCATGATATGTATGATAACTATTGTCTTAGTCACTTTTGTACAAGGTAGCTCAATTGTGAAAATCATTCTACTAAAAATCACAAAAACTGCAAGTTATAAAGAATTCTATCATCGTCCAGTCTTTAAACAAATATTTCTTTTTCAAGAAAGCAAAACTCCTTTGAGATGTTTGCTTCAGTAATTCAGAAGATTACCTGTCATTCTCTTATCTACGATTTTAATAAACAGGATACACATGTACTACAAGACTAGAAAGACTGGAAAAGTTTGTGAGCAAAATAAAAGCTTCTCCAATACTTCGAAACTAGTTGTGTTTTTGTGCAGTATCATGGAATAAGTACTTGTAATTTAATTATTTGTTACATTTAACAATAAATTAATTAAATTAAAATAAATTAAATAAAATCAAATTAATTTATTTTTAACATTTAACAATTTTTATAATAATGTAACAGATAACCATAATCGATAAAATATAAAAGATAGAACTTAAACCGCGATATTGTATTTTCCCAGTTCCCAGATATATGACGAGATAGATATATAAAGATGGACTAAGAGAGAGAGAGAGTGAGCGAGATGGGGGAAGAGAGAGACAGAGAGATGGGGGAAGAGAGAGATATGAGTGAAGTAATCTATTAACTGCATCAGGGATGGATCTTATTCCTCCACTTCTTCCAGGGATCGGTAAGCAGTTTCAAAACAAACTGATTTACTGTTGTGAAAAGAATTATCATCTTTGATTTGCTCGTTTTCAATATTGCTCGCGATTTGAAGCTTATTATTTCTCACTACAAGATCTATAAAAATTGAATATCTTCTCAATACATAACAATACTATCAATTCCCTCACAATACTATCAATTCCCTCACATGCTCAAAATACTATCAATTCCCTCACAATACTATCAATTCCCTCACAATACTATCAATTCTCTCACAATACTACCAACTTTTCCGAACCAGTCCAAAGAATAATACTAAATCATTCACGAGAATAAGAATGGAGTTTTCGAAAGATTTGTTGAAAAACTGAGGGAAATTGTGGATAGACCGTGGGCGGAATACATCAATGGAACGCCCAAAATGTGGTTTTAAAGAGAAAAATAGACTGACAACGGGAAGCTTCTTCCATCTCTAAAAGTCCATCTGGATTTATATTTAGGATTTCGGGAAACTGAGAGGGAGTTTGAAAATCCTGTACATCTCGTTATCCAACTGTCGTATCTGTCTCTAGAGTGAATGAATACCATAAGAGTATATCTTGGATGATCTTTGCTTAATATACGTAGGGTGAAGTGTAAATAAGTATATAAGCTCCGAAGTTTATGAGTGTGATGTCATAGGATGGTCTGTATAATAAGTATATACTAGTAGTTCTGTGAACAGTAGACCTCACGCAGTATTCTCATCCACAAGTACCTGATTGAAACTATAGACCTTATGGAAATACAGCAATAGACTGGCTTCCCACACATCTGTGTAATCACTTGTCAGCTGATTTATGATGAATAATTATTCTATAATCTGATTTTTACTCGAATATTGGCGTATGAAGTAGGCTCCTTTTTCCTTTTATATTATCCTTGAGATGCATAATTTCCAAAAACCTTGTATATACGTCGACGCGCAATTAAAAAGGAATATACCTGTCAAATTCATGAAAATCTATTACCGCGTTTCGCCGTAAATGCGCAACATTTGCGCCGGTTTGACATTTCTCTTAATGTTTAAATGTTTGAATGTTCGAATGTTTGAATGTTTATATGTTTATATATATATATATTTTTTATATAAACATTCAAACATTCAAACATTCAAACATTCAAACATTCAAACATTCAAACATTCAAACATTCAAACATTCAAACATTCAAACATTCAAACATTCAAACATTCAAACATTCAAACATTCAAACATTCAAACATTCAAACATTCAAACATTCAAAAATTCAAATTTTTAAACATTAAGTGAAATGCCAAACCGTCGCCTTGAATCTCAGACCTCACTTCGCTCGGTCAATAAGTGTGATGTCATAGGTTGGAGTGTATATAAGCTCTGATGGAGTCTATATAAGTATATGAGTGTCATATCATTGGATGGATAGGATGGAGTTTATATAAGTTCCAAGTACATAAGAGTATATACCTCCGATGTAGCCTATACAAGTATAAGTGTGGAGGAAAATAAGCTTCTCAGAGAGGAAATTGTAACTTCGCTGTTATTTTTTACTTCTGATTTTTCTGAAGAGAATTCATTTTATCTTAGAAAAGAATGTTTTTTTGTTTGTGTCAACTGGAAAATTAGTATTGATACAACCCACACAAGTGATTGGTTCCAATGAATAGATGAATTTTGGAAAAGGTTAGAGTTGAGCTTAAAGTTTCCACTTTTTTCTTTCCAATCAACTTATTTTGAAAACTATTCAGGCTGTGAGAACAGTTGTTGAGTGACTGAGTTGAATGTTTGCTGGAATCTATTCAAGAATCAAAATACTGAGTGAATAAATTTATGTCTCGACTCCAAATTCCTTTTGAGATGGATTCATTACGAGGGAGTTATGATATTAATAACAGTATTATATAGATTTGGTATAGACCAAAGATTCAGCATGATATCTGCTCCATTCATGATATCTGTTACCTGTAATCGATTAGTTGAAATTCAATTCTAATTTTTAATCGATTTGGTATAGACCAAAGATTCAGCATGATATCTGCTCCATTCATGATTATCAGTCATTGATTATTCTGTCAATCGATTAGTTGAAATTCAATTCTAGTTTTTAATCATGCAATAAGTGAAAACCTAACTGATTTCCCAACACTGAACCGATTCAACGAAAATGTAAAGTTAGAACCAACATTGGTCTGATGGCATTTAATAGACAGTTTAATTGTCAGTTAATTGTTACATGTTGTTGAGTTGCTGAGTTGATCAGTTGCTTTTATTGTTCGATCGATTGCTACCGCATTTGTGGTTGTCAGGTAGTTGATGAACTCATTACTCTATTCCTGGTCCATTTCCAACCTTCTCAAACCCACCTCAACCAACCTAGTCCAACTTTTGACCCACTTCCAATGTCAATATTGTCCTCTACTTCAGACATACTCAATCATTGACTCGTTTTGGTACTCATTGATCACTGTTCTATTTTCGCCACTGTGATTGCTTTTGTATAAATTATGAACTTACTAGTATGATTGAAGAGACTTGAGAAACTGTCAAAAAAGTCTCTTTATTTTAATAAAAATTATTATTTTTGTAGCCTGTCTTCCCCCATCCTATTCACATGCTGATACCATTTAAACCTACTCTGAGATATCTTTTCATTTATAGAAAAGATGTCATGTCGTTTTCTTATCTCAGTATTTCTTAAATGATCTTCTCGGCTGCATCCATAAGTTCGTCGGAGAAATCTCATTACAGATGCCTGTAATCTACTTTTATCTGGCCCTGATAACACCCATGTTTCGTACTCATGGTGCAGCTATAGTTTTGTAAAATTTTAGCCTGGTGCTCTGGCAGGCATTATTCTTCAGATTTCAATTCAATTCAATTTTTATTTCCACAAAAAAATCATACACATATTAGTTATACAAAATAACTAATAACAATAATAGTTATTATACACAGCTATTAGTAACAGTAATATATTTCCCCACTTAGACTATAAATCCGTGTGTGGAGAAAGAATTCCTATCCAGAAAAGCCTTAAGAAATACAAGATAATCCAAATCATTTTTTGAACAACTTATAAATTTCACTTTTTTTCTTAAACATAAAAAATAAACTTCAATTAAACAATAACTTCAAATGCAGAAAATAAAATAAGTTGAATCTATTACTAATATAGGTTGGTGCTATAAGGTCGAAAGAGTTGATAGAGCGCTGCATCAAAAACAAGAATCTAAACACAAGCAAGGAGAGAGAGAGAGACAAAAAGAAAAAATAACGAAACATGGAATAACTAATGGCTTATAACAAAATGGAAAATGCGGATATCTGTAGACGAATATGTAAGACGAAACCTAGTAAGGTGAATCGACAAGGGCCTCCGAAGCATCCCTGCCAATGTTGAATAGCCATTGGAATATTTTTCTTTTATAAACAGGTACACTGCGCCCCTCAACCTACTGGATTTCGATGTATAGTACCATATATGTTTTGGAAGCGGTGTATTTTGTTGACAATATCTCTCTCTCCCTTTCCTGTAAGAGATATCACAGCCCAAGTAATTGAAATCTGATACATGTTCCAGGATACTATTAGTAGTATAAAAAGGGGGACTCTGGGACACAAGTGTCCCAGAGTCCCCCTTCACCTCAAGGTCACCCAAGATGACCAAACCTAACCTCAAGGTCACCCAAGATGACCTAACCTAACCTCAAGGTCACCCAAGATGACCTAACCTAACCTCAAGGTCACCCAAGATGACCTTTTATACTAGCTTGCTGTGTGATGGCTCCTTTCCCTTGAAAGTCATAACCTTTGTCTTTTGCTGTGATACTTCCAGGTAAAATTTTTGACAAAGGCTGTAAAGCTTGAAAATAGCTCTATGCAGGTCATCCTCTCTGTTCTGTGAGGTTGAAAATTTACCTGTAGATTAAAAATCTTATGAGCCATCAAATCTATTTAGCTTTAGGTCTGTGGGGCATCAGACTGTTTGTCTTCTCAATTCTTCTTTTTTTGGTTCCTATCCGTTCTGGATGTTGGCAACCATTCTGGCTATGATGACCCTGTTGACTGCCGCCCTGAACAGCTGTGCTGTGCTCATTCCATACCATGTCCTCAGGTTCCTAAGCCACGATATTCTCCTTCTTCCAGGACCTCTTTTACTTTCTACCTTGCCCTGCAATACAAGTTGGAGTAGCTCGTATCTGCTTTCGTTTCTCATTATATGTCCGAGATATTGGAGCTTCCTCGCTTTTACAGTATTGGGAATTTCTTTTCCCTTTCCCATTCTTCTTAAAATTTCTTCATTAGAGACATGGTCCACCAATGACACCCTCAGCATCCTCCGGTAGAGCCACAATTCAAATGCCTCTAGTTTGCACTCAGTTGCAGCTGTCAATGTCTATGACTCTACACCATATAGAAGAACGGAGAAAACATAACATCGAAGAAATCTCATTTTCGAATTAACTGACAAATCGTGACATTTGAACATTTTTGTACTCATTTTTAAAAACACAGCTCTGGCCTTTTCAATGCGGATCTTGATCTCTTGTGAGTGATCCCACTGGTCATTCAGAGTGGCACCCAGGTAAATGTATTTATTAACTTGTTCAACTGGCTATCCTTTAATTGTAAGATGACATCTGGGGACATTGTTCTTGCTGATGACCATTAACTTTGTCTTATCTGTATTGATATTCAACCCACGTCTCTCACTACTTTCTGTCACTCTGTCCATCAGCATCTGCAAATCATCTAAACTTTCCACAAAAATGCCTGTGTCATCAGCATATCTGATGTTGTTGAGTATCTGTCCATTCACAGGGATGCCTACTTCTACATCTTCCATAGTCCAGGCGCTGGCTTACATTGAGCATGCATGAGAGAGGCAGAGAATTTGACTTCGGATTATTGTTAGGGGGTCTTTAGTGTATATGAAACTCGATGTCGTCACGTCCCAGGGTGGTCGACAGCTTGGGGGGGAGGGGGGTAAGTTGTAAAAAACGCGCGTTTATAAAATCGCCTGTCCTGCAGTGACTATTCATAGTACAGCTTTTAATTTTTTCTCAATATTATGTACACGTAACTGGCTTTCAATGTGGTCCTATACTTTTTTGCGATAAACCGCATAGTTTTTCCGTAAAAAAATAAAATATCTCGAAAAATGTATTTTTTTATTATGGACATTATGTTATTTCTCGAATATTCAAGTAATTAGCCGACTTAGAGGAAAAGCTCCTAATAAACGTTGTAGGCCGTTTCTTGCTGAATCCAATGATATATATAGTTTGGGGGTTACGATCATAGATGCGGTGGTGGGAGGGGGAAAGTAGCACTGTTACACTGCGGCGCGGTCCTCCCCCATGATTAATGATCCTGTCTATCGCATCGCTCCTACTAGTCTATACATTCAAACTATGTATTTCAGGAACGCTATCTTATGTATTTTCGGTCGCTGAACATGATTTTTCAACTCTCAAGCCTTAATAATTGATAATTCTCATCATAATATACTAATTATGGTCAAAATTACAAACTTCATCTCATTATCATTATTTATGATTACATTGTAATGATAAACCATCCTGTTAGGAATCCTAATGTTTTTCTCAGTCGATGAAAAACTGATATTCCATTAAGAGAGAATAATTATTCGATTTATTAATTATCACTTTGGAATTGCGAAAGTCAAATGGAGTAAGTTAAACAAATAATATAGGCTACCCCATATAGAGCACCATGTAACAGGAGTAAAATATTTTCTTAATATAAATTTACAGTTGAAGCACAAATAATGCCAATTACTCCAATAATCTTATTTATCCCATAATCTTATAATAATATTTATCTTGACTAAATATTTGATTACAAGGAAATACAACTCTAAAGCTACGTTTACACCAAAGTTATTAAGGAGATGTTAATATAACTTAATCTTTATAGATTCTATTAGATTGAACATAACTTATCATACATATGATGGACATATGTGTTTGTCAAGTTCCGTTCAATCTAATAGAATCTATAAAGATTAAGTTATTAACATTTTATTAATAACTTTGGTGTAAACGCAGCTTTATCAACTGATTTCTGTAACTTATATCTACGAATAGATACTTTTCATCTGGCTGAGTTTGACTGATTGTCTTGGGGTGGTACTTGAATGAAAGTGGAATGAGAGATATCTTTGTTGAATTTGAAATATTTGGAGAGAATACTGTTGGAAATCTATTGAGGGGAGATCAGTATAATTAAGGTGTGAGAGCAAGCAATCAATTCAATGAAACAACTACAAGGACTCATGAACGGTTCAAATATGAGAGTTTGTCAAAGTATATTTGAAAAAAGTCAGGAGCTATTTGTGGAGTTTTTTAGAATCAAAATCAATGACTACTTGGAATTTATGACTGATAGAAGAAGAAATTAAAAGAAGAATTAAACGTCAATAATAAGCTAACATAGTTTAAATTATCTTAAATTGTATTCATGCTCATAAGGAAGGACTCTAGTATTGCACATAGAAACTGTACGAGAAAAGATCCCATACTTTTTCATTCAATCACACAAACTATGTTATAAAGTCTGTGTTGTATCTAGAAAATATAAAAAAATACCCATAGAAGTAGAAAATAATTTCCAATAAGGAAACATTAAATCCATACAGTCAATACATTGACTCTCTGTCAAATGAAACCTTGAAAATTTAATAAATGTGACAACCGATCATGCTTTGGAGCAAACCCTCATTCGATCATCCAAAACTGAGTGATTGGAATAGCTAGTTCTTCAAAGGCTTTCCTAAAATGGCTGCTACTATATAAATAAATCTTCCATCAAAGATATTCTGTTCAAGTATGTTGACATCATTATGGATATCACTGGAGATTGTGAAGAAAGTCATCTAATGAAGTAAAACAAGAATAATGAGAGATGAGAATGATTTCCAGAAGCATAATCTTCTCAAGAGAACATAACATTTTTCTTCAAGACTCTGATGGATAACAGAATCTGCATAATGTTATCAATGGTCTGGAAGCAAGTGAAGAAGTGTGTGATTCTCTGTTGAACGTATAGAAAGAAATAGTTATTCGGTCTCCAACGATTTTTATCTGAACATAGTTGTGGCAAATTGTAAAAGTGTATTCTCACCTATAAAAAGAAACAGAGTTCTTTCATTCTCCACGATGCAATCAAACAAAAATCCTACTCTTAGTTAATTCTAGAACAAAAAGATCTGATCTCTGTATTTTTACTAGGTAGCTGTTTAAAGATAATTCAGCATTGAAGTTTTAGTTCAGCATGCATTTCTACAATAACCGCAATCTCTGTCAACATCTGATGGATATTTGAAAAAAAACTCTTAATCTCACTTGGCCCATGAAATTGTAAGTGAAACTAGTTGTGGATTTGACTAAATCCCTAAATATCGTTGACAAATTCGCATAATGATGACATGGCTCTCCTGAATTCAACTCCTACTTCACTTTTCAAAACTTCAATACGCTGCAAGATTATGGAAACTTTGTGATGAGAAGAGTTATGAAAATTCTCAATAAAGATGGAGTGATACAGGTGGACATAGCTTTTCATGTCTATGGTCTAAAATCAAACAAAGGTAGTGAACATATTAGAAGCAGCAGAGTAAAAGAATCACTCCAATAATATGCTCTCCAAACCATCGAGACTTGATTTCTAAATCTGTGGCAGAGATTTATTAATGTGACATGCAAGAATCTATAAAGGAATAATCCATACATTAGCTACGTGCAGGAATACATACATTCATTCATTCATTTGTGGATAAAATTACAAATCATATAAATATGTTTGGGAAAGAATAACAGGCATGGCCCAAAACTATTCGAATCCCAAATTTTGATACTGAATAACTTGTTACCATTTCAAAACAGTCTGAACAGGAATGCCATAATGGATGAATCAATCAAAAGTTAGTGAAATATCATTATAATAATACTGTTAGAAAAATAATATGAATGAATATTTAAATTTTCATTTCATTTTGATTTGACACATATCTATTATTATATTGGATATAATTTCTCAAAAGTTCACGACAAACTGAAGATTCACGAAAGATTAACATTTTCATACTAAACATAATCATTATGATAATGAATGAATGATGAATCCCATTTCCACCATGAAGAACTAAGAAATTCCACAAATATTTCTTGGAAATTAACTGACCACTATATCAAGTAAGCGTGGCCAGTTTGCAATTAATAATATAATTTAGCCTGCAGCGCATAACAATTAAATTAATTTGAGATAAAAACAATAGAACATAAACATATATGGATATTATCTTTATTCTATCCTTATATATTTCTTGAAACCCAAGTTTCGTTTATTTCAAACAGTCATTTCTTAGTTTCCTTGCAGAATGAGATGAAGTTTGTAATTTTGACATAATTAGTATATTATGATGAGAATTATCAATTATTAAGGCTTGAGAGTTGAAAAATCGTGTTCAGCGACCGAAAATACATAAGATAGCGTTCCTGAAATACATAATTTGAATGTATAGACTAGTAGGAGCGATGCGATAGACAGGCTATTACGCGCATTAATCATGGGGGAGGACCGCGCCGCAGCGTAACAGTGCTACTTATCCCCCTCCCACCGCCGCATCTATGATCGTAACCCCCAAACTATATATATCATTGGATTCAGCAAGAAACGGCCTACAACGTTTATTAGGAGCCTTTTCCTCTAAGTCGGCTAATCACTTGAATATTCGAGAAATAACAAAATGTCCATAATAAAAAAATACATTTTTCGAGATATTTTATTTTTTTACGGAAAAACTATGCGGTTTATCGCAAAAAAGTATGAGACCACATTGAAAGCCAGTTACGTGTACATAATATTGAGAAAAAATTAAAAGCTGTACTATGAATAGTCACTGCAGGACAGGCGATTTTATAAACGCGCGTTTTTTACAACTTACCCCCCTCCCCCCCAAGCTGTCGACCACCCTGGGACGTGACGACATCGAGTTTCATATACACTAAAGACCCCCTAACAATAATCCGAAGTCAAATTCTCTGCCTCTCTCATGTATGCTCAATGTAAGCCAGCGCCTGGACTACCAAGGATTCTCTAAAGATGTACTCGGAATAAATATTGAATAACAATGGAGAAAGCACACATCCCTTTCTCACTCCTCGCTGAATTTTTATACCTTCTACACTGTCATCCTCCAAAGTCAATTTCTCAATTAATTCCCATAAATAAGACTACAACCTGATAAATAAAACTAGAACAACTAAAGTTGAAACAACCTGTTGCACAAATCAGGCTTCGCAAATTGAGAGCAAATACTCAAAACAATGTGCAAACCGAAATAGCACAGCTTGACAGACATATTACTAAACACATACACATTTACTGAAATACAGACTGTTTTTGAAAGCGCATCCAGTGATTTCATTTGAAACTGATCAAAGCAAAGCTGGTGGAACATCTTGACTGTGGAGAGGCGACTAGAATAAATGCGTTTTGCCATGTGATTGGGTGGGTGTGGGAAGTTCTCAAATTGCAAGTGCTCTATCATAGATAAACGAGGAGAGAAGAGGAAGAAGTGTGGATGAGGTGAGAGAGAGAGTGAGAGAGGCTATTTTGACTTGGAGAGAAGAAGTATGAATGTAGAGGAGGTGAAAGAGAGAGTAAGAGAGTCTATTTTGACTTGGAGAAAAAAGTATGAATGTAGAAGAGAGAGAGAGGGGGAAGAGAGAGAAGGGAGAGAGAGAGAGTGTGTGAGAGGAATTATGTTGACATCTGGAGGAAAAGGTAGGTGTGAGGGAAAGAGAGAGCGAAAAGATTAGATTTTGAGGGAGAGAGAGAGTAAATGAGAGAGAGACTTAGAGAGAGATTATTTGACATGGGAGAAAGAAGTATGGTGATGGTGAGAGGGAGAGAGAGAGTGAGTGAGATTATGTTGAGATCTGGAGGAAAAGGTAGGTATGAGGAAGAGAGAGTGATAAGATTAGATTTTGAGGAAGAGATAGAATAGAATCGCTGCCTTTATTTTTTACCTAGGAAGGCGGAGTTAGGGCGCAGCCGGCCCTCTCTTACACTCAACCCTCAAATATAGAGATAAAGTGAGAGAGTAGGCGAGAAAGAGTGTTAGAGAGACTACTATGGCATGGGAGAAAGAAGCATGGAGATGAGAGAGATTGATTGATTATATGCCTTTATTAGGGCGGAGTTAGGACTCCTGGTCCACTCTACCACACAACCCTTCACAATAGAAGAAAAATTCACATAAAAAACAGAAAGAATAGATTAAATATTATATAATAAGATTACATAAGATTAATATAAGTAAATAAAACTCTTAATCAAAATACAATTACATATAATAAAAGAGAATTTTAAACTCAATTATTTATTATGTTAATACAATTGGAAACAATATTTCAAATTCCACTAGATAATTCATATAGGAAGAGAGAGAGTGAGAGAGAGATTATGTTGAAATCTGGAAGGAAAGATAGGTATGAGAAAGAGAGAGCGATAAGATTAGATTTTTTAGGGAGAGGGAGCGAGTAGGTGACAAAGAGTGTTGGAGAGAGATTACATTGACATGGGAGAAAGAAGTATTTAGATGGGGAGAGAGAGATAGAGACAGAGAGAGATATATTATGTTGACATGTGGAGAAAGAAGTATGTATGAGGAAGAGAGAGTGTAGATTAGATCTTGAGTGAGAGAAAGAGAGATTTTGAGAGAGTAAGAGTGTGAGAGTGTAAGAGAGACACCGTTTTGACGTAGTCTGCTATTTGTTTTGGCTCGATAGCCAGCGGAATGGTCTTGACATGGTTGTTTTCGCACGTTTAAATTTTGGCAAAGCTCTACATCTAGATTATTAGGGGCTTATATACATGTAGATGGAACCTGTTGGTGATGTTTCTTGATTGGTTGGGTGGTAATTTAAGATGAAGTATGATCAATATTAGTTGTAAGACATTCCAGTTGGTTGTGACATGATTTTTGAATGAAGCTTCAACTTTTTTACTAGAGATGTTGTTAATAGGTATGTGAAGCATAAGTTGACTACTCTATGTTTCCTCAATAATAAATTATGAGAGGCATGTGAATGTGAGCTAGATTGAAATCGATATAAAGTAGTAAATATAGAGGACTTGAAATCACCAAAACGGAAAAAATGTAAGTCAGGCTGATCTCCATTGTAAAGTAAATTCGTATGGCTTTTGTTGGTGGGGAGTCCCTTGAAGGTCCCACCGCCTGAATATATAATTTAAGCCGTCAATGGGCCTTACGACTGTCATACTTCAGCCGGGACCGACAGTTTAACGTGCCCATCCGATAACACGGGAGTGATCTGGTTAAAAAACTTTTGGTATTGAGAGGGTTTGAACCCGGGAGACTTCTATGCTGCTACGCAGACACTCTATCCACTAGACCACGGATCACTCCAAAAGTAAATTCTCCATTGTTGAAAATATTGAAGCAAATTCTCCAATGCTTACTGATTCATTCAATTATGTTCAATGATTAAATAATTATCAATTATTCATTCAATAATCAAAAATATACTAGTTTTGACTGCTATATCTTTATCAATCTCAGAATCTCCAGTAATATAAACTGAAAGCTTAAGAACAGCAGAATATAATAGTGTGGATGAAGCCTTATGATTGGCCGTTGGTTGTTGACCAATACAGGTTTAGATTTCATCCCCATATCTGGGAATCTGTAGGCGTGACTTGTCTCGACCAATGACGGAGCCGTTAGTTGATGAGCAATCAATGTTGAGCACTGTCATTGGCCGAGACAATACAGGCATACAGGTCAGCTTTCCAATTAAAGGAACAACAACAAATGAAGAAATACTAAGTAAATAATAAGACCAAAAATGATGGAAGAGTTGAGTGAGAATGGGAGAATATAATAATTTTAAAAATACAAAATATAACAGTACCAAAGAAGTACTAGAATATAAGATTTCTCTATCAGATTCTTCTGTCGTTTCATATGTCATACGGTTTATGAAGCTTCAAGGGAAATTATTATTGTATAATATAGTACCTACTTATAACAATAATCGGCTTGAAATAGTTTGGTCTAACACCAGCCTATGAAGAACCGATGAACTGAAGATGAAGTGCTGAAAACTCTACTAAATTCAATTTTTACTTTCCTTGCCCTACTACCATAGGTAAGGGAAATATTGCTTTCCGAAAAAAATTAAGGTACCCAAATTTCTAAATTTCTATACGTTTCAAGGACCCCTGAGTCCAAAAAACTGGTTTTTGGGTATTGGTCTGTATGTGTGTGTGTGTGTGTGTGTGTGTGTGTGTGTGTGTGTGTGTGTGTGTGTGTGTGTGTGTGTGTGTGTTTGTGTGTGTGTATGTGTGTATGTGCGTCTGTGTACACGATATCTCATCTCCCAATTAACGGAATGACTTGAAATTTGGAACTTAAGGTCCTTTCACTATTAGGATCCGACACGAACAATTTCGATCAAATGCAATTCAAGATGGCGGCTAAAATGGCGAAAATGTTGTCAAAAACAGGGTTTTTCGTGATTTTCTCGGAAACGGCTCCAACGATTTTTATCAAATTCATACCTAAAATAGTCATTGATAAGTTCTATCAACTGCCACAAGTCCCATATCTGTAAAAATTTCAGGATCTCCGCCCCATCAATGCAGATAGATTCCCAATTATCAGGCTTCAGATACAATTGAAACAAAAAAATCAAGTGGAGTAGATTGAGCATGAAAATCTCTACAATTAATGTTCAGTAAAATTTTCACCTAAAATTGAAAATAAGCTTTAAACTCGAGAAAATGTGATTATTCAATTGCAAATTATTGTTGATTTTATTAAATCATTCACTATGAAGAGATAGCAGACCTCATGTGTGTCTCCAGCGTTATTGCCCTGTCACCAGCTGGCTCAAATCTTTGAACAGTAGACTTGAGATGCGCGGGAACACTAGCGTCAGGTGATCAATTTTCATATTGGCAAGGAAAGTTGTGTGAGTGCGCCACACCAGATTTTTTGATTACTACATCACGACTTACAGAAACAATCAGCAGTTATTTCCCAAGCAACATATATCACGTTCCATTCAACACGTATCACGTCGGTAGCTTTTGTTGGCCTTATCCGGTGTGGCAACAATGTAATTACACGACACACGATGTCATAATTTGTGGCAAACTGAGTCGGCAACGATGCAGAAGCCTGTTGCCATTAGGATGCTCATGAGCATTTTGGACGTTAGGGTTTACGATAGGAAATGATGGTCTGAATGGCTAGAGGGTCCACTGTATGCTCCAAGACTTTACAAATGCTTTTGATGCGATCCTTGCTGCTGTTTTGTATTCATGTATTCTGCGTGTAAGCATAGAGGAAAGACAATACTTCTTTCTCATTGGTATAGATCTCGAGAAGAATTGTGGGAGAGGAGGAATGGATGGTGAGAGTATAGAGGGAGGTGGAGAGGAGAATGAATAGCTGGGAGGAACGGTTGAAAGAGAGAATATATCGAGGGAGAATGAAATGTTGAGTGAAGGAAAACAGAATATAAGAGACTATAGAAAGCAGGTGGAATAGATGGAAGGAAAAATTGAAAGAGAGAATGGAGAGAATGGAGTGTAATATGGAGAGGAATTTATTTACTCAACAATAACCGAACAACAAATCGAGAAACGTTGAAAAATATCACCAGTAAAAAGTTTATTTTTAGCCTTTGAACAGCCTTAATCATGAAATAATTGGAAACGGAAAAACATGATAAGATAATATAAGATGATACGATCGAAAAAAAGTAGTAGATGGGAAGGAAGGTTGAAGGGAAACTATATTTCAGGATAATGCAATTTCGAATAATGGGAATTAAAATATAGAAGACTATTGAAGGAGGAAAAAGAGATGGAAGGACAGATCAAAAGAGAGAATATATCTGAGGAAAATTTAGTGTCAGAGGAAGGAGAATAGAATATTATCTTAAGGGACTATCAAAGGAGAAAAATAGATGAGAAGTAAGATCGAGAGAGAGAGAGTGAGAGACTAGATTGGATTTCTTTATTTATGTATGTTACAATAAGAGTTAAGAGATCGCAGAGGAGTGTAGTTTCAAATAAAGTGGTAAAAATATCATGATGGATTCGAGAGGAAACGTTGAATTTGTTAATAGATCATAGAAAAACCATTATTTTTCTTGATTCATTTGTTGATACATTGACTTCCTGTTCTGCTCGAACAGAAAATGCTTCAGTGAAGAAGCTTTAACTCGCATCAGTGATAACGGTTGGCCATTTTTTATTTTTTCTCAGAAGCTCATGTCAATAATTCTCAACTATTCAGCACTGTATTATTATAGTGATGTCGGAAGCAATAAAAATACACGCTCATGTATTTATGCATGATGGACAAAGCATTGGTCATTCTAAGGAAATTTGATCAATGTGAAAATAAAACATTATAGCATTAGTAGAAAATCGAACATTTTGTTCCATATAAATGGAAGGTGAAGATCAATAGAGAGGGACAAAGTAGAAAAAAATAAAAATTGAAAGAAGTGAAGGATCATGTGAGAGAGAGGTGTTCATTGATTGATTGATTGATTACTTTATTTATGTAGATTACAATATATACTGGCTTATACACTTATATACAATAGCTTACAATACAGCAAAATTATAGATGAATTTACATAATATAGACTGAGATTTAGATAATAGATAGACTGAATAGGATAGATAGATTTAGATCTGATAGACTGAATTTACATAATATAGACTAAAATTTACATAATATTGAGAGAGAGAACGAGAGAGAGAGTGAGTGGGTTAGAGAAAGAGAGATGGTGCTTGAAAGTCTTCATTCATGACTGGTGGATTGGATATCACATTTTTGAACGAGTGTAGAAAGTTCATACTATTGACTCGAGGGTCGAGTCGTTGTTCGTTTGTGGGTTTGTGGCTATGTTCGACGATATCTTTCGAATGCTTTCATCAATAAACTTCGAGCTCTCATCACATATTCTTCGAACATATGAAGTTCGTTGGTCAACGGGGTTAAGTCAACTCACTTCATTCGTCATTTTCTATGACTGGATAACATTGACAGTGCATGAGAAGAAAATTTTTTAGTGATTTATCAATAATACCTGAACATACAAGAGTTACTTATCGGGGGTGGTTCTTGATCAACTGAAATCTTGATGAAGTGAATGTCACCCGGTTATGTATTGAGGAGTAGGACGGAGGGAAACCCACTGTCATGATAATGTGAGGAGGAGGAAGAGGAAGAGAAAGATGAGGAGGAAGGGTGATAATGTCAGCCGACTCTGAATACACGCGAATACAGACTGGACATAAACACAGCGATGCAGTTAGCTTGTATTGGACTTCCTCTACCTATTTGGGCACTGCATTTACGCACAATGGGTTATTAAATTGAATGGCATCATCGTTCTTCATTTGATTTAGGTGAAAGCGGCTAGAAGTGAATACTCCTCCTCCTCCACCTCCTACTCCACCTTCTCCACATTCTTCTCATCCTCCTTCTACTCCTCTTCCAGGTCCTCTTCCTCCTCCTCATCCTATTCCTCCTCATTATCCTACTCTTCCATCTTCTCCTCCTCCTGCTCCTCTTCCTCCTTCTACTACTATTACTCCTCCTTTTTCTCCTCCTCCTCCTCATCCTCCTTCTACTCCTCTTCCTTCTCCTCATCACATCCTCCTCCTCCTTCTCCTCCTCCTCCTTCTCCTCCTCCTCCTCCTCCTCCTCCTCCTCTCCTCCTCTCCTCCTCCTCCTCCTCCTCCTCCTCCTCCTTCACCACCTTCTCCACATTCTTCTCATCCTTCTCTTCCTGCTCCTCCTGCTCCTGTCATTCATCATTCTCCTCCTCATTTTCTTCTATTTCTCCCTCATCTTCTTCCTCTTCCACCTCTTCCTCCTCCTCCTTCTCTCCCACCACCTCCTCCTCCTCAAATGAATGTACTCGTATCGCTTAACAATGACTAGCTGCAATCCAATCCACCCAGTTCTATCCAGAAATCAATTGATTATAATGCAATCTGAATGAAAATGAATTTAATATTATTTGACATAACTGCCTTGTCATGCAGAACAAATTTGGCTGCATTATCAAGTTCCTATTCAATTGCACGAGATTTGAAAGCTCTCCAAATGATTAGTTGATCGAAACTTGTTTATCGTGGTTCAACAATAAATTGATTTAGTGATTCCTATGAAGAAGTCGATTTTCAATAACATTTATTACCTCTTCAACATCTCTCCCAAATATTGTTCACTTATCACGCTCTCTGACTATACAACATTATTCCAAATGCCTCCTAGGTCAAAATAAAGGCAGTCATTCAATTCAATTCAACATTATTCCAGTTTATATCGAGCATGTATGATACTTCAATAATTTATTACATCCATGAAAACTATAATATTCAAAATTTCTCAGTACAAGTCTCACCTTCTATTATTATTTCTTCTTCGTCCCACTCAAATATTGTTTACCCATCACATTCTCTGAAAATACAATATTATTTTGATTCATATGAAGCATGAGATTTTAGTAATACTCGTCTATTCATTACCATCCATAATTACATTAGTACTCAATATTTTCTAGAACAAGTATTTATTTGTTTTATGATACCTTCAATCTTAATATTGTCGAATCAATTTGATTTATTGTTGATTGGATTACTCTTTCTTGATTTGTAGTCAACTATTTTGGGATGTTAACTTATTTATTTAATCATTCAGACTTACACTACTTTCAGAAGAGTACCACAGTCCTACGCCCAAAAGGGTTCCAAATATAATTTATACAACAGTCCAAATGTGGGTACGGGTAGGTTATATGTGTGTCAGTGTCACTTCAACATTTTTCAGTCCATTTCTCATGGATGGGATGAACCCCCTATTAGTTTCCCAGGAAGGAGACTCATGCCAGTTGATAAATAACTATACAGGGTATGAATTTGAAAAAAATCGGTCTAGTCATTTTCGAGAAAATTTAATGTCGTGATGGAAATTTAACAAAATCCATTTTTCTCAAGAATATTATGGAGCTCCTGCAATTTTTCCAAAGATTAGACTTATGTCAGTTGATAGGTTTTATTATATATAGCTATCCAGGGTATAAATTTGAAGAAAAAAGTTAGAGCCGTTTTCGAGAAAACCGTGAAAAAAATGGTTTTTTAGTCATTTTCCGCCACCTTGAATTTAATTTTATTGAATTTCTTGTTGTCGGATCCTCATGATATAAGGATCTTAAGTTTAAATTCCAAGTCACTTCAACATTTTTCAATTACACACTTCAATTTAGAATTCAAAAAAACACAAAAATCATTTTTTAATTAAAAAAATACTTTTAAAATGAATCACAAGTACAAAATTAATCAATAAATCAATTGAAAAATAATTGGAAATTTCAATTTTGTTGATTCTAACTCTAAATTGACCATAGAAGTAAATATTTTACAATAATCTTAAAAAAATAGTCGCCCATTAAAAAGACACACATCTGGTTGAACGATGATATTTCAATTTCTTCTTCTGTCTCCATCCTACTTGAACAGTTGATATTAATTGTAATGAAGTGTGTTGTTATTTCACACTTTTACATCAGTACTCACGATTTTGTTGCTTCTCGGACGCGTTTCGTGGCACTGAGCCACACCCTCAGCGTACAAGGAGTAGCTGGATACTATGATATTATGCTTTTTCATGCAAATTTGGAAAGAAAGGTCGATGACAAACATAATTAGATAACTGTTTTGTTTCCCGATTTTTCCAAGTAAGTTCCAATTTCGCAACTCGACGAGATTGGAGTATGAAGGTGATTTTGTGAAACATAAAACCTTTCAAAACTATTCAACAAGTTTCAATCTTAAACTTTCTGTTCTGTTGTGGAGGTGATATTGAGAAACTACAACTATATTGAATGGAAACGACTCAACACTCTCAATATTGGTTTGCTTTTGACAATATCACCTCGTTTTTATTTAATTTAGATCTGAGAACTAGACAAGTAAGAGATGGTTGTAGATAGATGAGCCGGAATGGTCATAAGGGCGAGACCATATTGGGCGCTTTTTCAGGCACCAATCCAATCAGCCAATCGGAGAGCTTCTTGCCCTGAGAATCTGAAAACGCCTGAAAAACGTATAATACTCTCACCCTAAGAGTTTAAAACTACATATCAAATCTGTTGAATGAGAATGAGGAAAGATTTCCTCACATCTTGATTGATTCTTTCTTTGTAATTATTCTTCAACATTCAGGCCTATAAGTTAACAAGGAATAAATTATGGATAAATTACGAATAAATTATTGGTTTTGGTTGAAGTAGTCTTATTATCCTCTTTGACAATAGCAAAGTAGTCAAATTCTTCTTACTAGAATTCTTCAATTCAGGAATTTTAATCTTCGACTTCAAGGCCTGAAAGCTAACAATGAACAAATTATGGATAAGTAATAAATTGATAATCTTCTTTTTCACTTAATCATGAGTAATATAAAATTAATAGTGTATTCTTAAATTCTTTGACGATAGCAAAATCGAAAATAGAAAAATCCTTATCACTGAAAGGTATCAGGTAGGTAATAACATAGAGAAACAATAGCCTAAGTAGATATCCCATGGTATAGGGCGTTTATGTCGCAACTTTTACTGTTATCTCAAGCCGATTATTGTCGATTTTTACTGTTTTGTTGGGGTGAGAGTGTATGAACGGCACAGTATGAGAGACTTCAAGTGTCACACAACTTCACGGGAAAGAACTACGTGGACTATCAGCTTGAGATAACAGTAAAAGTTGCGCCATAAACGTCCTATACCATGGGATATCTACTTGAGCTATTGTTTCTCTGTGGTAATAATTCCAAAATGCTCATGCAATAACATGCAAATCCTATCCTGGACAGAAACTTCCTTCACAATGTAGAAGCATTAGAGAAACATAGCTAAGAATAGCTCAATATGCTATATTTTCTGTAATCTCTATCTAGGAAGATATCTCATGCTATCTTTTTCCATTCTCTATCTGGAATGATAGCTTATTCTATCTTTCCTCTATTATCTATCAAAAAGATAGCATTTGCTATCTTTCCTCTATGGTAGAAGCGATAAAAGGATTGTTGGTGTATTTCTCAACTGAGCTGATAATCTTTGGTATCTGTCAATGGATTTGAAATAAGATTTTCCAGTCTTCTCATCCTGGTTAAGTACTCAAACGTAGATAGAGATTCCGGATTAATTTCCCAAGGAAGTCGGGGAAATGAGTAGGAGTAAGCCTTCACCAATCGTGATTTCACATTGTCAGATAATGTCTATCGGATCTTTTGTGATTCTATTGTGGAATGATATTAAAGGCTCGCCTTAATTCTTACTTTCAATACAAGCCTTTGTGTTGTCTCTTGAATAATAACCCATGATCATCCCATGATAAGCGGTATCATCCATAGAATAATGATAGTTCAGAATAGAATAGGTTCTATCCCAGAAACATTTTTAATCTGCATTAGTGAATGTGATTTTTCGGACTCTGAAATGATCAAGTTAAACCAAAATTGTGGACATTTCGAATAGTTTTCTTTAGGTTATGTTAATTTTGGACATTCATAGTGATAATTTTCAAGTTCAAAATTTGTTTCTTGTTTTGTTTCATGACTGTAAATCTTCGAAAAAAATCTGGTGTGGCACACTCACACAACTTTCCTTGCCGTTATGAAAATTGATCAACTGACGCTAGTGTTCCCGCGCATATCAAATCTACTATTCTAAGATCTGAGACAGCTGGTGACAGGACAATAGCGTTCCAGACACACGGAGTCTGCTATCTCTTCATAGTGAATGATTTAATAGAATCAACAGTTGCCAACAGTTTGCAATTAAATAAACTTATTTTCTCGCATTTCGAGCTTATTTTCAATTTTAGGTGAAAATGTTACTGAACATTGTGGATATTCATGCTGAATCTTTTCCACTAAATTTTTTTTGTTTAAATTGTATCTGAAGCCTGATAATTGAGAATCTAAAATCAAACTTTGCATAGATGGGGCGGTGCTCCTGAAATTTTTACAGATATGGGACTTGTGGCAGTCAATAGAGCTTATCAACGACTTTTTTAGGTATGAATTTTATCAAAATCGTTGGAGCCGTTTTCGAGAAAATCGCGAAAACCCCTGTTTTTTACAACATTTTCGCCATTTTAGCCGCCATCTTGAATTGCATTTGATCGAAATTGTTCGTGTCGGATCCTTATAGTGTAAGGACCATAAGTTCCAAATTTCAAGTCATTCCGTTGATTGGGAGATGAGATATCGTGTACACAGATGCACATACACTCATACACACACTCACACACACATACAGACCAATACCCAAAAACCATTTTTTTTGGACTCAGGGGACCTTGAAATGTATAGAAATGTAGAAATTGCGGTACCTTAATTTTTTTCGGAAAGCAATACTTTCCTTACCTATGGTAATATGACACAACCCCAGATTTGAAATGTTGTATAAATAGAAATGAGAACAGTTTTCAGCATAAACCTGTTGGTCGTTTCAAAAGTTATTATTTTACAATATGAGATAAGTATATATATATTATTGTAGAATATAGTACCATCCAACCCTGTACTTGAACGCGGTTAAATCTATTCATAAATTTCCATTAAATTCCCTGCACCCCTGGCAGAATATGGAGATTATTTCCCTCAACACAAAGAAACTCAAAGTATGCTCACTAAGTATACTTATTCCGGTGACTTGACTTGTTATGAAATTTAATGGAAAGTTCGCCAGATGCGAGAGATCTTGATTCTGTTAAGCGAAAAGCTTTCCGGTGACAAAGAAAACTGCTGGAAAAGGAATTTCCACGACATGAAAAGTTTCGCCATTTGTAAAGAGGGGCATTAGCCCAAACTTGATAAAGGAATGCTCCAGATAACTACTTAGTTTCCCGGCTAATGTTGAATTTGATTCTCGATTCCTAATGAGGTGGAAATTCGACTAAGTCTTTCTCCGATAACTTCACAAGATCCAAGTCGTGGAAAATAAAATTCCATTTAACACTTTCTAATATACATTAGAGCTTTCATCGGCCCTGGAACTTCTGCAGCTTGAAAGTTTTACAAAGTTTTGTCAAGTTACTTAACAATTTCAAGAATCTGTATAAGACTTTTACAGATATTATGAATATTACAGGAATAATGCGCTTCCGATGATTTTATTCTTATGCAGCAAAATCTTGAACTTGAATAAACACAATAAGAATATCCGTACAAAGTATATTAGTAAAACGAATATCCGTAGACAAGTACTAATTTAGACTGAAAAGTTTACTAAGTTTAAGAACTATAGAAGATTAAATCATGAAGACTCATTGACTCTCCTCAAATCATCATAATCATTACTTTGTATTCGTTTTATTTCATTTTATACTTGAAATCTTCGAAGTGTCCTATTTATTTTGTCCAAGGTTATTTAACTTTTGTAACTTTTTTTTTCTTCAATGTTGTTTTCCATCACGAACTGCTTATTATTAAATCACTTTTTGCTATTAGAAAAAAACGACTGGTAGACAGATATTTGTTTTTTTTTTGTAACCGGGCACCCGCCGGAAAACCTTCGGGTTTGGCAGGACACTCAATTGTTTTGAGTTGAGGATGAAAATTTTGATTAATTGATTGGGGTATGGGTTGACCTTTGAATTGAGTTAAGGTTGGCTTTTGAGTTGGGCAGCGATCTTTGATAATTTCAGAAATGAAATATGACTTTCTACTACTATAAATATTACTATTACCATTCATTATTCTTTCCTCTATGATAATAGAGCGCATTCTTCCGTGTGTTATCCTTCCTCCATTCCAAATCATATTCTATAATAGCTCATGATACGTTCAATGGAATCATACACATTCCACAGGAAACTCCAATTTAAATGAAAAATAAACCTTCTTATGAAAAAACTGTTGAAATTTTTTCGCTTTTTTTACACGATGTAGAGAACAGAGTGCAAACACAAACAATGAACGATAAACAATCATGTTATTCGAATGTTTATCCCAACAGATTCCGTTGTTGAATGTATATGTATGTATGCAAGAATCACATTCCATAGGAAGTTATCAGTTCTAGACGGTTGTAAAGTGAATATTCCAAATTGAATTATGTATTCCAACCAGATAAGAGGGAAACAACATATTTATTCGAGCATTCCTCATTAGAGGAATCTATATTTTCCCTATTTCCCGGGCTGACAAATAATTTTTGAATAGTAGCGCTCATCGAATTTTCATCTTTATGTTTACCCTGTTGTCAATATTTGCAGTAGCAGAAGTCTTCGGGGTGAATTACAGCATTTAATTTAGATTTTCTTTTGATAATAATTATTAATTCATCAGCATTTGAATAATTATTGCAATATCTCAGTAATTTCCATCTGTAGAATCCCTTTTTGTTTTTTAATGATAAGATGTGATTGGTGAAAGAGAGTTGGAGGATACTGGTTTGAAGTATCATCAATTCAATTGTCTTTTCTCTTTAGGGCTACATTTAATATAAATATGAATCTCAGTACCCTTTTAAATAATTTTGCCACAACATGTTTCGGACTTGAAAATAGCATTAATGTCCGAAACATGTTGTGATAAAATAATTTAAAAGGGTTTTGAGATTTATATTTTCATTTATATCATCAATTCAAATATGATGGATCTCTGTTCACCGGTCTATTATAATTCAGCATTCGTAATTTATTAAAGTTCTATCGATTTACATATAATTACAAGTTGCTGATTTCAAAATCAGTAGAATAGTTATGAACGAGTTCTCCGGAGAAGGGGGCTCGATAGTATAATAACAGTTGAATTAATTAAGGTATTCCACGTGCATTTGGGAGTTAGACTCAGAAATGCTATGAGGTGTACAGGTGTACAAGCATAGGAAACAGTCAGTATAAGTTTTCTCTGGTACAAGCCTGTAGTTGGTGCCACCTACTTGCAGAGTTGAGAACTACACCTTACGCGTTCCAATCCACCAATCAGAAGCGAGTAAGGGGGAGTGGCTTGGCGTGGCTTGCTGCCATTGGTCCGTTATTTTTACGTCATGGTTTTAGCATTCTCTATCATTCCCGCTGTCTTCTACACACACTCTTCCTCTCTTCAGGAAGAATACGATGGGAAGGATATACTTGAGTATCATTTCCCAAGACTTGACTCATCACCCATACTGAATAATAGAATTCTATTGTATGTAGTCATATTCTATAGAGCTCCACTCATAATATACTCGTAATAATTATTACAAGTTGCAGATTTGTAAATTCATGAGAAGCAAATTCATGAGTGAGTTCTCCAGCCTGAGGGGCTCACTAGTAAAAACTAACTAGGAGCTTAGAAATGTTAATCAAAAATTAATTAATTTATGTTAATCATAAATTCATGAGATTTTATGGAAACTAAAATCAGCTCTGAAGAAGTATTATTTGTCGTAAGTGACGATTTTCTTGAATAGGATAAGCAAACATTATGATTACCGTATAACCCTCATAGACAAATGAAATATATAACTTAGCATCAAAATTTTATAAAGCACTCTATCTTGATCATAAATACTTCACGCTATTATGTAAGTATTTGATTACAATTCGTGTTATTTTCCTTGTCTATCATTCGGCAAAGCAGGTAGCGCTATCCTTTTCTAGATCCTTAACGTTGCCAGATCGTTTCTCTACAATGTGTGAATATGATTAATTAGCAAAATATTCAATCTGAACCATGCAAATTTATCATTAGATGATTAGAAAATATATTAACATATATATTAGATTGATAGAGTATAATTATTGATTGTTTCAAACAAAAATGAACAGCCGATACATCAGATATACCGGTATCAGCTATCCTCTATAGAAGGCAGTGGCAAGGTAGAGAATCGGCAACACTTTAGAATTCAAAGAATTCCTATTGAAAAATCAACTTGATCAATCCAAAACGTTCTGTCTTCTTTTGTTGACAATCATTGTCTGCAATATCTATCCAGTTATTCAACGTGGAAAGTAGTGGTTCTGAAACCAATGTAAATAGCCGAGAATCGGCAAGGCTGATCTTGTATCTTTCACCACTGCCATTACAACGTGGACCTCACTATAGGACTCTAAGGATTCCATCTTTTCAACGAATTGTATTGCTTTCAGCTTTCAGCACCTCCTAGAAAAGCAATCAACTGATGACTGAAGATTTGTTGAACCAAGATTAGTACTAATGGAAACTATTAGTCAACCCTCGTTCAAATAACTTTGAGTATTATCAAAGTTTGTCAGAAGTCGGGGGCTTAACGCAATTATCACGTGATTTTGCTAAGAGGTTTAATTCCGGAAGTTCAAGACCCACTTTGCTAAGTGTCCAAGGAAGCTGATTAATTTATTCCGCGCTGAAACTTTATTTGACGAATGCCAAGAATGTGCCGAGTCATACGGAGTTCGCTGGAGAAGTTTTAACTTTTATTAGCGAATAGTTTCTTGCGTTTTTCGGTCTCTCCTGGGAGGAATATCCAGTCTTTCATTATGTGATTTGGAACTTGATCTGGTAAGATTTTATGAAAAAGAATTTCCTCCAACCCTCGCACTATTTAATGTTGCATGAAAAACATGGAAAATATGAGAAAATACATGGAAAAAAGATCCATAGGCCGGTTTCCACAATAATTACCGATTGTCAGCCGGCATTAATTTATAGTAAATAAATCCAGTTAGCCCTTCAGTTGGTTGAGATCCAGCCATTGGTGTGATAAACTTAATTTGTGAGGATATATGTCTGACGTCAATCGACAGTGTAAAAACGTCCATTAATGGAAGAAAACGTCCAAAACGTCCAACATTGGAAGTTAGCAAGTTCATAGAGAATGAAAAAGTGAATGAAAGTAAATCTGGTATTTCTGAAAAAATCTGCTCACCAAAAAGTTAATAAGAGCGTGTAGAATGATATGAGAGTGAAAACAGCTCTTAAGAGTAGATGCTTTCTGCTCATATTACTCTTTGTTCACTAAATGAATGTTAAGGTGCGTACAGATATACGCGCCGCGAACATGAGCAATTCACTTTTAATCAGCTGGCTATATCTGTATTTTTTCAGAAACGGGGTAAGATACAGATATAAAAAGCTTGGCTGATTAAAAGTGAATTGCTCATGTTCGCGGTGCGTATATCTGTACGCACCTATAGAGTTTACTAATGGAACATTAATATCTCGTCTGAATAAACTCAAACAGATTTAAAGGAAACATATCAATGGTAATTATATTTGGAATTTATACTGAATGCATCCAGACATATAGACTCTATAGTAGGATAAATATAAAGAAAATAAAAATCTCAGTACCCTTTTTTTAAAATATTTTATCACAACATGTTTCGGTCATTTATGCCAAAGTAGGATGCTACACGATAGTTCAAGGAAAATAATCCAAGGATGTAAGGACTTTTTTACATATTTTAATGTTTTTTCATTTAAAATAGGTTACATGAGATAAAAAAATTATCTTAATATTGAAATTTAAAACTACTTTCAAGAGAAACGAACATGTTTGCCCAATACTTGTTGAAAAATAAATTGCATTTGAAAGTTTATCCTCGCTCACTCCTTCTCTCTTATTTTTATAATCTTTCCGTTTCACTCTCCTTCGTTTCCTTTCTTCCACCTTCGTTTCATTTATTTTTCCTTCATTCCGTTTTATTTTTTCTAATCTCTCCGTTTCACTCTCCTTCGTTTCCTTTCTTTCTTCTTGGCTTCCTCTTTCTTGGCTTCTCAATAAATAATCCCCTTCTATGTACGCCAATCAACTTTCTCTGTTTCCTTATATTACTTCCATAGTGAGGTCCACGTTATAATGGCAATTTTTGGTTGACATTGGTGTTGCTATCCTTGTCTATCATTCGACAAAGCAGATAGCTGACCACTGTCACTGATGTGTGCAGCTTTATTCCTTCTCATTCCTCCTTCTCTTCTCTTTCTTTTCAATTATTTACATCCTTCTATTTTCCTGCCTTCCTTTTTCCAACCAGCGTCCCTTACATAACAATTCCCTATCCTTGTCCATCATAAAGTAAGCCGCTTTCTGTCGATTGCAAACCAATAAAGATCAGCCATTCTTGAATGGAATCCTGGCATTGCCGTTCAACGCCATGGCCATTTATGCCATTTATTACAGCTGTGGAGCACCTAACCTAACCTAACTCAAGTTTACCTGTGCTGGACGTGGTTTATGAAGGTAGAATCTGCACCTAACTGCTTGAACATGCTTTCAGCGTTTTTTTCAAGACTGGTTCAGTTGGCAGCCAATCAAAGCTCCTCGATTTCTAACCATAGTGAGGTGCACGCTATAATGTCAGTTGAGTTTGCGTTGAACAGCGTTGCCGATTCTCTGGCTTGCCACTGCCTTCTATAGAGGACAGCTGATACCGTTATATCTGATGTGATATTGAATGCTCTTGTCTGAAATAACCACTGATGTCAGAATCAATAAGTAATATTAACATTTTTAAATATTAACTGCACCTCCAAGAATGTCAAGGAAGTTATTTGTTAATTTCATTACCGGTATTACTTATTATGTTTTAATCAGCAGTAACCAAAATTAGAAGCAGCGAAACGAACAATGCATTAACTAACTAACTAATTAAATTTTGAGTGTAATAGATAAATCCACATCTACCTTTCGAACTGTTCAGCTAAGAGAGCAATTAACAAACTAGACTATACTCGAAGCTAAAACAGCAATAATTAATTATTTTGGTTAGGGCTTACCCGAAACACAAGTTATCACTAGCAGCCCATTTCAAACACAATAATTATTAAATTTTCTGCCATAAATTAGAAAGCGATAGAATTGATAAATTATTGAACGATTTCCAATACAAAGGTGCTTGAGAGTCGCCTCAATTAGCGTACAAATTTAATCTTCAGTAATTGAAATCGTTAATTATTCCGAACGCAATAATTTTGTCAACAGTTGAGTGCAAGCAATTTCACATTATTCAATTTGATGGAAATTTATTAACCAGCATTTGATTATCACGGAATAAATATATGCCTCTACTACTTAAAGTCTCTCTCAGGTGGGATCAAATTAGGAACTCATTTATTCATTCATTTATACTAGTAGTTCTGTGAACAGTAGACCTCACGCAGTATTCTCATCTACAAGTACCGATTGAAACTATAGACCTTATGGAAATACAGCAATAGACTGGCTTCCCCACACATCTTGTCAGCTGATTTATGATGAATATTTATTCTATAGTCTGATTTTTACTCTAATATTGGCGTATGTAGGAGGCTCCTTTTTTCCTTTTATATTATCCTTGAAATGCAAAATTTCCAAAAACCTTGTATACACGTCGACGCGCAATTAAAAAAGGAACATACCTGTCAAATTTCATGAAAATCTATTTCCGCGTTTCGCCGTAAATGCGCAACACATAAATATTTAAACATTAAGAGAAATGCCGACTTGAATCTTAGACCTCACTTCGCTCGGTCAAATAAGTACATTATGAAAATGATATTCACAAAAAATTGATTTTCACCAAAATGTTAGGTCACTTCTCACCTCTGACCTTTTTATAGTATCTTTTTCCGGTCATCCATAGACTTTTACTAACTGTATTGTCTGTATCCAATAAAAGGTCATTCCATTCCATTCTATTCTATTATACTTCTTGACTGTAGGATTGAACCACAGAAAACCTGTACGTCAAACCCATAAGAAAACCTATAAGATTGCTCATCCTTAAAATATTGAAATAAAAGATCATTCCATTCTTTTCTATTTTACTAATTGACTGTAGGGTTAAACACGGGAAACTCATACATTAAACTCAGTAGAAACCCCTTAAGGTAACCATTATTATGGTTAAATCCAAAGAATATATTATACTGTAGTAAACTGTTTTATACTGAACTATACCATATTGTCAATAATATTTTTTACTGTGTGTATTGAATGGAATGAAAATGGAAATAAAATTTATTCTTTCTTTGAGTAATACAACAGTTTAATACAATAATTGTTGTTTCAGAATTATACTAGCAGCAATTTTTCATAGACCGGCCATAGCTGTGTAACCGGTGGTGGTATTTTTAACCCTACACCACATCTGACATCATTTCTGTAACCGAAGATATCTTTTTCTCTATTTGATTAATCTTCCAAAACATAAAATATATAAGAATACATGTGATTCGATAGTCATTCTTGCAGACTATACCACCGCTGGCCACCAATGTAACCGGGAGGGGGATTGTTTCTTCTCTTCTATAATATTTGCTAAAGTTTACTGCTATCAATTCATCTACCGGTATTTGAATCCTCTATTGGTTGGGAGCTTTTAGTGGATTCGTTCATTCAAATACACAGATTATCATCATTAACTAATTGTCACCTATTCTAGCAGCTAGCAACTACGAGTCAGGAACTTCAATGAAAAATACTAATAAAATTTAACTTCATTTTCAAGTAAATAGAACGAATTAATAAAAGTCAGGTAACATGTCAAATTTTCAAACAGAACAAAGTGATTCAGCAATTGATTCACAAAAAATATATTCAATTCCAATCTACACATTTTGGGAACCTGCTAACTTGCTGCATTTAAATTTGGGCCTCGGTCATTCTATGATATTAAATTTTGAGCTTAATAAGAAAAACAATAAAAGTTCGGCACTCACCATTTTAACAATATTCAAACTTGGACTCTTCAGAAACACTCACATACGCTTCAATAAAACTCACTGTACTTGAACTCACACGCACAAATAATTTCCTGATTCTACTCCTACTAACTCTATAGAATTTGGTTTCCTATTCAACTAGATAAAAATTACTGATAACTGAAAACTTAGCAATTTGTCCCTCTGAATGGGAAATGGGCCCATTCAGAGGACCGAGGCTCGCATACCGTTACATGATTTTTCGTTCGCGTCTCAATACCAACTGTGGCCATTTCACTGAAAATTATTCCCCCTCCACGAGCGTTGAGCTTAACTTCCAGTGGAAAAGCCAAAGCTGCAAAAAGGTCAATGCTCGTACAATTTTCAAATACAGTGGCTTTTTCGACATGAAATTGAAACTGCACTTGGAAAATGCACAAAAATTGCTTTAATTTTGACAACTAAGCGACAAGTTAGCAAATTCAAACAAGACAGAGTCAATTCTCACACTAAAAACGCAGGGTTCAACAAACAGTAAAATCAAAGTTCATTTCAGTTCAAAAACCTGAAAAATAATATAAGATACACACAAACAACTACAATAATACCCACTCAATATTCACACTATTACAGCTGCAAGTTTACATTTATTCTATATTATACATTTTTTATTTATTCATTTTTTTACAATTCATTTCATAAGATAGAAGTAAGAGTAGTTCAGTAAAATAAATTACAATAATATATCATCGGCTATTGCAGTACAATGATGGAAATTTATAAGAATATACTACTGTTTTCAGAGAACGAAACTTGGAGTCAAAATTTAGTCAAATTTAGCGGAAAATTGAACGTCGAATAAAACAGAAACACAACAATTCAGAAGCATAAAACAGTTCGAAATACAATCATTCAGAAGCCTTATAATGCACTAATATATCCATGAAGAGATTACAATATTAGATTAAATCAACAATTTGACATGTTAATAATATAACACTTGAAGTAAACTGTCTAAATCATGTTGCTGAAACAACCAAGGTTTTATAATTTTATAATATTACTTGGTGCTTAAAAAACCGATCATCATTTTTCGGACACTCTATACTATTATTTTTGAATATATTCAACTGTTTCCTAGGAATAGTTTTACCTATTGAGAAACGTGGTACAAAATATAACATTCACATTTCAAAAAAATACATACAATAATGATCGTAGCTTCTGTATAACAGTGTTAAATAATGGACTTAAATAATTAAATTAAATTAAATAAATTTTATTAACCAATCATATCAAACAAAATAATAATATACAATCTTGTACTAATAAACTGATACAAATCAATGAAAAAAGGTCCATCCCTCTTTAAGCATAAGCTTGTGCTGAGAGATGAGTCGTAAGAGCAATTACCTCATTACATAGAAATAATAAATGACTAGACTAAGATTTCTATAGCCCTGTAAACCAGAGATAGATGTTGTCAGGAAAAGGCCCTAATAGTCCGATATGCAACCTTTTAGTTATTCAAAGTACGCTGCAGAGCAGAAACTTGTCGTAAATCTTGACTCTGTTGGAAATAAAAGAGAACAGAATCATCATCATCATCATCATCATCATCATCATCATCATCATCATCATCATCATCATCATCATCATCATCATCATTCCCAAGTCGGTGACTGTGCACATCATTAATCTGCAGATAATTCAGAGTTCATCACTCTCTCACTCTCACTCTCACTCTCTCTTACCCACTCTCCCTCTCATCAACCCTTTCTCTCAGTGCTGTCTCACTCTAGGAAAGTCTCTCACACTCTCGCTCCCACATCCTCACTCTTTCTTTCTCTCAGTGCTGTCTCACTCTAGGATCTTTCACACACACTCTAGGATCTCTCACTCTCTCTCTGTTCTGTCTGGTTCTAAATATCTGTGTCTTTGTTATTCTTGTGTGGCACCATTAAGTAGCAGATAACAAAAACCCTCAATGTGAATCACCTACTGCCGTAATGGTTTTTGCTTGTTAACACTTTCTTTCAACCAGCATATCGTATTTTTCAATTGCCAGTTTAGAATAAATTCCGTTCAAGAGTGAGTTATTGGAGTATGAATATATGAAACATGACAAGTCTCGGTGAAGAGAATGAACTAGTCAACTCCAATTTTGGTTGAAGTGAAATATTGCTGTCATTAATAACTTTGGAATTCCACAAATAAAACTAAATAAGAATTAAATTAATAGTACCGGTAATGAAGTTATGATATTTTTGTGAGTTAATACTTCAATATCGGGGACCGAGCTTTGCTCTGGAGTACAAAAGCATAAAAAGTTTATTACGAAAGAAGAAATTATAATAACATTCATAGTTCATACAGAAATGTTCTATCTAATCACAGTAAATTGAGATTAATTCCCAGAGAAATACAAAAATTTCCCTCACAAAGGCCCAGTTGCACAAAAGCCGGTTAAATTTTAATCCTGATTAACTTCACGTGAACCGAATCAGAGAAGACCATTTCAAAAAGATGGATCTACTGGAAAATTATTATTCAGGATTGAAAATAACCCGACTTTTTTGCAACCGGCACTAAGTACCTGGTTGAATGATTACAAATTTCAACAGCTGAGTTATAATTTTGACACAGTCTCACACACATGAACTCGCTCACTCACTTCCATCACCAACAGAGGACGAAATAATTATTATCAGCTGTTTTTCCAAGGATGAATAATAATTATCATTTTAATGTCCTTCAGCAAGTTTTCCCAGGGATGAGACCAAGTGCAATGGAATCTTTATATTATAAATCTACTATGTTCTGAATTTCATGAGAATCGTTGGAGCCGTTTTCGAGATCCGGTGAAATACAAAAATATATAAACATCTAAACATCTAAACATCTAAACATCTAAATATCCAAACATAAAACATCCAAACATCTAAACATCTAAACATCTGAACATCTGAACATTGAACATCTGAACATATGAACATCTTAACATCTGAACATCTGAACATCTGAACATCTGAACATCTGAACATCTGAACATCTGAACATCTAAACATCTGAACATCTGAACATCTAAACATCCAAACATCTAAACATCTAATCATCTAAACATCTGAACATCTAAACATCTGAACATCTGAACATCTGAACATCTGAACATCTAAACATAGAAATATATAAACAAAAGTTGCTCGTTTAATAGTATAGGATTCTTATTGGATGATACTATTCATTTTTTGACCCCTTTATTTTGAGCAATGGAGCGATTAGAAGGAGATTTCCAATAAGATTCTTAGTATTTTCCCTCCTCCCCGACATCATCCACCATCTTCAATGGAAGACATTCAATCCAGCACAATACCTGGCTTGGCAATAATCTAATCCAAGGAACTCTATCATTGATGTTCCTCCTACAGTCTGCACTCCTCCATCTTCAATATGTAACGTAGTGTGCACATCTTCCCTCTCTATTATCTGCGGTCAACTGAGAAAGCTTTGCTCCAGAATCCCTTCCAATCAGTGTGAATTAAGTGTGATCTTAATCACAATAATTACGAACACCTACGCTCGAATTCGCAGCTATTAGAACAGCAAAAGCATTCAATTATCAACATAATTCTCTCTTTCATTATCTTGAGAATCCCTTTGAACTGTGAGCATCGCTCCAATGGGAAGCCTCGAAGTTATTCTGACAGTTGAACGTGAATATAGCATCGTAAAACCACGACAACGACGCGACCTTTCATCGAACACCGTTAATGAAGATGCTCGCTGTTCGATAAACGCGTAGATTCCGCCGTTAAAGGCGGTGTCCTCACCAATTTCCACGTCTCTGAGAATTGACGGAAATTGCAATTAGTCGATATTGGCACACGTCATAATCATTCCTTGCCTTTCGCTTTGAATCACACCGGAGGCGTACAGTGAGGTCCACGTTATAATGGCAGTGGAGAATGATAGAGGAACGGTGTTGCCGGCGGTTTTCGGCTTTCTATAGAGGGTAGCTGATACCGGAATATCTGTTGTTAAATAAGAAGACTTAGGGCCGATTTCTGAGCTCGGGATTTTGCTAAGTTCTAGACTTTAAGCAGCTGGAGTAAGAAAATTGGCTTTCCGAAACGGGGCGTAGTCGAAGTCATTGTCAAAGTCACGTTTGAATTAAATTTCAAAAAACTGGAGAATTAAACACAAAATAAAATAAAGAGAAAGTAGTGTAAAGTTTCAGCTATTTTGAATTATTTAGAAATGTTTCATTTCGTTGAAGAAAAACGTTTTCAATTATAGAATTGGGAAAATAAAAACTGCGACCACTGTTATAAAAACTACAACTACGCCCCGTTTTGGAAAGCTAATTTTCTGACTCCAGCTGTTTAAAGTCTAAATCCCGAGCTCGGAAACCGGCACTTAAGGTGTGTACAGATTTACGCGCCGCGAACATGAGCAATTCACTTTTAATCAGCTGATGCCAAGCTTTTTATATCTATATCTTATATCGTTTCTGTAAAAATACAGATATAGTCAGCTGATTAAATGTGAATTGCTCATGTTCGCGGCGCGTAAATCTGTACTCACCTTTAGATATTGTCAAAAACCACAGATTTTATTGAAAGTAGAAAGATCAGTTTCGGTTGTTACACCATTGGCAATCTCTAATAAACTAAAATCTGTTTCAACTTTAGTCAAATTAACTTTACATTCTTGTTTAAAGTAATCAAATGTTTTATACGCCAAGAAAATATATTATTTAATGATCTAATGTAAAATTTTCATGATTAAGATTCAATATCTTGTTGATTAATAATATTTCTACAATTACTAAAAAACGATCTTGAGACGTTTCGGAGCTAGAGAAGGATAGCGCTATCTGCTTTGTCGAATGATAGACAAGGATAGCAACACCAATGTTGATCAAATACTGCCATTATAACGTGGACCTCACTATAGAATTTTTGAGGACTCAGAAATTCGCTAAGCTGATGATGGAGCAGATACAGCGTCAGAAAGCCAACATAAATTTAATCAATAATCAATATTACATATACTAACAGGTGATAATCAATATCACCAGTTTCAGGCAAGGTTTATCAACGCGACAAATCTTTGTCATAGCTGATAGGTTATGAGAAGCGGTTTCCCCGTTAATTGGACATCGATATCCAGACAAAGGTGTAGGCTACTGATGACAGGATTGATTAATTAACTCTTTGACGACATCTCAGATGACTCATGTAGTAGTAGAAGTGGTCATTCAATAAAATGCTTTGGTACACCACTAATTATATTCTCTCTTTGTTTTATATTACAAGAAGAATAACGAGAGATTACAATGTTTAATCATCCAGCTGCTACCAGATGAATCCTATACTATCAAACGAAAAATTTCTGTTTACTTGTTTTGATGTTTAGATGTTTTTATCTATATATATAAAAGCGAAATGGCACTCACTCACTGACTGACTGACTGACTGACTCACTCACTCGCAGAACTAAAAATCTACCGGACCAAAAACGTTCAAATTTAGTAAGTATGTTCAGTTGGCCCTTCAGAGGCGCACTAAGAAATCTTTTGGCAATATTTTAACTCTAAGGGTGGTTTTTAAGGGTTTAAAGTTCATCTTTTAGCATCTATATTCTTCTTATTCTCTTAATTATAATTGAAAAATGTCCATACCATATGTTAATATAGAACTATAATCTAGAGAGAGTACCTATTCGAAACAGTTGTTAACTGGTAACTAAATTAATAATTTTGTCAGGTTGGCATCAAGTTGAGTTGACTTTGTTAGGTTGGCATCAAGTTGAAGATAGAAATGCATTTATCGCGGAAAAATTGATTGTGCACTGCTACTTCAATCAGAACTATTCCTGGGAATATTATATTACTAGCCGTCAGGCTCGCTTCGCTCGCCATATCCGTTTAGCCAGACGTTTAGTCTGGACCCCCGACTGGATCGTCCTAACATATGATAAAAATGCTCAAATGAAAAATGCAGGCGAGCAAAGCGAGCCTGCTGATCTCATTCTTGGACGATACAGTCGGGGGTCCAGGGGGCGGAGCCCCCTGGCTAGACGGATATGGCGAGCGAAGCGAGCCTGACGGCTAGTGTTATATAAATATCTGTATGTGACCGGATCTCGAAAACGGCTCTAACGATTCTCACGAAATTTGGAACAAAGTAGGTTTATGATATGAAATTCAATTGCACTAGGTCTCAACCCTTGGATAACTCGCTGAAGGACATTAAAAGGATAAATACATCCTTGGAAAACAGCTGGAAATTTTGTCGTCTGTCTATACCCTAATGGAAGTTGTTGAACGAGTGCATGTGGGGGATCAATCAGCTGATCTCACGAGAAGAAAAATTCAGCTGAAAAAATTATTTTCGTTTATTTCTCTTTTTTTTAGAGAACATGTTCACTTCAGAAAGTCTAAAATAGTAACTAGATGCTGTTAGTGTAGGATAGTACATAGTATATTAACATATATTGTAGCAAACATAGTATATCATTCTAAATCGGATTCATAGTATATCTATTTGTAACTGATGATGTGTTTGTTTTTTGAAGTGTGAATAAATTGTTATTTTGATGAGTGATAGTAGCTTAACCTAGATTTAGATTTGGACTGTAGTATAAATTTGAAAAGGGACAGTTTTGGGCATAAGCCTGTTATGCCTCCTCATATAACTGTAAAAATACTTGTACGTCTAAGAAAATCAATGAATAACTATAAATTCAATTTTCGTTACAAATTTTCTATGGTTTTACACTTCAGAGCAAAGCTCGGTCCCCAGATATAAATAATTAATTTGATGAAATTTGAATTCATTTTGGCATTCTAACTTTGCTAAACATTCGATAACAAACGATTACAAGTTGAGATCTGTTACCTAAATTGATTTGTAAGTAATTGAATGAAAAAGACTAAATAAACCACAGATTTATTGATACTTAGGAAGACCGGTTTCTGATAAGTTTATCAGAGATTGACAATGGTGTAATAACCGAAACCGGTCTTCCTAAGTATCAATAAATCTGTGGTTTTTGACAATTTATTATTCTTTTTCATTCAATATGAATAATTACCACAATATCAACTTCTCAACTACACAAAAAGTGATTTGTAAGTAAATCCAGGTAAATAATTCAATTACAGATGGAATTAAATAGAGAATGCATTTATTCAAATGCCAATTAATATATAATTATTATTTACCGAAAATCCTAAATAAATGCTGTAAATCACCCCGAAGACTTCTGCTACTGCAGACATGACAACAGGGTTAACAGCTAGATGGAAATTCGATGAGACCTACTATCAAAAAAAAATTATTTTTTAATTAAAAATTTAAAATGAGCGCTGCTATCCAGAGATTATCAGTTTGGTGTAAGGGTAAGCATTTCTGACTGGCAATTGGGAGGTACCGGGTTCGATTCCCGGGCTGGCAACTAATTTTTGGATAGTAGTTCTCATCGAATTTCCATCTAGCTGTTAACCCTGTTGTCATGTCTGCAGTAGCAGAAGTCTTCGGGGTGATTTACAAGCATCTATTTAGGATTTTCGTTAAATAATGATTATAAATAATTCAATCCTGAATTGGTTAAGCACTACCACTCACTCCAGTATCATGAATGATAGAGTCATCCAAGGTATTTATCTTATTTAACTTCAGACTCTTGGATCATCCCCTGAAATCTCTCTGAGGCTTTGTGGGATAACTCAATCAGTATCGGCTAATACTTGCTAATTTCCCAAGTATTCTCGTAAACATACCGAGAGGTACATGGTCTGAGGGCTTAGATGCTCTAAGCTTTGTTATTGATGCTTTGAACTGAATTTGCTTTGAGCTTAGTTAGCATATCTGTGTGGAGTAGAGCTCTCAGGAACCCTCCTGAATATGTCTGTTTTGTGACTGCTTTATTGCATTGAATACCTTGAGTTGGATTGCTCTGTTGTTCAGTTATTCATGGCATACCAGCCAACTGTCAAGCACTGCTGATGTTTCCTGACTTCCGGTAAATGCACTTCCGGTGAGTGTTAACAAGCCACACAGCTTCAATAAGTCTCCTCGATTGTGGAGCGGGTGAACATAGTTTTGAGTGAGTAGCTGAGGGAGTAGCTGAGGAAGTAACGGAGGGAGTAGCTGAGGGAGTAACTTATACTGAGAGAATAACTGAGTGAGGAAGTAACTAAAGGAGTAGCTGAGAGAGTATAACCATAGAGAAACAATAGCATAAGTAGATATCCCATGGTATAGGGCGTTTATGTCGCAACTTTTACTGTTATCTCAAGCCTATAGTCCATGTAGTTCTTTCCAGTGAAGCTTTATGACGCTGGTAGTCTCTCATATTGTGCCGTTCATGCACTCTTTCCCGGTCAAAACAGTAAAAATCGATTAAAAAGATTAAATAATTATTCTTCTACAAGTTAAAATATACTACTGTAGCTAGAGTATCTAATGGATTGAGATGGTTGAGAATAATTTAATATTGTCAAAACAACTAATTTATCAAAACAATTTGAGCTACCAGTTATGATTGTTACGTCATTAACAATCTCTAATGAACTTAAAGCTTAAAATTGAGCTGCAGAAAGTATAGTATGAAAAAAGCTCTACGATTGGCCATTACTGTAGCTGTTGACCAATGAAGGTTGAGCTCTACTATGATTGGCCGAGACTAGACACGCCCAAGTATGGGCATGAGAACCGTTCTAATGTGTAATGTCTTCAAGTCTTGACCAATGACAGTCGTGCTCAAATTCCATTGGTTCAACTGCTGATAGTCAATCGTGGGGCTTTGCTACTACCTCCGTAAACAAAGCCTCAGTGCATGACAGGTGGTTGATGGTAACGTCAGCACAGGAGGGCTCCTACATCAATAGAAACACTATCTGATATAGATCAGCTGAAATCAAAAACGTTTTATTTGTGTAACAGCCCTACCTGTGCTGACGTCACCGGAATGCACTATGGCTTTGTTTACATGTAAAATGGCTCCAAATGTATAAATACATTTATAGTATGGCTTTACACTTACTATGTTGAGCTTCAGGTTTCAGTTTACCGGAGATTGGTAGTCGTGTAACAACTAGTAGTAAAATAGTATCACAATAGTTATTTGTGCAACTAGTGCGCAAAGTGACAGTTTGCTGCACCGAAAGAAACGTTTACGCACGAGCCGTAGGCGAGGGCGGAATGGTTTCTTGAGTGCAGCAGAGGAACTTTGCGCACGTATTTCACATTAAATTTCTCCTACAGTTACCATTGAATATGAAAAGTGGTTGATTATGGGTAAAATGATTGCTGAAATCCATCAAATGTTTGTCTGTATAATTTTGTTATAAATAACAACTTGAATCTATTTTAAACTTGATAATCCAATTGAAAATTAATAATTGATAATTTATTCAAATTGAAATTGAATTGATCCAATTAATTGAAAATGTTGAGTAAATCTTGATAATTTTTCAACCAATCATTTATGAATGAAAAAAAAATTATTTGAAATAATGAATAATTAATAATATTCAAAATGTATATATTAATGAGTTCTCATTTTTATTTATTTGAAAATCAGTAAAAATTAGATAGAACAAATTCGCATTCAAAATACACGCCAACAATGTCAAAAGCTGATTGGGAAGGCTACAAGATAATACGCAAAGTAATACTTTGCGCACTAGAGCGGAAAAGTGATTCTTTGCGGCCTGCAATCATTGCAGAAATGGTCACTCTCCAAGGTACCTGTAGTAAATCAATTATTCCAGCAAATTGCTGGTGTCATCCAATATGGAAATCATATTCTATTACAACACCACCTCCACAAATATATAGAAAGATACAACATAATGAGCATAATTATACTTCGATTGAAGAGGATGAATACCATTGGAGTATATATATGGAGACAATATGGTTGGACCATATAAAATTCTTACTGCTGGGTAATCAAAAACAAATTGATGAAAATCCATCTAGAAATCGATATCATTTTAACAAATAAATGAAGAAATTCTAGAAGAGAAAAATTTTAACCGAAATTGATTGAGAGGCAGCCTGTCCACCGGAGTAATGACTCTGCCTTACAAAATAAGTTGACAGTTTTTGAAATATGACAAAGCTCTTTCACAAAAGCTTACAAACCCCCACTTTTTCCGCTTGATACGTTTTTTGGCTCGAATTTCCAGTGAAGCCTAAAGGGGTCTGCATGAAAAAAATTGGAACTCAGATTCCCTTTAAAAGCAGTCAAAGCGTTTTCGATGACAGGAAATAATAGATGATTTTTTCTCTGCAAGCGATTTTCCGGAAGCAGGAGTCAATATTAGCCTCATGAATATTTATTTTGTCTTTATACTCTTATCAGTTCTGATATTGCAAAGTTCGTGGAAAACTCTTGTTGATATTGTATCAATGCATAGAGTTTTCCGTTTTTCATGTAAACAGGAACAGTTTTTCAGTTATTTGTTCCACCTGGTTTTCCTGTATATTTATGATGCATATCATCCATACAAATAATTAAAATTCGTGGAAGTGTTGGAAATAATTTGAGGAAGTACAAAAAAATTATGTATCGAGAATACGTGGAATGGAAGTTCAAATTCAATACTATCCCCCAGTTTTTCGTACGTCGGTTAACATTTAATCACGATTAAATGCTGTACTTTAATCGAGATTAGTGTTAACCGATGCATTTTGGTTTCACAAAACATAAATTTCAAGCGATAACGCTGATTAAACTAACCGGCGTAAACAATTTTTAATTCTGATTAGTTTGCACCATTTTAACCGCGATTAGTTGAAAAGAAAATTTGGGTGCACAAAGGTAAAAATCGAAAAATAACGCTGGTTAAACTAATCGACGTGAAAGATTTTTAACAGGCCATTCACGGGAAATTAAATCCAACTAACGCCGGTTAGGTACCTATTGATAGCTGTCTTCCAATTAGTTTTTAGTAAAAAAAATCAAAGTATGAGCTAAATATATGAATGAATTTCATTCATTAATAAAATAGAGAAGTGTATTTAGATGATATTTAAATGATAAATTCAAAATTAGATTCTGACTTTTGAGGTTAGTTCTGTTGTCGTCTGTTAGCAGCATAGCACTTGACACTGGCGACAGACAGTGATAGTGATAGACAGTGATAGACACTGGCGACATGCATTCTCATGGCGCAAGCGCGCATGCCTCTGAATGGTGGTTCAATAACATAACCTCATTTTTACCTTAAAACATACCTATCATTATCAGTTGTCTATTATGTAAATATTCTCTCTTATTAGAATTGAAATCAAACTCATTTTTTCTTAGTCTAATAATATTGTACCATGATCTCATTTGTTAATATTTTTTTCAGTTTCAAATTCACGCTTCAATAACATAACCTTAATTATTTTGTGTCAGTTAAAGTACAGTGTTGCCGGATTGTGAAACCGTTGAAATCTTGGTTAGTTAACCGGTAAACTTAATCGGGATTAAAAACTAACCGATCTTGGTGGAACAGAAATGAATCCGTAAAACTAACGCTAATTTGTTAATCGCCGTTAATGTCCATATTTAACAGACGGACGTGCAACTGGCCCTATGTTTCATACAGAGAGTATTGTTACGGGTTTCTACACTAATAAAACACTGGAGGCGTTTTATATTAATTAGGTTTATTACTTACAGCACTGTAACATACGTAGGTAAACTAGAAACAACTATAAACTGATAACTACCTAATAAATTACACAGAATTATCACAAGCTTACGTTAACTAATATAAATAACTGTCACTAAGGGTCGTTTGCACAGTCAAAGCTTAAACTCGATTTAATCAGCTGGTGGCTTAAACTCAAAATGTAACACATTATAACAAACTAGACTTGATACGGATTCAATCCAGTTTAAAATGAAATTTAGTTTTGACTGTAACTGTGCAAACGGCCCTAAGAATAATAACTGTTTAAACAACTACAAAAGTCTATTGTCACTTTATCACTGGCATGTCACGATTATTATCACTTATCACTAGTCTGTCACGATTAACGAACGATAAGACTGTAGTCCGTCCACGGTATATAGAAGAAGACGGTAGGTCTCACGCGCATGTTTGTGCTAAATTTTCGGTGTAGCTGACGTCATTTTATATCCAATCATCTGTTTTTAACAAATAAGTTTCATAAATTGCCAATAGGTGTTGAAAACTTTGGTTGGTGGCGATGTCGCAATCTAGTTGGCTGGCCACTGTGCACACATTTCATGACCTCTACCGTTTTCATCTAAATACAGTGAGTCCGTCAACTCAACTCCCGACTCGCGCCATTCATTTATATTCAACGGAACTTTCGAGAGGGTTCTGGAGGTGTCGAACACGCCCGACCAATTACAGTGCATGGAGCTTGCCAGAGACTTCTAGATCACACTTGCCATTGGTCGATGGTTCATCTCACCAAAACTGGAACTCACTAGAACGATCCAGAAGCTCCCCCCCCCCCACTACATCCTCAGTGATGTTCACCAGAAACCCCTTGCCTCCTTCCATCCTTCTAAAGGCCTCATCCGTAACACTATATTATAGAATATGATACATTCTATAGATTATAGTAATACATTCTCTGCTCATCTTATTTAGATATTTAAGATACCCTCAGCTCACTATGTAATTCTTATTCATTCATTTGATTCATCTATTTATTGACGAAGGCAACTTTCTAGAAGTATTTCAAGACTAGGTGATGCTGAGGGGAAGAATGTTACAAACGTTTTCATTAATAATGATTTCATGAATGAAGAAAAGAGATAAAGATTATGTTCTATGTGTTACATTTTGTCTACGACTTGCTGTAGATTGTTTCAGATTGGAGTCTAGGAATAGGACTTTATGTAACTAGTCCGGTAACGATAATTTACCGCATAAGTATGATTGTTTCTGCCCGAAACGTAGTTGAGGGCAGAATTATCATACGAATGCGGTAAATACGTTAACGTTCAAGTAACGTACAATATTTTTTGTCATACTTATCTGAGAAAGAATTATATTGCTGAGAAACAGAAACCATTACCTGCTGCTGCTCGAGCTACTTACTGCATTCTATAAACATGACGTAGCCCGTAGTGCCTAGTTCATAACAGACAGACCCTTCGAGCTCAAATAAAATAATAAAGGCCTAAATTTATATTTCAGATGATTTTAAATCATCTGAAATATCCTAATTTTTTGATTTCAGATGAGTTCTTTCAACTTGAAACTCCTTAAATGAGTTCTTTAATTATTTGAGTTAGTATATTAATTACTCAGATGTTATTAGGACTCAGTACAGTCCTAAAGCTATGTACACATGGTAGCGTCGCACCGCGCGGTGCGACGCGCGTCCAAAATTCTGCAGTTGTACACATGCGAGCGTTTTATACGCGGCGTCCACCTCCAGTTTAGCAATGGAAGTTGAAGAGGTAACATGTATGTGGCTTGTGTATCGTAGATATAAAGCGAGAAAACGAAGGCAAAGAAACTTTTGGGTTCACCCTATTTTGACCGATAGATTAACGCATGGTGCTTTTGTGACACTTTACCCTAACTTGAGGAAATACGAACCCAATTTTTTTAACTATTAGCGAATGTCGATTTCATCTTTTGACGAGTTGTTGGAGATCGTAAAAGACGACTTGGCATCAAGTTCTTGTTCTGTTCTTGTAATCAGGACTCGCTATATCCCATATGACATGTCGACTTTTTACTTCTTCTATAAACAATTCTGTGTCAAAATTGTTCATTTCTGCATTCCATGGCTGCACACTGAACAGAGTTGCTGTAAAATCACTACACAAAACAAGTGAACTAGATCAAAACTCGCGTCCGACTGCTCTCATGTGTACAGTCCAACTGACTGTAGTGTACTGGGAACTGCGCTGTCGCCGCGCGGTTCAGGTTGAAAGTCTGGGCGGCGCAGTGCGCGGCGCGTCCAGATTTGAGTGAGTGGTGCATGTGGACGCTGCCATTATCTCCATTGTATATCGCACCGCGCGGTCGGACGCGCGTCTCAAACCGCGCGGTGCGACGCTACCATGTGTACATAGCCTTACATACTAGACTGCAAAGAGAACATATGATCTCTTTATAGTTTAGTATGCTGTGATGAAAATCACATGTTTTTTTTTTTTAAAACAGCTGTTTACGGGCTTGATTTGATCATGGAAAACAGCTGCAATTGAGTTAGTATGACAAAAAGATTTTTCTGTCTTATTGTTCATTAGGATAAATTGTGTGGAACATTATTTTCTATAAGAAGGAAAACCTACTTCATTACAGTAGAGAGAAGGACACAACATGTCATTCCTCTTGGGATCACATTCTGATAGCCCACGTTCCTGAGACAAAACTTCAAGATCTCTCACTGCTATCCGCTAGAAAACTTCTATTCGCCAAGTTTAACTATTCAAAAAATAAGCAACAACTTTACGCCTACTTCCTGAAAAGTTCAATGAAATTCCAACTTTTATCCCAGCCGGCAAAAGTTCGGTGTGTTTTGGAATACACATACATCTATACTTTCCGCTGCTGGATGAAGTCGGGGAAAAAAGTGGGAACAAGTTTACGAGCGAGTTTCCATTTCGACTTGTGTTGGTTGAGTTTTCGTGGAGGAGGAGGAGTAGGAGGAGTAGGAGGAGGAGGAGGAGGTCACTGAATGAGGAGAACGAGGAGTGAGTGAGTTGGAGAACGATACCAAGGAATGTAACTTCGTCCTGAGTCAATGACTCGTAGATAAATGTTTTTCTCGCTTTTTCTATCTGAGAAGTGAGACTGAGTTTCATAAACCAAGAGTGAAAGAGATGGCTTTTCCATTTCATAAATAATTCTTATCCTACTCTTTCCCAGGAGCACCAAGATTCTTACAGACTAAAACTTTGAGATTATGTGCTATTGATGAAAAATATTTTCTATACTGTCTTGAAGTAACAGATCATTCAAGAAACAATAATAATTATCGATGTGTGGAAGGTGTGGCTTTTTCGTATAAGTATATCCGCATCGTTTAGGTATGCGCACTCCAATTGAAAACAATGCATCAAATCTAATTATCCTATCCGTCCGATGCGTGCTGTCAATCCGATGACGATCTGTGTGCGCCTACCTTTACTCTCCACATTTTAAACTTACTCTTTCTATCTCCACTTATTCAAAAGTGAACTTTTGAAGATTATTGCTTGTTAATAAACAACCTTATAAGATAGGTTTCATCGGTTGCTCCTCTGAATGAAAGAATTCCACAAGATAGACGCAACTGGTGCAGTCATTTGAATAGAATGACACTTGACGTCCAAAACTATAGATCTATTGGGAAAAGATTGATTGATTTAGTACTTTATTTATGTAGATTACAATATATACTGGCTTATACACTTATATACAATAGCTTACAATACAGCAAAATTATAGATGAATTTACATAATATAGACTAAGAAAATAATTATTGAACTGTATATGATATGAAAAGCAATTTGTAATATAATAACTATAGATATATTATATTGTTATGCATCTACATAAATGGCGGAGCATTGGACATATTAATGTCCATTCTTCGGAAAGAATATTAAAAATATCCTCCCCACTAACTCTCTACCAAACTCTCTACCAAAAGATGTAGGAAGGCCAAGAAAGAGATGGGTACCGTAAAGGTTTATTAATAAACCTAATCCATAAAGTGAAGACTAGATAATGATGATAAACAAACTCATTATAACAGTTATCAGAGGCTAATGTGATTTTTTATTAAACCAACTTGAGGTTGATACTGAATGTATCCAGTAAATCCAGGTACCATAGTTACTCACCCCTTTACTCAACTTAATTTAATTTCTTATCAATTCATTTCATTTCTACTGCAAGCAGTTATGTTGTCGAATGGTATGACGAATTAGGTAGCCTATCATTCCAGCTCCAGCGTTGTTTTATTCGGGATGGTCAATACATTTTTTTCTAATACGACTATCATAGCATAGCAGTTTATTATTGACTCAAATTAACAAAAATATTGTAAGTTCTTTTCAATCCAGACTGTAAAGTTGACGGGAAATTAGGTATCACGTGGAACCGGACAGAAAAGATAGCATAAGAAGATAATACCTCACCACAGTGGAGGTAGTTAATGTCCCAAATTTCAAGCCGATTACTGTCGACTACTGTCTGTTCTTAGTGTTTTGTTGGGGTGAGAGTGTAAAAACTACCAGAGACTACCAGCGTCATCTAAAACAACTACTAGGACTATCGGCTTGAATTAACAGGTTAACAGTGAATTTTACATCCCTTTACCATGGTGAAACTCACGTTTCTTCCAAAGCAATATTGATATCTTGAGCTTTTGATGCAAATATGTTTCAAATAGTGCTTCAAAAGTACTACTTAGTCTGAACTTTCCTCCAGATATTATTGAAAGCTTCCAGTAATTACTAGTATACTAGATTTAAGCTTCCAACTCTTTCTACTAGTATAAAATGCAAATGATACAGCTTATAGAACTGGTATTGAACCTCTATTGAGTTTATTCCTCTATGATGAATAGTCGTGTACTTCAAGTCGTGTATTTCTTCAGTTAATAAGGTCCCTTATACTGTTTCACAGCTTAGTCCATTGAGTTTATTCCTCTATTATGTACTAGCCGTCAGTCTCGCTTCGCTCACCATATCCGTCTAGCCAGGGGGCTCTGCCCCCTGAATCCCCGACTGGATCGTCCAAAAATGAGATCAGCGGGCACGCTTCGCTCGCCAAAAACGCAGATTCTGGGCGTATCTTTGGAGTTATTTCAAATTCCTTCTTACACAACATTATTACACCCTAGCTTAGCTTCTGTACTGAATTTCAACAATATCTGTTCATTTGTTCTCGATAAATCTGAGAAAAAGCAAAAAAAAAACGCTGGAAAAATGCTAATTTTGGGCGTATTGTTGACGTTATTGCAAATTCCTTCTAACCCAACATTATTACACCCTAGCTGAGCTTTTGTACTAAATTTGAACATTTTCTGTTCATTTGTTCTCGATAAAGCTTCACTCACCATGTCCGTCTAGCCAGGGGGCTCTGCCCCGACTGGATCGTCCAAAAATGAGATCAGCGGACACGCTTCGCTCGCCAAAAACGCAGATTCTGGGCGTATCTTTGGAGTTATTTCAAATTCCTTCTAACACAACATTATTACACCCTAGCTTAGCTTCTGTACTGAGTTTCAACAATTTGTTCTCGATAAATCTGAGAAAAAGCAAAAAAAAAAAACGCTGGAAAAATGCTAATTTTGGGCGTATCGTTGACGTTATTGCAAATTCCTTCTAACCCAACATTATTACACCCTAGCTGAGCTTCTGTACTAAATTTGAACATTTTCTGTTCATTTGTTCTCGATAAAGCTGACAAAACGTTAAAAAACGCTGGAAAACGCAGATTTTGGGCATGCCTTTTAAACTTTTTCCAAACCCGTTCTTAGTGCGCCTCTAAAGGGCCAACTGAACATACCTACCATATTTGAACGTTTTTGGTCCGATAGATTGAACTTTAGGCGCTCATATCTCAAAAAGCAATGATCGGAAAAAAATGTTTCTCTGAAAAAACTTTCCCATTTTGATAGCTTGATGATATACAAATCGAAAAACCTTAAAAAATATCACCAGTAGGAAGTTTATTTTAGCCTTTGCACAGCCTTACCCGCAATGGACACGTTATAATGAATGCGATCATATAATATATCTTCTAGTAACTCATTTCATTTTCATTCATTTATTGTATAAAATACTATCATCATAATACAATTATGGAAAAACTAGGCTAAGCCTGCACTATTTCTCTCCAAGAATTTTGATAAAATGTTAATGTTGTCCAAAAGATAATGTTATGTAATCACACACTGCTTCGTTAGTAAACCTTGATTACCAATAAACGTAGATGAAACTTTGAATGTTGGTAGATGGTTTCGGTTTAAACGGAGATAGACCAGCTGAATGCTTTTGAAGTGTAGGGTGTGGAGGCGAACTCTCAAAACAGAATGGACTGACAGAGTCATGAATGAGGAAGTATTCCAAAGGGCGGTGGAAAAGAGATATCTGAATTTTTTTAAGGGACAGATGACATTGACCTACAGTAGTAGGTCAACGTTTTTATGTATGAGACAAGATAGAGTGAGTATTATAAACTCAAATATTGCGATTGTAATGCTTTGTTTATTGGTCAGACAGATTGAACTTCCAAAAGTAGAATATTCTTCACCTTTTATGTTCTTTACTTTCAAAAGTAATATAAATTAAGGTACAGATATACGCGCCGCGAACATGAGAAATTCACTTTTAATCAGCTGATGCCAAGTTTTTTATATCTGTATCTTACCGTTCCTGTAAAAATACAGATATAGTCAGCTGATTAAAAGTGAATTGCTCATGTTCGCGGCGCGTATATCTGTACGCACCTTTGGATATTGGAATAAATGTAATGGGGATTCTAACTTCGCTGAACATCATTTGATAACAAACGATCACAAGTTCAAGGAGAATGTTAAGTTTCTTCCTTTTTATAACAGAAGCAGACTTCTGAATATTCCTGAGGTCTTAGGAATATCTAAAGTATCACATGATAATCAACAGTCAACCTTCCGGCAGTCGCGCTGTTGTAAAAAGTACAACAGTTTTTTTGCTGCACAAAACTATTGAATGGGGTAGGGTCAGTCAATGTGTCACCTATGCATTCCAAAACTCTCCCCCCATCACTCCACTGAGTTGCAGTATCAACCGAGCAATGGTTCAGTCTTCAGGTGCCATTTAGTCGCGACAGTTCATAAGTCGCACTGTGCATAAGATAGGGAAAGACTGTATACGGGGTCTGTAAACGAACCAATAACACAGAATTGATGGCTTTGCTTAATGTACCTTATTGGGCTATGAAATGGTAATCATCCAAATGTTCATAGGCGTGAAATAATCCAAAAAGATGGAAAAAGTAATTATACAATTAATTAATATGTTTTGACAGTAAACATAGTACATAATACTTGGAAAATTGGATGTTGTACAAAATACAACACGCGACTGCTCGTGTGATCGAGAAGGGCGCGACTACCGGAAGGTTGAGCTTCAACGATCACTCACTTTAACCAATACTTCCAAATACCACCACTCGAAGTATTTTGAAAGTTTCTAAAGATTTTCAAAGTATCTAGTTG